>NW_022681462.1:16281158-16861158 GCF_009764315.1 Trachypithecus francoisi
GGGGGAGGGATAGCATTAGGAGATATACCTAATGTAAATGACGAGTTAATGGGTGCAGCACACCAACATGGCACATGTATACATATGTAACAAACCTGCACGTTGTGCACATGTACCCTAGAACTTAAAGTATAATAATAAAATAAAAAAAGGACAGAAAAAAAAGTGCATTATGGCACCAACATCTTCTACTTGACAACATGTGGTTAACCTAGTTCCAAATATAGTCTTACCAGAAAAATATTAAGAACTGAATTTTACTTCAAATGCTGTGTTAAGTAGAGCTTTTGTCCATTCAGAGGTCCTCTCTTCAGTGGCTGAAATCAGTAAAGCTTTCTATGCAAAACCCGGGCTGTGGTCTATTCCCACTTACCAGATGCTGAGGAATGACGGTAGTGATGTTCCAGTCATCCACACTTGGGTTCAGTCTCCTGTTCTGCCTCTTGGTAGCTGTGTGACCCTGGGCAATTTATTTGGCCTCGCTGCAGTTCAGCTTCCTCATTTAGAAGGTGATGATAATGATTACCTATCATAGATGTGGTTGTGAAGATGAAATGTGGCAGTGCTGGTAAAGTGCTAGCACAAAAGGGTGCTCAATAAAAAGTTAGCAAATATTAATATTGAAAACTCATTGATAAGAGTCTTCAGCCCAGATTCTCTTCTCTTGGTTGTTCCAGGCACAATTTATCCATTCTGCCATGAGCAATGAAATGAACAAAGAGCTCACTCCTGATTTGCCAATCCTAGAGCTGAATTTTTGGTCAAAAGATGGGTGTTAGATAAAATGGTGTTGTGGGTGGATAGGTGATAGTGGAGCTCCCGTCTGTAGATTCAGGTCTCATGCTTTCTCCTCTCTAGCAATGGAGAATGAGGAGAACAAATGGATATCCATGTTTTGTCCTCTTTTACTCTCCCTCAAATGGCATTTTTCTTTGTTCCTTTGGTTTTTGAAAGGAAACCTGAGACCTTTTGGGATTGTTATAGGTCTGATGCCCAGATACTCCGATTCTGGGTTTCCTAGCCTGATGTTGGAGGCAGAGTTCCCTGTATTTGAGACCTACCCCTCCACACCAAAGCCTGCCTCAGCCAAAAGCAGTGGGTGGTCTTACCATTCTCTCAGTGTTTGGGGAACTGCCCCACCTAGGCACATGGAGAGAGTCAGAGATGCTGTTAAACTCTCCCCTTCCCTGGGTATATGTGCTTAAGCTGTTGCCAGAAACTTAATGTTGTTTTAACACATTTTTGTGTGTATGTGAGAATCCATTTTCCAGGACTGCTGATGGAGGGCATGTACCCCTCTCTTTATGACTGATAGCCAGCTGAAGACTCTAATACAAGGTTTTTGAGTTTCTTCTCTCTTATCCTCCTTCACTTGGGCATCAGTTCTTTTATCTTTGGCCTGAGAAAAGAAAACTAATATATTCTAACTAGGATGTTTTTCGAAACTAGGGACACTTCAAAACAAGTTTAAATAGAAATGAAATCAGTTTCCAAATGTCTTGTTAAAAAAAACGCAGATGTTTTAAATTTATTATATCATTTTTGTTTTATCACCTTGCAAAATTTTACAGCATGGAATTTTATTTAATGCAGTGGCATTTTGAACAGCAATATTAGACAGATGTATTTGCTCCATATTTGGGGACTATTTTTTCTCTTTGGCAGGATATTAAAACTGAAACTAATGTAACCTGGTGTTTTGGGAAATGTGGACGAGGCATTTTGCTTATTGGTAATTGAAAACAACAACCATCTCCTCTCCAAATGTATCCCTCAAAGAATAAGCTTTATTGCTTGGATAAGTGATTAAACGTTTTTAGAATGCCAGAAGTTCAAATGAAGCCACTTTAAGGAAGACTTGGCTCCTCAAATGCAGGGACTGTGTCTTTTGACTTTTGCTGGATGGTGCCAGGCAGTGCCTAATCAATCATCCTGTTGATTTGTTGCTTTTGTTGTTTTAGGATTTTGTAAGGACATATGGCACAGATACAGATCACAATACAGCTAAGAAATGGAATTGTTTTCAGGCACAGTATAAATGAGTCAAATCTCACTTTTTTCCTTCTAATTTGTACCCCTTAGCTCCACCCCCACCTCCTTTGAATTTGCTTTTTCAAGATAATCCATTAGTACCCTTAATGAGGGAATGGGCTGGATATTCACAACTGAATAATGCCAGCTTTTTTTTCCCCCGCAAAATTTTCCTTTTACAGAGAGACAGGTTTCTAGCTCTTTCTTAACCAAGCCACAGACTCTCTGTTGGTTTGCCCACCCTCCAGGTCACAACAAAATCCCCTATTAATTAAACTAAATTATGTCTGAAATAAATCACTCAGTGAAAGAAACCCACTGTGGCATTTTTTTTTTTCTAAACATGTTTGCAATAATTAATGAAACATTTGGTGACTGGTGGCATTTCTGATAAATCTTAAAGTGCCAGAAAATGTTGACATATATATAATCTCCATGGACTCTAGACCAGGAAGCCAGATGATTAAACAAGGGCTGAATAATAATTTTTATTTTTTCTAGAGATCTTGTTGCTTTTGGGGGAGATGGAGAGGAAAGGGTGGTGAAGATATCTTTTGAAGAGAAATCCAATTTTTCATCTCCATGGTGTAGTCTTTCTCCTATCTAATGTATTTCTAGTCCATCCAAAGTTATCAACTTAGTTACTAATAGGTTCACCCACTGAGTCTCAGCCTGGTGGGAGGTTGTGTGGTACAGAGTTATTGCAAGGGTTTGTGAAGCTACAGGAGCCCCAGCCATTGCAGAGATGCAAAAAATAAATATACTTCCCATACAGTCCTTCATTCAATACATGTATCTTGAGACTCAGCCTACTATCTGCCAAGCTCTGCCCTCAGCACTGGGGATTCAGTGGGAGAATAAAACATGCCAAGTTCCTGTCCTTCACAGAGCAAAAAAGCTAGTGTAGGGACAAACAATAGAAACAAAAATACAGAATATAATGTCAGGCAGTGCTGAGAGCCACAAAAAACCACAGCCAGGCGAAGGGATGGAGAGGTTGCAGGCATGTAGAAGGGTCAAGGAAGACCTTTCTCAGAGGTGACATTCGAGCAAAGACCCAGGTGAAGTGAGGAAGAGAATTTTGCTAACAGTGAGGGAGGAGCATTTCTAGCAGAGGGATTGGCCGCAACAGAGGCCAAATGTGGGCCAGTCAAGTGTTGGGTGCATCCAGGAATACCAGGGCTATGTGCCTGGTTGCCCCCGGGAAAGGTAAGGAAGATGACAGGTATTCAAATTGGGTGCCATGAGGTGGAGCATGGCTGCTGAAAGTCCCTCCCCACATCCAAGCCCTTAGTATCTATCTGGAGGAGGCAGGACCACCTTACACATCTTACAGAGGGGAGACTGCAGTAACCCACTCTAAGCAACTGAGTGACAGATATGGCCTAGGTCACACAGCTGAGACTGGAGCCCAAAGCCCTGGCTTCCACAAGGTGCTTTTTTCAAAATGGATTTCTACTTCCTGTTAAGGAGTCAGTCCAAAGGCAGAATGTGATAATGCTCCACTCCCCCTTGAGTACTGGCTGGACTTAGTGTCTTGCTTTGCAAGAATAGAGAGAAAAATCTTAAGTTTGCACAGGAGGAAAGTGATAGAAACTGCCTTAACCAAGTGATGGGGGGAACATCTTCAGTGATGCTGTGTGGATCTCTATCCTGTACCTCCTGAGGCAATGGGAGAAGAGGGCACGCACCTCTGTGATATTCTTCCCCCAAACCCCAGTCTAATCACAAGGAAACCTAAAGGGAGGGCCATTCTATAAAACACCTGACCAGTACTCAAAAGTAACAAGATCTTGGAAAGCCAGGAAACTGAGAAAATTTATACAAGAGGAGATGAACGAGACAACTCAATGCAGTCAGTTATCCTGGATTGGATCTTGGAACAGAAAAAGGACATTAGGCTGGGTGCAGTGACTCATGCCTGTAATCCCAGCATTTTGGGAGGTCAAGGAAGGTGGCTCACTTGAGTCCAAGTATTTGAGACCAGCCTGGGCAATGTGGTGAAATTGTGTCTCTACAAATAATACAAAAAAAAAAAAAATTAGCCAGGTGTGGTGGTGCATCCTGTAGTCCCAACTATTCTGAGGCTGAGGATCACCTGAGCCCAAGAGGCAGAGGTTGCAGTGAGCCAAGATTGTGCTAGTGCACTCCAGCCTGGGTGACAGAGTAAGACCCTGTCTTAAAAAAAAAAAAAAAAAAAAAAAGAACGTTAATGAAGAACTAGTGAAATCCAAATAAGCAACAGTAAAAGAAAAATGAATCATGTTATTTAACACTTTTTTTTGAGACAGGGTCTCACACTGTCACCCAGGCTGGAGTGCAGTGATATGATCTTGGCTCACTGCAGCCTCAACCTCCTGGGCTCAAGCAATCCTCCCATCTCAACCTCCCAAGTAGCTAAAACTGCATGCACACACCACCACACCTGGCTAATTTTTTGTTTATTTTTTGTAGAGATGAGGTCTCACTATGTTGCCTAGGCTGGTCTGAAACTCCTGAGCTCAAGTGAAGCACTCATCTCAGCCTCCCAAAGTGTTGAGATTACAGGTGTGAGCTACTGCACTTGTCCCAAAATATCGAATCATGTTATTTAATAAGTGTTTCTTCTGTTCAGTAGTGGGGAAAAAACTCCACCAGCCGTGGTGCTTTGGAGGTTACCTTAGAACCACAGATAAACTTGTGGTGTCCCTTTACACTGCTGCGGGCTCCAATCCATCTCTGTTACCCATGGTCTGATCCCCAAGAAAGGGGCCTTCAAAGGTGGATGAAGTGCTGGGTACCTTGAAGGTGCTTTCTAAAACCCTGATGGATTGATTTCAATGTCTGTCGTGTGGCATACAATAGGACTTCTCCTCTTCTCACCCTGCAGTCTTCTGCTTCCAGAACAATTGGAGAGCGCAGATAAAAAGGGCTTAATTAATGTACAGGGACTGAGGGAATTAAATATCCTTAAGACTTTTTAGCAGAGATGATTGACAGAGCAACCCTAAATTACCCCATCCATCTTGCTAGTCTGCTATGCCTCACACAGTGGACCCAGGTTTCCAAGGGAGGCTGGTAAGATGGGAGGGGTAGGAGGCACTGCCGGGACAGGGGCCTCCCTAGCCTGGGACCCAGCAACCAGGTTTTAGAAACACATTTTCCCCACCCTACTTCACCATAAAGGCTGGTGTTTGTTGTAGATGTTTGGAGATCACAGAGAGTAGTAAGAAGCAGGCTTTTTATGGGAACAAAATCAGAGTTTTTGTTTTCTTTTATTTTCTCTTTTCTCTTTTCTTTTCTTTTTGAGACAGGGTCTTGCTCTGTTACCCAGCCTGGAGTGCGGTGGTGTGATTATAGCTCACTGCAGCCTCAAACTCCTGGGCTCAAGAGATCCTCCTGCATCTGTCTCCCAGGTAGCTGGGACTAGGAGGGTAAGCCATCATGCCAGGCTAATTTTCTTTTTTTTTTTTGTAGAGACAGGGCCTTGCTATGTTGCCTAGGCTGGTCTTAAACTCCTGGGCCCAAGCAATCCTCCTGCTTTGGCCTCCCTAAATGTTGAGTTTACAGACTTGAGCCACTGTGCCCAGCCAGAGTTATTGTTATTATTTTTTTAAACCATCAGTGTCTTGTGTGTGATTCTGCTGAGTGAACAGTTTGCTCTTCAAAGGGACTGAAGGCAGTTAGCTGATGGAGAGGTGGCTTTCCCCCAAGGGGAAACTCAGGGACCATTCCCAGTCACTGTCCTCCCATCCATCTTCATTTCTTGAAAGAAAGGATCTAAGAGGGCCATTCAGCAGGTAGAGGCTACCCCAAGTGACCAGAAACTTGGCCTGTAGTTTCTGTGTGTGCAGCTCTGCAGCCCTAATTTTCAGCTTTCTGAGGAGCTTCTCTGGGGACAGATAACTGTGTCTTTCCCAGATGGTTCCTGAAGATAGAGTGTTGTGGAGACACATTGTCCTACTGGTCAACCTCACTCTCTCTACTCCATTGGGGTGGGAAGTTCCAAACCGTAATGATGGAAAGATGGTGAGCACATCTTGCCTGAACATGTGGCCTGGAGCATCAGGAATGATACCCAGAGGCAGTCTCAGGTCTCCCTCCAGTGCAATCTGCCCTTCTTCTTCTGGCTTTCCCACCTAAGAGCAGTGATCTGACTATATTCATTCTCTGCTCATTCTCCCACCCTCCCACCTTGTAGAAGCAGCAGTGGGGCTTTGGACCCAGATACTTGAGATCCAATCCTAGCTTTTCTACTTTCCTACTAGGTGACTGAAGAAATTAATCTCTTTGACCTTTATCTGCAAAATGAGGATGAGAAAACCTATTTCATAACTTCTGTGAAGTTTTCAATGGTATAAGGCAGGTTTCTCAGCACTGTTTGCATTTTTGGTCAAATAATTCTTTGTTGTGTAGGGGGCTGTCCTGTGCACTGTGGGATGTTCAGCAGCATCACTGGCCTCTTCCCATTAAATACCAGCAGACCCTTTCCTCATTCATGACAACCACAAATGGATCCAGGCATTGCCAAATGTCCTGGGGGAGGATGAGGGGACAAATTGTCCCACAATGAGAAACACTGGCCTAAAAAATCGAGTGCAGGTTGCATGGCTCGTAGCCCTTAGAGGTTGGTTGAGGCTAACTGCTTACCTTCTCCTAGATGCCATGGGGCTTGGGAAGGAGGTGCATAGCAGAGTTTCTGCTTTCTTGACATTTTAGAGTCAAAGTGGAAAAAGGGACAATGTCGGATGAATAGATACAGAATGCAGATTACAGTTAGGATACTGGTTCCTCTAAACCATGGCATTGAATGCCAAGATTGTTGGATGGTAGGAGAGTTTAGAAGTAACCCAACAATGAGAGAGACCTCAAGAAAACTGGAAGTAAAGACCAGGGGGAAAATAGAGCCACAGGAAGAGTGATTCTGTTGTGGTAATGACTTGTCTGTTCATGATCCTGAACACATCTGTCTCCTGATTTAACGGACAGGCTCAGCCACGAATTCAAGGGCAGGCCTAGATTCAATGACTTCTAACCAGATATTCTATGCTCATGAAAAAAAGATCACTTTCATTAGATAAAAATATCTTTTGATAGAAGACTAAAACATTAAAAAATAACATTGCATTTGCATATTATGGGTTCCCCACCTGCAGATTTGACAACGAAGAGTTATTTTTATCAAATCTTTCCCAACTCCTTCCTCTTATAACCAATAGGGAAAATAATACTGATGTTTGCCTATAATGGCTAGTGTGGCTTTTCTATAAAAATATTTCCATGGGGCCGGGTGCGGTGGCTCACGCCTGTAATCTCAGCACTTTGGGAGGCCAAGGTGGGCGGATCACGAGGTCAGGAGATCCAGACCATCCTGGCTAACATGGTGAAACCCCGTCTCTACTAAAAATGCAAAAAAAATTAGCCGGGCATGGCAGTGGGCGCCTATAGTCCCAGCTACTCGGGAGGCTGAGGCAGGAGAATGGCGTGAACCCGGGAGGCGGAGCTTGCAGTGAGCCGAGATTGCACCACTGCACTCCAGCCTGGGCAACTGAGCGAGACTCCGTCTCAAAAAAAAAATTTCCGTGGATACCAAGGTGGAATTAAAAAATGATGCAGAAGAAAGAAAATATGTAACTGTGGACCTTAGAACTGGTGTGGACTTAGTGATCATCTTTAACTCCTTTGTTTTAGTGATGAAGAAACCAAGCTTTAAGAGGTGCTGTAACTTGGCCAAGGTCACTCTGTCAGAATCTTCAGTGACTCAGTCTGTTTCTCATGCCTCAAATTTTTCATTTCTAATCTGCTTTCAGCATTTTAAGGAAGAGCTTAGGCTCTTGATTTATTTATTTATTTATTTGTATTGATTTTTAAAAATCCCTGAAGCACAACCCCATGAAATACTAAATAACTCTGTTCCCATTCAATAACTCATCATTCCCCCTTTCCCAGTCCCCACTTTCTGTCTCCAGGAATCTGACAGTTCTTGGTACCTCCTGTAAGTGGAATCTTAATACTTGTCCTTTTCAGTGTTTGATTTTAAGTTCTTTGGTGTGTTGGTTCTGACTTTTAAGTTTCCATTCTAAACTTTGTGGTTGTAAAGGAGTCTTCGAGTATTTCTGACTGTTGGTAATTTTTTCTTCTTTGTTACTCTTGTCTGTCTCACAGGATCCTTTTGTAGGGTGAAAAAGCAGCCAGCAGCAAGCAAAGAAGGGGACTTGCTGTCTCTGAATGGGAGGGCAATGGACCCTTCCTCTGCTTTCCGGATCTCTGAGAGGACCCACGGGATGACTGTGCTCACTAGACACCGTAGAAAGAACCAGGCCCCTTTCGGTTTTCTGTTAACCACCACAGTCTAAGTAAATCCCTTCCTGCCGGAAGAAAATATGAGTTAAATTGAATGATGAATTTAGATACTGCTTAGTATTCTTAATTTTTTTCTAAATTGTGGTTTTCTATCATTTCATATACACGCTCAGAGGCCGCTCTATGGCGGAAGTGTCTTAAATATTAAAAGCAAATAAATAAATAAAGGATTATCTTTTGAGCACCTGGCAGCTTTGTTTAGATTTAAGGAATCTAAGTAGTTAAAATTTCTAGTTTTCCTAGATCCTGTAAATGCAAATGTCAAACAGCTGCCAAAGTCATCAAGCTAGCTAAGGATTTAACCAGTTAGATTTGTCACATTCATTCAGGGTTAGCCTGAATCTAACTTTGTACATTCTGACAGGTTAATCTTTACTCTCAGAGACCTGAATGGCAAGCATTTCCTCCCTCTGGCCTTCCCAGGATCCCTCTGGGCAGGTTTTGCATGGGCTGCCTTCACTAAACCATGGGGGAAGGCAGTCCTTGTGCTGGTGCTCATGGGTGACCTTGTGCCTTGTGGCATGTGCATGTCCTGGCCCCAGACAGAAGTGTTTGCAAGTCACTGGTGGTCATCCTGTGGGAACATTTGGCTGCATGCAGTATATTCTGTATCTTGGAAATGGACTACTTTGTCAGCTGGAAAAGCCACCAGGCACATTGTTTCAGCCAAAGCTGTGTCTGCTCATCCATGGGCCATAAATGCTCCAAACTCTCACATCTCAAAGTGGAGCTTCCAGATTCCCATTGCTCTCCGGGTGACCCATATGAAGGCTTTGCCATATGTCAAGATGCAGGCCTTGTAGCTGGCCATTTATTGTTTCAAATATCATGCATTAGTCTCAAGACTCTACATCAGTGAGTCTCAACCCTAGTAGCACACTGGAATCATGTAAAGAGCTTTAAACAATACCACCTGGGAGATTCTGATCTAATTGGTCCAGGGTTGGGGACTCCAGGGCAGCTGACTTTAATATGTAGCCAGGTTTGAAAACCACTGTTTGAAATCTGTGCTGGTGATTATAATGATGACAATGATGTTGTTGATCAGAGCTAACATTTATCGAAACTTACTATGTGCCAGATCCGGTTATGAGCACTTTTACATGCCTCATCTCAGATTACCTTTGCCACAATATTATAAAGTGGATTCGATTATTATCCTTATTCCAGGCATGTGGAAACTGAGGCACAGAGGAGGTAAGTCACTCTCCTGAGGTCACCCTGCTAGTATGTGGCTCAGCCCAGGAAGATCCTATGCTGTAGCCACTGTACCCATGAAGGATGATTAGGCTGTTATATGGGTGCCTCCCTCCGAAAACCCTCCAAGGTGCAGGAGCCCCCAGTCTCCTCAGATACAGCATTGTATGCTCTTGTCTCTTTTCCATTGTGGAACTGGATGGGGACATTGCCAGGCACAGAGAATGGGCACATCAGAATGCAGGGCATAGCTCCAAAGGTCTAGAGCTTTACCAGGGGCCTCTACTGTGTCTGTGTTGGTAGCCCCTGCCAGATGGAAATACCTGCAATGACTTCTGAACTTAAATGAAGTGCTGTTAGGAGGAAACATTAAGGAGTGATTGAAGGCAAGGACAATAATGCTGAGGTCTTTTCCGGGCATTGCATTAATAGGAGAATGTGGAAACTCAGCCGGTTCCCTTTAACTCTTCCTTGGCTCTCCTGTGGCTGCTTCTAAGGGTATCAGGCTGGACTTTGCAAACCCGTTCTCTTTGGGGATCACTGCACATCTCATGTTGTTTTGCAAGCTGTTGGGCTGTCCAAAATGCCAAGCATTTTTCTTATGGAAATGTGCTCTGTATGGTTCTGATTAATGCCCTCTCTTCTGCTTAGTGCCTTCCTGGGCTGCTTTTCATTTCCTGCTGCTTCCTTCATCTCTGGTCGTTGGTCCAGGCCTACCTCCTCTTGTTCACCTAGTATTATTCTCTAGGTGGGACCCCCATTTTCCTGCTCTGTCCCATGATGCTCCCGGTCCCACTGACTCTTACTTACACATTCCTCCTCCACACCCACTTCCCCTATGAAATCTGTGATATACAATACAACTTGCCACTACTTTCCTCCAAACCTTAGTCATGACAGGAGAAACAAATAAATCACTAATGATACAGTCAGTTCTTTACCATCCTCAGGCTAATTCTCATCTGGTGGTTTTGTGGAGAGTTTTCAATGATTAATTTATTCAGTCATTTGCTTATCTATTTAGGGACCTCACTTGGGTGGGGAGAATGTATTCTTCTTTATGCTGCCTCAAGAACCGTGACACCCCATGCTAAATCCTAATCAGTGTGAAGCCAGTGATCTTTAAGTAGGGGATCTCTCCATTCATGACATAGAAATCAGATGCTAAGATCTTTAAAAACTTGGCATTCTCTTATATCAGCGCCAACTCTTCCTCCTGTGGCTTATGGGTTTTTCCAAGCCATTCTTCTATCAATTTCATTTATCAAACTGCTTGGTGTCCATAAGGCAGATGATTGGGGGAAGTGCAGCCCTGATTAATCAAATCAGCTGTTTGGCACAACGCTTGCTATGAGAGGTGATGTCAGGCAGGAAGTTCAGCTCTAGGCACACTTGGGTTTGGAGGTCAAATGGGGGTGTCATTTATCTATGCCAACCCCACTGCCCTCTGCCCTCCTGCAAGTGCTCTTTGCCCTCACCCAGTAACCTAATTTGCATTTGAAAAAGAGCAGCAGTTGCAACAGCACCTTGAATTCCAGCCTTCAGCCAGCCTGGAGAGTGCATCAAGAATTTGGGTGGGCATCTGCTGGGATTCAGCAGAGTGCAGAAGATGGCAGGAGGTCAGATCTCCTTCCCCAGCCACCGAAGGTATTTCTCAGGTCAGAAGCAAGAATGTTGTGAGAAGGGAAGGCAAGGAAAGGGTGAAAAGAAACAGAGTAGAAGAAAGCAGGCTTTCACAAAGGAAATTTGCTGATTCTCTCTGTGATCAATCACGCTTAACAAAGAGGCCAGTGACACAGCCTTGTTCCCCCCAGAACATCGCCATTCTACCATCCAAAGCCTATCAGAAGACGCTGACATTAATTTCAATGAATGTCCCTGTTCTTGTTGGCAGCTTTTCCCAACATGGATGGTGTTGATGAGCTGACGGCAGTGATTTTTTTTTTATTTCCTTGATGTGGTCTTGGGTGGTAGGAACCACCTTTACAAGAGATCACCCATTTTCCTACATGCATCCCCAAAAATGTCAGCCTCAACTATAAAGCTGAAAAAGACATTTCACATACATAAAATATGTAATTAAAATGATGAATTATTGTAAGATAGAATATTAGCCTTGTGACATTTTAATCTGAACGCAAGAGTGAGGGAGAAAGAGAGCACAATCTGAAGCGCTCAATTAAATTTAGAATTTCCCCCCCTCCATTGTTATGAATAAATAGAAAAGATTCTGTAGCAGCCGGTGGAATTATTAATTGCAACTAGTGTAGAAGGTGCATGCACCATATCATGAAATGGAATATCATTGTTAGTGACTATATTTCTTGGTAATTAAGGCCCAGACTAATGATGCAAGTTTTCTCCAGCATGATTTTCATCTGATTATGAGGCTGCTTCATTAAGAGCACTCAGCCTAACGAGCTGTAGCTGTAATAAAGTAATTTTCTGTCTTGTGCTCTGATTGATAAAGAGTTTCTATAGCTAAAAGGAATTGAAAATATAATTATAATTAGAAATGGTTGAATAAAGTTATTATAGGATTGCTGAAGGGTAGTGCAATTGACACCATAATGTTTTTTTGGAAGTGCGCATCTTAAAATTAGACTTTATAAAGCAACAAAACTCCTTTGCTAATAACTGGGCCGAATGTTGCTGCTTCCATAAAATGAACATTTAGATTAAAGGAAAATGAGACTTTCCCACATTGTTCTCGACAAGAAAAACATATGCAAGAAGAATGGCGTCGCCTTTCTTCCCAGCATTCTTCCCTTGTGAAGTAAAGCTTATGAACATACTTTTTACTCCATTTATAATAATTTTCCTTCTGCCATATGTTGGAAAAAGATCTTTTTGATTAAACTGATGTCTTTTTAAGCATACAGTATAATTTTGGAGTTTCTCCTTGCCAATGTGCAAAGAGTTATGCTGTCTTTTTATATATTTATATTTATGAAGCAGTTGGATTTCATATAATTTTTCAAATTGTGTAGAGGGTATTTTTTTTCCTGTCTTTGCCATTCATTGGTTGAAATCAAAATATAACTGGGGAGGATACAAGATTCTGACCCCCTCCCATGGGAAATGCTAATCAACTTTTTATCCTAGAAACCTTATTTCTTTTTATGATGTTCACATTTATAAACCATGAAAACTCTGTTAGAGCAGTCCTTGGTGTGTATGTCATTGGATATGTCTGCAATATTGACATATAAGTCTATGGCAGTGGTTTTATTTAGAATTAGCTGATAAACTTTGTGCTTCAAATTAGTTTCACATATTTAATTTAGTCTCTTTTGCCTTATTTTAGCTCCTTGCACTGCATGAAAAACATGCATATACTTTAAAGCTATATGGTTATGTAAATCTATTTTACGCAAACTTACCCACACATTATTAGGTCTGGGCTGAACGGAGGGGTGGATATTCCTAGATCCACACTTTTGACGGATTATTTCAAAGCTCCATTTTTACACTGATTCTGACAATTGAAAGACTTAGAATTTTTGAGAATCATTTCCAACATATTATAGGGTAATAAAAGCATGTTATTGGAATACCATTAGTAAGATTAGAAAGGAAAAAAAGAGCAGAATTTTATTGGTTGTTCATTGAAAATGTTAGCTGTGATTAGTTACATAATCCTACATTAACCTGTAAATTAAAATTCCTTGGTGCAATTTGATGGCTGATTTAATTTTGTCTTTCTTTGTTTGCCGCAGGCTAATTCCATTATGAATTCTTTATACAGCCTTTTCCCTCAATGATTAGCAGCTTCTACTCAAGTTCTGATTACTATTGTACACTTAGCACTACATAAAGCCGGGGATTAATATTCCCCTGAAGAATTGTTGCTATGGATCTGCTCTATTCCTTCTAAGAGATGTTTCTGCAGCTTCAATTGTCCATAAATTATGATCTCTAGTGAATTATCAGTGGGAGTGAACTGAGCTTAACAAGCTGAAGAGTGCACTCTAGTTCGGAGAGAAAAAAGGCAAGGGAGAAAGAGAAAAAGAGATTCTCAATTATTAATTGTGAGGTTGGATCATTCAGAAGAAGTGATATTTTTTTCCCATATCTATCCTTGTAGACATGTACAAATTAGAATGAGGTTGTGGGTTAAAACAGATGCTTTAAAATCTTTCAATATGTAGTGATTACAACATGCCAGAAGGTCTTAATTACCTGTAAACAGGAAGAGAAAATGCTGGTTCTGCTACCCAGTGACATAGCAGGGTTATAGGGTGTGTTTTCTTTTAAGAAGTGACATTGTCTTAATTTGCAAAGTGTGATTTCTCCATCTATCCGTTTCTGGAATATGTATTTGGGTACCATTGTTTTAAAACATCACTGGGAATAGCAGAATGCTCAAATGGAATTGATACAAGGATTTTTCAAAATGAGAAAAGTATTTCTCAAGAAGGTGGTATTTCAGATAAAGTTGATCTGTAGCTTGGGAAGGGTCTTAATTTTGCTGGGGCTAAAAATGGGGGTTTAGATTATTCTTGGGCATGCTTCTCCTTGGGAAGTACATCACGGGGGGTCATGTGCAGGGTTTGTTTTGAACCTCAGCTTGAATAAACCCAGCTATCCATTGCTTCCACTCTATAGCACTGTTTGCTGGATGGTGCAACATGGGGCAGAAGCTCTTATTGGCTCAGACACTGGGACTGAGTTTAGCCAGAGAAACCCACTGGAATCTGGTGGAGGCCACCAAGCTTGCCGAATTGCTTGCTTTTACCCACACGGGTTCCAGGTCAAGAGAAATAAATATATGAATAATATATCATGTAAAATGATTCTCTTTTCTTCCTTCTCTCTTTTCCTCTCATTTAATTTCCTTTTTCCTTTTTACTTCCTTTCTCTTCTAACTTTCTGTTTCTTCCCTCTAACCCCATCGTTTCTCTACTTTATTTTTCAATCTTCTTTTTTGGGTTTCTCTTTTTCTTTTTTTAATTCCTCCCCAGTCACTCTTCCCCAAAGAGCTACAATACTGAAAATATGCTGGCGTTGTAAAGTTAAAGCAAAAAGGTGAATTATATTGCTACTTGGAAGCCAGCTAAGGGCAGAGTCCTGAGGGAAGTGAGATAAAATAACGGAGTCTGAGAAATGCACTTAACAGAACAGACACAGTGGAAAGAATCTTTTCCAGGAATTATCACTTCCCGGTTTTCCAACTGCAAAGCAACAAATCATATACCAAGTCAAGGCAATGCTGTTATTAGGGAAGTGGTTCCTTCGAATCGTTCTTAAGTCAGAGTCTCAGATTGTACTGAGCAGTTCCTGGAAGAGGAGGTAATGCCCGCTTTATCAGGAGCCTGGTGTCTGCAGCACAATTTGTGACAGTTTGGGTACATTCACACAAAAGTACAGTTATGCATACACACACGTATGCATACACACATGCAAATCCATGCAACACTTCTGAGAGTGAAAAGATGTTATTAGTATTTAAGCCAGGACAATAGCCATGCACGAGACCGTGCTTGGCAAACAGGTCACACGGTCACCTTAGCTTTAGTGAAGGATTGCAGTCAAGGTCCCTGAAGATGAAGCCTCTCCCACAGTCCTGTGTTCTGATATTTGCCTTTCCTTTTGGCCGCTGGGAATCTGAGCTTCCCAGCCATGTTTGAGGAATTTGGCGCCTGATGGATCTTGTTAGGAGTCAGGGACTATTCCCCACTTTTGACTGAAACCCGTTTGCTTCTAGGGTGCAAATATGTGACTGTGGTTTGCCCAGCAGATACATCTCCGTGGGACTTGGGCTTGGGGACTAGTGATGCCAAGAAGGGGTCTCTGAGGAGCTGCCTATAGTTTCTGGGCTCAGCAGGGATGGCAGTCCCACAGCAAGCTCCAGACCCCAGGGTTGCGAGGGTGGTCCAGGTGGACCAGGACTGGGTGAGATATTGAATGCGGTTCCTAGGCACATGCCTCCCAGTCTTCTCTTCTCCACTAGAGATTCTGTGAACATTACTCTCTTATCAAGGAGTTGCCATGAGAATTACATATGATACCATGTGGAAGTCAGTTATAGCATACTGGTCAAAGTACACTTCTGCATTCCACAAACCAGGTGCCTGGGGACTTGTATTCCAGGTACAGGGACCTGGGAGCCAGTAAAGAGTAGTCAGAGAGTGCAAGAGGCCACAGCTTCTCTATTATGTGAAGATTCAGCTCACTTTACTCAGTACTGGAGGTAGGAGTGGGGGACCAGGGGCTAGCTAGACTGCCCTCCTCAGAAGGTGCAAGATCTCTGGGAGCACTTAATGGTATGTTTCTCAGCAAGACATCCAATGGCATTTTAGACAGAAAATTTCTGTTTTATGCATTCTTGTTCCTGGCCCCAACCATTACATGCTAAATGCCATTTTTGATCTCCCAATAGTTGTGACTACCCAAATCCTTCTCTCCACCCAATTTCAGACATCTCCGGAGAGCATCAAACCCCAGATAAGAACCATTGAATTACTGTATTCTTCTGATCACATACAATAGTCTTTCCAAAAAGAGTTTTGACAAGCACATTTTTAGCCATTTCATAACATTTCTAGCAACATTCTGTGTCCTGGTGATACTTTAGTACACTTTACAAATCAGTCCCTGCAGTCTACCTTCTCTTAATCCACCTCTACTTAAAATGGGTTTGGAGTAGGGTACCAAAGGAGGCTCAGGGATCACAGAGTTCATCTCTACTTGATTTGACAAACGACCCATCTTGAAGCCAAATTTGAAGGAAAAAAACCCACTCAATACTTATTTCACGTAGTAGCATTCGCACTTAGTGGAAGTAAGTGCTATTTTGGGAGTGACTCCTCCTCCTAGAACCTTCTTCCCCAGGGACTTGAATGCAGTCCCCAGGCAGGAATCTGGTCCACTGGAGACCCCCAAGGCAATAACTGCTGAGTGAGGACAACTCTGGCCACCAGAGAGGGTTTGTTTTGTATTAAATGATACCAAGGGTCTCAACTTAACAGCATGCTGAAAATCCAGAGCCTTCTCACCCACATGCTCATGTGACTGTTTTCCCAAGTTATATGGCAAATTATTCATACTTGGTGGGCAGAGTGATAGAAGCTTAAAGATACAAGTACCCGGTTTAGCTGCTTTTCTTTTTCTTAATAAGGGAAGGAAGCCAGAAGTGTTGAAATGACTTATCAGATCATCATCATAATAGCAGCTCACATAATATTCTACTCTACTCATCATTATTTCATTTATATTTGGATAAGGCTGGTTTCCATGCCAATTTTCTTGTAGTCTGCCTAACATGTTTTTATATCTAATGTATTTTCTAGTTAAAGCGTAGCTCACAAATTAAAATTCTTTTAGCTTGTCACTTTGGGGGAAAAAAATGGCCAGGTGTGGTGGCTTATGCCTGCAATCTCAGCACTTTGAGAGGCTGAAGCTGGAGGACTGCTTGAGGCCAGGAGTTTGAGACCAGTGTGGGTGACATAGTGAGACCCCCATTGCTACAAAAGATGAAATAAGACACTGCTCTAACATTAACCATTCTAGGTATTAGCTCATTTGAGCCTCATGACAGTTTTATTAGGTAGTTATTATCATCATCACTGTTTTACAGATGAGGAAACAGAGTCACAAAGAGATTAAAAATTAACCAATATAAATCATAGAAATTGCAAATGGCAGAGTCAGGATTTGAACTGCAGACCTTCAGCTCCAGTGCCTCCGTGGCTCTTGGCCATTATGCCATTCATCTTGGGAGGTGGAAACAGCATCTGAATCTGAAGTTTGTTTGCTCTGAGGTGTAGTAGACTCCTCCATCTTTCTCTCTCTCCCTCTTTCCTTCCTTCCCCATCAATTACTTATCTCTCTGTAACTGAAGCTCCTCTCCACTGAGACAGCTCCGCAGTGCTTCCTGTCCCTGCTTCCTTCACATCCTCACTTTGACATTTACATATCCAGTGCCTCTCAGTTTTTACTGCCGCCTTTCTTGCCAAATACAAATAATGACTGTTCTTTTTTACTGCTCCTTGTTTCTGGTGCAGCGGGACAATGAGGGGAGCATAGATCAATGTTTCTCAGAGCATGGCTGTGGCGAGCCTTGAAAAGAGGGAGCCCTGGTAACAGGCCCAGAGGTAGAGGCAATTTCCTTGCTCCATTGATGTCTCTCCCAGGGGCGAGATTCTCAGTAGAGAAGCCAGCTCTGGATTCAGAAGAAACAGTGATGGTTTAAATGGTTGTGTGTGTGTGTGTGTGTGTGTGTGTGTGTGTGTAGTGTGTGAATAATACTCATTCACTGAGGACACAGAGGTCTCAAGCTAGGTGATTTCCTGAATAGCAAGCGCAGGGAGCACCAATGAAGGCATAATTTTAAGGCATGAGTTAAATATTTTCCTGCTGTCATATTGGCCAGTGTGAGGGAATGAATGAAAACCCCAAGTGAAAGGGACCCACATTCTATGGATGCCTTCTCTGGCCTTTTATTTCCTCTCTATTCTAGCCATAGCTCAAATTTGCGTTTGTGCCAAGGAGGCTGAATAATTTTCCTTTGCCGAAAGACTTGCTGTCAAATTCCATGCAAGTTGATTCTGCTGATTTGCATGAGAGGAAATATAATCTGATGAAGATGTAAATGTACACAATTGTTTTCTTATCTGTAGGCTTTCTGTTTCTTATTTGGAGTCTGATTTAAATAGTCCCATTTCAAGTAACTTAGAAAGGCTTAATGTAATGCCAAGTGATTACATTTTCAGAGACTTGTTGTTGGTTAATTCCGGCTTTCCTTCTTCTATATCAATTCATTTTGTCATGCTTAAAACAAGAACTTTTGAGCATTTATATTAAAAATATTATGGGAGATAGGATGCAAAGATAAATAAGAAATGGGTCCAACCTTCTAGGAGCTTACAGTGAAACACATTTTAAAATGCATTTTGAAGTCATTTGAAATTTGGAATGAATTTGCAATATAAGCCAGGCTTTAACACATTGCAATTATATAACACTTTATTGTTTACAAAACACTACCATAATCCTAGGCAAGACAACAAAAGCTTCTTTAGCCCCTTATGTAGTTGAAATAATACAAGTGAAGACCATTTTAAATGTTATTTCTCAGTTCTGTGAAAACCCAGAACTACCATGTGTGAGATCTTGAGCTGCTTCCTCTTCACTCTGCAGTGGAATTACCGAGGCATCAGGACATGAGCCTGAATGTTGGGCGAACAGCATCAGTGAGTCCCAGCTTTTGCAGCCTCACACTTCTGCACATTGTAGTCGATTCCCCTAAACTATCTTTTGTGGGTCAAACTTAGCCTTTCTTACAAGAGCCAATAGGAACTTTCAAAATTTTGATGTTGCCTGCCAGCGTCTTAACAGTTTCAATCTCTAGCTGTAAATATGTTTGCCTATGCAATTATTTAGATATTTTATCTAATGTTTCCCCTGATTAGTTAAAGCAAATGTCAAAAACAGGAGAATGCAAATGTATGACTTTTATCGAGTGAATATAAATGAGATGGGTTGAAGCACTTTTGCCATGTTGTAAGTGGAGACCCTACTCTCTTTTATTCAGCCTATTACATCAGGTAAATGAGTGTGTTCACTTGTGAAAGAAAAGAAGAAAATCATAAGACACATGGTATGATAGAATTAGATTATTAAAGGTTGCACATGCAAGACAAAGTAGAGTTAAGATCTTTGCAAGATTATTTTTAGCTTCCTGAGAACAGAACCTCTAGCCAAGTTTGTGGTTTCATTTGCTTACCTTTGACTTTGAGACATATTTCAAAGTTGGTATGGATGGAATTAAAGGTTTCTATCACTGTATGGGTAGAAGGGATTCACTATTTGAAGGGGACAGATGGTAATAGTGGTGGCTGGAGTATTTGACTACAGAGAAATAGCAGAGTAAGGAAGGGGACAAAGAGGAAGGAGGGCAGTGTGGCCTAGGTCAGCAGCAGTAGTGTACAGGGAGCTTGAGAGGAAGGGGACAGGGAGCGACCAGCTAAGGGAGACACTTCTATAAGCAGGAGACATTAGGAAGTCATACAGAATGCTTTACATCCTATTAGTGACAAGGAAGTGATGAGATCATGTTTGATGGTGGATCCAGGAAGGTTTCAGGGTATGTACGACATTTAAGCTGAGCCTAGAAGAGTGCATAAGGTAACTTTTTCCAGCCAGAAATTTGGGGGAATGATATGATGAGGGCAAATGGGATGAGATGAATGATGAGAACAAAAGTGGAGAGGTGGCCCGGCGCAGTGGCTCATGCCTGTAATCCCAGCACTTTGGGAGGCCAAGGCAGGTGGATTACCTGAGGTCAGGAGTTTGAGATGAGCCTGGCCAATATGGTGAAACCCTGTCTCCACTAAAAATGCAAAAATTAGCCAGGCATGGTGGCAGGCACCTATAACCTCAGCTACTTGGGAGGCTGAGGCAGGAGAATTGCTTGAACCCAGGAGGCGGAGGTTGCAGTGAGCCAAGATCATGCCACTGCACTCCAGCCTGGGCAACACAGCAAAACTCCATCTCGAAAAAAAAAAAAAAAAAAAAGATAGGGAGGCAAGAAATGTAAGCACCTGTCTGGGGAACAATGACCTGTTGGGCAGCCGTTAAAGGTTGGTTCAAGGTTCACTGAGGAAAGAAGAGAATGATTAAGCTGGAAGGCCAAGTTTTGGCCAGGTCAAGGAGGTTCTGCAATTCCAAACTAAACTGTGATTTAGATTTAATTTTAGCTGCTGAATTTGGTGGTGGAAACCCCGAGACTTAGGAGGAAGGGGGAACAGTGATAAAGCTCTTGTAATCGTTCAAGCGGAAGTTTCTGAGGGCCTGAATCACGGAAGGAAAAAGAAGAATAGGATGCAGTGATGGATTCAAGAGTTAGAATAGGCGTGATTTGGCAAGGATAGGAGAAGGGGAAGGAGTCAAGAATGACTGAATGAATGGGAGACTGGCAGTGTTTTAATAGACACAGTTAAGAGAAAGGGTGAGAGGGAGGAACGAGATAAATTTTAAAGGTGTTGAGTTTGAGGTGGCTATGGAATATCCTGATGGAATCCTCTGGAGTATTTGGTGGAATTGTAGGCACAGAATGTGGAAGCAACTTCTTTGGAAGCAATGGCAAAAGTAATGGGGATAGATGAGGTTTTTCAGTGAGGACATAGAGGACAGAGGGTCAAGGGCTGTGGTTCAGAATTGTGGGAATTTACGCTTTTAGGGTTTGAAGGAGGAAGGTGAACCAATGAGGAGAGAAACAGGAGAATTAAATGCAGTATACGGGATGACAAGGAAAGAGCAAGCTTCAAGAAAGAAGTGGTAAGCAACAGGACAAAGTGCTGAGAAACTGTTGAAGTGGCTATTAAAGGTCACCAGAGACCCTGAAGTGAGTGGGTCCATTTAGAGCGATGCTGCAATTGATGCTTTCATATTAACTTGAATGTCTCTGCAGTGCAGGAGGCAATGCCACTGCTTGGAGTTAGGTTAGGGATTGAGAATGGGGCTGTACATGCAAGTTCAGGAGAGCCAAGTGGGGAGATTCAGCAGCAGTGAGGGGCCAGTATTGGGAAACTGAGTTGAAACGGAATTCAATCAGCATGGTGTGAGAACTTTTTTTCTAAAAATGTTTGTTAGATTAAAGTAAATGGTGAGTGTTCTGAGGGGCTGGAGAGTGGCAAGGCAGTTTCAGTGGATGGTCGAAGAGTTGAGGGACTCTAGAGTGCTTGCAAGGGAGGAGGCTTCAATGCCTGGTATTGGGCCCCACTGGGCAGTAGGGCAAATGAAATTGGGAAGTGTGTGAGGCCCTTGTCCAGAAGAAATTAAAATCCAGGAGAGAGGGTGAATGGTTGGCTTTCACGATAAGGGCAAGGATATATTTAGCAGGCGTGAGCATGCGCGTAAGCAAGGACTATCCAAAGGAGGGAATTTCAGGGTTTTGGACTTTTTAGCTGGGGTAGTTTATAGTATTGTGATTTCCCAGGTTAATACTTTAATAAGTAGAATGGGGATGAAATTTCTGGAGTTCCACAGGTCTGAGAGGTTTTAAGTCAGTGCTGAAAGGATCATCAATGTGTATTTTTTTGACAAAAATATTATTTAAGTCCACTCTGTGTGAAATATTATGCAAAATGGGTAATAATATACCAATTTACAAATGTGGAATTAGTCCCTAGAAGTGTTTAATAAACTTGCCTAGAATCATCCATGTAGTACATGGTGAAGACAAACTTGTGAATTATCGTTTTTGAAGCCTCTGTTTTTTCCTACCAAATTACATTTCCTCAATAAGATGATGAATTTTCCAAATTTCTAAAATTTTTCTATTAGACCTGCTATAGAAGATAAGTAACTACTTTCCACAATGGATTTTAAGTTACAATGTAAATACCATATACTCTAATTGACCTAGGATCAATGATCAATGTACTTTATTTATGGACATTTTCTTTCCTGAAAATATAATTAAGATACTTAATACTTATGATAAAGCATGCTATCTGATAATAATCAATATGGATTCTGAAATCCTCAGAGTTAAATGCAAGGGGCAGAAAAGGAAGGAAAGAAACTACTGTTTACTGGGGGCCTACCATATGCCAGGCAATGTGCTACGTTTTTTCCATATCTATTCTAGCATTTAATCCTCATAACATTCCTATATTGGTAGGTAATACTGCACCCACTTTATATATGAAGAAGCTGAAGGCTTGCAAAGTGGCTCAAGGTCTCCCAGTGATGACCTGCTGGAAGCAA
This sequence comes from Trachypithecus francoisi, assembly GCF_009764315.1. Taxonomy (NCBI): domain Eukaryota; kingdom Metazoa; phylum Chordata; class Mammalia; order Primates; family Cercopithecidae; genus Trachypithecus; species Trachypithecus francoisi. The sequence continues at coordinate 16,303,443 of NW_022681462.1, forward strand.
GCTATGAATCCACGTTTCACCCCAAAGCTGCCTGTATTCTTTTGTAAGAAGAACCACAAGCTAAAAGTTGATGTGATATTTTGGGTCTCCCAGGGGTCAGTACACAATGGTGACCAGAATAGAGATAGTTTCCTATAAATAGGGAGAGAAAATATGTTGTTAAGTGGGTGCATTGGGAGAGAGATCTGAAAATGGAAATGTGGAATCTGAGGTATATTGACATCTCACACAAGGATATTGGGCTGTGTGAAGGGGTGGGTTTTGAGGGGCTATCAGGGGAAATTAGAATCCAATTAAAGGGCAATAGACATATTGGGATGGTTTAGGCTGGTCTCAAGAGGAGGTTTCAACTTCCTTGTTGCCTTCCACCCAAAACAAATATGACACTTGTTTTCATCCTCTCTATTTCTGCTCTTGTGTTTGCCAGGATCAATACCCAAGGACGGGCACTTCTCTAAGATCTGTGATTGAGCTTGGTAAGTATTTCAGGAGCAATTCAAACAGATTCTTTTGAATCCTGAAACGTGAAGTGATAGCTCTTGCATCTCTCAATGGAGGGCATGGGTTTAGAGTTTTGTAGAAAATTGACTGAACACTTAATTCTCCATTTCACATTGGGAGGCCAGGTACAAGGTAACTATTTTTTTTCTTTTGAACTTTTAGATTCAGGGGGCACATGTGCAGATTTGTTACCTGGGTATATCATGTGATACTGAGATTTGGGATATGAATGATCCCATCACCCAGGTACTGAGCATAGTACCCAATAGTTTGTTTTTCACCTCTTATCCCTCTTCCTCCCTCCCCCTTCTAGTAGTCCCTAGTTTCCATTGTTGGCCTTGTTGACACAGTAGTGGCTGAAGATAATTGCCCTTTGTTATTATTTGTACTATTTTGCTTTTCAGATTTCCTAACTAAGAACCACTTGCCCTCCAAGCTGGGCATATTTATTTATGAACCCTTAAAGTGGCTGATGTGAAATTATGAAGACTTTCTGTTAGTCCTGACACTATGAATGGGGTTATTTTCTGGGCATAAATAAGAAGTGGTTGACATCAGTGAGTGATTAACTGGATCCTTGATGTTATATTTTCTGGTTTCTGAAGGGCTGTTTCTATGAGGCTGACATCTATAGGGACCAGTTAAGGCCAGCTTCAGTCAAACATTATGAAAAAGGGTTTGGCTATTATTCAGATAGCACTGGATCTGTGTTAGATCTGTTCTGAGTGAATTTTTCCTTATGCAACAAATGTATAAACAGTGGATTCTACTTTTAAAAAAATTGTCCTCTTTCCTCCTAGGGAGAAATTCCTTCGATTTTTATAGTTTTTGAACTTAGAACTTCTGGACACATTGAATTCCACTTCAATTCCACACACTAAAATGCATTTTAAGTTATTAAGTAGAACTTTTGATCATATTTCTTTTCTACATGAAAATGTCCTAGATATATTAGTGTTAAAGGGAAACATCATTTCTGGCTTTGAGTGGGTTCCTACTTTGTTTCTGGTGGTTCGCTGGGAGATGGGCCACCAAGAAGTATTACTTTGTCCTCTCAACTAGATGGTAGAGATCAGCCAGGTGTAGAAAGATCCATTCATCTATTCAGGAAACATGTACTGAGTGGTTGCTACTTGCCAGGTGCATTCTGGGGCCTGGAATTATAGTAGGCAACAAGCCAGACAGAAGTCCTTGCCCATGAATTTCTGGTGGATGAGGCAGACAATAAAATAACCAACTAAGTATATAAATTATCATAAAGTGTTGGGGAGTTGTAAGCAGTATGAGGAAAAGCAGGTAAAAGTGATAGAGAGGGAGAGGAGCGATAATTTTCACAGAGTGGTCAGGGAAGACCTCTTTGAGGAGATGCCATTTCAACTGAGATCACAGTGGACAGAAGGCTAGCGAAATTTGGCATGGGATGCTTTGCATTTGCTTTTTGACACACAGAGTGCTTTGTTGTGGCGTTTAGTCCTCCCGCTAACCCTGTGAAGAAGATATTAATATCTCTATTTTCAGATGATAGAACTGAAACGGAGGCAGTTAAATGACTAGAAAGTATGTGCAGGGCTGGATCTCTCATTGGACTTAGTCCACATGGAGCATCTGGCCCCACACCTCCCATCTAACCTTCCAGTAAAGATGCACCGACACATTCAAGACAGTCACCAGGGCGGTTGTAAATTCACACGGCAGAGTAGCTAAGCATTCAGGAGTGGGGTGGGAGTCAGAAAGAATGGGCCGTCAGAGGTGCCTGCCTTGGGGAAAAGTGAGTGCAGCTAGGCACTCATGGTCCTTTCTGGTCCAGCATGCTCAGAGAATGAGCGAAGGCCTTGGACACTGACCTTGAGGCGCCCCAAATAACCTTATTTGAAGCCATTAAAAAAAATCTGAAAACTTCCTTTAAAATGATATCCACCAACTCCTCCCCACCAAGTCACACCTCAGGTGTTTAGGAAATGCTGTGAAGTAACTGACAATAAGCAAAATGCGCAACGTGCCTTTTTGTTCTTTCTTTTCCATTTCAGTCAGAGAATTCAGGCTTTCTGTAGCTCCCTCTGGTAACAAAACATCTAAACATGTTCAAAACAGTGTTGTTATCTTTCACTTTACCCTTGAGCAATGCAAAGAAAACACTGTGAACTGGCAGACATCATTTTGCTAACACTCTCGCGTACATGCTAACTGAGCTTCTCCTAGGAAACCTCCCCTTCTGTCTCTGAAAGATTTTCTGCTTCATATTTTGGGGTCTGTTTCCTGGAAGTGTGTGGTTCGACTTGCTCTTTTAATTTCATCTCAGCTATTCATTGCATCTTTAAATAAGCATTGTTTAGCAAATCCAGAAGCAGAACTTGTTTCTGGCTTCCTGGAAGGGATTTTACTTGGAATGTAAAGAGGTTGGAGAGCTGCGCTTTTGTTTCTGGCTTTGCAGAGGGTCTAGGCTGCAGAGGCAGATATGTGGCACACACACCATGGCTGTGCATTCCCTGATCCATGGCAGACATCAATAATCGCTTGTGGCATTTTATCTTGTTACATTTGGACATGGTCCCCAGAGTTCTTCACAATCCAGGGCAGCCCTTGCTGACTGCCAGAGCTGACTTATGGATATAACTTCCTTGTCATCTCTAACTTATCAGAACAGCTTCCTGGTGACAGCTGCCTTTACTGTATCCACTATAAACTTACAAATAATTTTAAATGCTCTTATTTTACTCTTAGTATTCTCAGGACAAATATAACAGAAATGTAATAGAATATCTATGGTTTCTGGCATGAAAAGAGGGTTTATTGAAATCTTTGAAGGGGACATGTTTAGGGAGTCTGTCTAGACATGTACATTTTTAATAAGTTTCTTAGGTTTTGCTAATATTTCCACCTCTGGGTTGAGCAACATTACAGCACACATTTCTAGTTTTTGACACAGCCTTTTAGCTGCCTTTGTAGTAGAGCAGGCACCCCTGGGCGAGCCTGGGGAAGGGAGATCTGGAAAGCACCTTTAGTTGTACAAAACTCTGAGGGCCAATCTGACTGTGGCAAAATCACTTCTTCATCCCAGGGAACTGTAATAGTGGCTGAGTTTCTTGAGAATAGTGAGACAAGTCTCTCTCTTACCACACAAAGTGTTGCCTGCTGGCTTTGCCCTTTGGAGAAATAACTTCAGGCCTGGAGAGAAGATGGTCTCCCTGGTGGAAGGGAGCCAGCTTCTCCCTTGCTCCCCTGCCGCAGAGTGGCCAGCGTTCCTGTCAGCACAAAGCTGGACTGGCCCACCTGGTCAGGGCAAGAGGTGGTTTTTCTTACAAAGACTCCATTTGTAGTTTCTAAGAAAGAACTTCTTAGAATGTTCAAAACCAAGTTGTGAAAATATTTTTTTGGAGGCACCTCATTAGTTTTAACAATAAATGCTCATAACTGGAAGTAATGATTTGGCAATTATAAGTCAAACTTCAAGTCGGAGTAGGAGACCTATTTCTAGAGAAACAAATAGGGCTGCCTCCCATTGAGCTGAATCGTGCTTTGAACTTTCCTAGAGTTTATTTTCCCCCAGGACCTTTAAGAACTGAGCAAATATCAGTTCATCAATAAAACCTGTGTTTGTGGATGGTTTAGGCTGAAGTATTTTTGACTTGGCATCCGTATTTGAATGTGGGAACTGAGTCAGAGAGACTTGCCCAGATCATCTCTGTCTAACTCTTTGAGTGGTATGCAGGGCGGGTGCGACGGGGCAGGGTGGGGTAGACAGCACTGTGACTTCTGGTCCCCACAGGTGATCTAATGACCTAGGAGTCTGCCTGGTATGTGTTATTACAGCATGCATCTCAGTCTCCTGTTCTCTGTTATAATTCATGTGCCTGCTTATTCATTGAATTATTCAACAAATGCTAATAATTGCCTATGATATCCCAAGCCCTAGGCTTTGTGCTTGGAAACTAAGATAAGTAAAATATTGTCCGGCCCTCATATAATTCTGACTCTAGTGAGGAAAACAGATCCACGCATAGATGTTTTGAAGCAGTGCAGCAGGCCGTGGTAGAGAAATGCCCTGAGCTTTCTGGTGTGTAAGGAAAGTTCTCTAATCCTGATGGGGGACTGAAGAAGGGTGTGTATGGGAAGCTTCCTTGTGAAGGTGACAACTTGCATTTTAATAGAAACAGAGTAGGAGGCAGTTTTCTTTTATTCATTTTTCTTCTTCCCCTAGGTGGGGCCTGACATGTTCCAGAGTTAGACAAGCAGAAGGAGCGTTTGATGGTGAAACATAAGGCAGCATAGGGATTCCTTGGGCACAGAAATGTGCAGGAGGTATGCTGACAGGGGGTTAGTGGTGGTCTCTTGAAGAGCTCGATTGGCTTGTTCCTCAAGCCAGTGGCTCTACTCTCAGGTTGGAACAGGGTCTGATTCTGTTTCTCGCTTTCTTTCTCTACCTAATAATTGCAGTTCCTCTGAAAGCTCTGTGCCAAATCTTCCATTCGGTGAGCAGCATCCCCTAACCTTTCAGCTCTCTATCCTCATCTAGACCCCTAATTTATTTGTTCCGACCACTTTTTCACTTTACACCCACTCCCTTTGTCTTAATTACTTCCTTTTTTTTTTTTTTTTTAAGCGCAGATTCCAAGATTCAACATGAAAAGCACTGCCTTGTAAAGCCCCTGACCTCTTGGTCTCTCTCTTGCTCTCTAACATTCATCTGGCAAAACCCCAGCCATGCTTAACGCCATCTATCTGTCTACTCAGTACTTGCACCCAAGCAACTGAGCAAGTGAGAGAACAACATACAGCCATGCCTTAGATGTATAAGGACATGCCTTGAATGGGTACTCGACACCGCCCTGCAATCTGCCACACTCCCCTAGTTATATATATGGGCTCACACTTGCCAACCAGTTATTTCACGTGTTCATTCATGATCCATCTGGTGGGCATTTCCTTTATGTCTGGCACAGTGACAAGCCCTGGGGACAGAGCGGGAAACATGACACACAAGCACCATCATACTGCTTACTAAGAGCTATGTAGGGAATGTTGGATGAATTGACAGATGGCCTGACTGACTGCTTTACATAGATTGCTTTGGGAAAACCCCACTAAGGACACATTTAAGCAAATATCTCAATACCAAAAAGGAGCCAGCCCATGAAGATCAGAGGAAGGAGCATTCCAAGCATTTGGAACAACTGGAGCAAAGCCCCTGAGATGGGCTTGTCTTGTTCAAGGAACAGGAAGGCCAGTGTGGCCAGACCATAGTGGTTGAAGAGAGTAGTATGGAATTAAGAGTAGATATTCTAGGATGGAGAACTGCAGGTGTAGGCAGGTTGGAGATCCAGGAAGTTGTACTGGATGGTTCTGGTTTGCTTGCCCAAGGAGAACCCAGTCTCCCATAGAACTCAGGGTGTGCAGTAAGTGTCGTACAGGTGGCTCAGGAGAGTGGGGGACTTTGTCACAGTCACTTTGGTAAATGGGACAGGGAGCTGACCAAGAATTGGAGTAAGAATTGGAGGTTGGAGATGTGGTATCTCTGTAACTGGGATCGGAGTTTACAGTGGCTGTGATCATCCTGGCTGTGCTGTAAATGGGAGCAGGGGAAGTAGATTCTTGCATTGATCTGGGGATGGTGTTCTTCAGAATGGATTTGGAAAAAAGGATAAGGTGTTAAAGAAATGAGACTGCAGGTAGGCAATAGTTTGAAGATCAAGTACAGGGTTCAAGCTGGTAGAGGAAAGATGCCAAGATAGCTGTTAGAGCCTGGGACTAAACCTAGATCAAGAGTCCTTTATGAGATTGAAAAGCAGCTGTAGAATGAGTTTTAAATAGTGTTTCGTTATTTATTTATTTTTCAGCCCAGCAATAGCAAGCAGCCTGATTTCTAGCTCACAGCCTGCTTTTGATAGCAGATTGAGAAATCAGCTTGGCACCTGGCAGGCCAGGAGATATTAAGGAGTTCTGTTTGAATGAGTTTGCCTTGTCTAGGCTAAGGTATTTGTTTGGAGGGCCAGAAGCAAGGGTCTTGGAGAAAAGAGGGAAGCAAGAAAAGGAGTGAGGGGAAATGGGCCAGAAGAAAGCAGACTTTCACAAAGGAAAATTGCTGATTCTGTGTGTGATCAATCATGCTAACAAAGAGGCCAGTGACACAGCCTTGTCCTCCCAGAACATCGCCATTCTACCGAGTGAAGCCCCTTTGGGAGACGCCAATCATGATTTATAGGAGGTACTCCTGCATGCTGTAGTAGCTTACTCCACTATGCACGGGGTTCTTTGCTGATAGAACACTTTCTTTTAAAACTCCCTTTTGTGGGCAAGCAAGTCTCCCATCTGAATACAAAGCAACCTTTGGAAGATAAACACTTTTAAATCTTATATTTTAAAATAAAAAGTTTCCAAAACCTAGCCTTGCCAATAGGCGTAAAAACATTCCCCAGCAAGTGTCATTTTACCAAATCTAAATTCTCAAGGTGATCTTGTGTCTTTCATTGGAATCTTTCTTAGACTCTATTGAAAGAACTTAAAGTTTGCATTGATTTTTTATTTTTAATTTTACTTTATTGGATGAAGAATACTGCTAATATAATACATGTTCTATTCATTTGCAGTCTTTTTTCTAATTAGGCATTTGATGAGGACTTGTTGATTGATTAGTTGCCTGGCCTTTTACTTTTGTGCCTGGGGGCAACTGAGGCAATGGCCTTTAAGGCTAGTACTACAGGATGTTAATTAGCAAAAAGTCAAAAAGAAAAAAGAAATTCAGTAGTCAAAAAGGTTAGAGATACTCTGGAAAAAACAATGTGAAACTTTTTTTTTTTGTTAACTGCTGACTTTCTGGGAGGTTTTAATATGCTCAGGAACATTGAGAGTTTCCAAGAGGGGGATAAAGTATGTGGTATATCTACATCCTTTTGAGAATAGCGTCTTCTTTTGTTGGAGTGGTTTATGGGACTGATATTCTACAGAAAACCCTTTGAAACCTATAGCATTAAGATTTCCAATAGAGGATGCTGGGGGCAGAAAAGGAATGAAACTCAGAATAATACTCTTTATATACGAGAAACCAAATGCTATATTTTCCTTTAGTTTTACTTTAGTAATTGTTTTATTCATTTCCTTGTTCCATCTACATGCTATCTATCTATCTATCTATCTATCTATCTATCTATCTATCTATCATCTATGTATGTACGTATCTATCCTATCTATCTTTTCTTTTCTCCTTCCTTCCTTCCTTCCTTCCTTCCTTCCTTCCTTCCTTCCCTCCTTCTTCTTACAATGAAACTAGTATTCCTCCAACCAAGAGGGGCTTGTAACTGCTCCAACTAAAAGATGGGGATGAAAGTGATATGTGTGACTTCCAGACTTCTAATGTTAGGTCACAAAAAGGTTATAGCTTCTCTCTCTCTCTTTTTTTTTTTTTTTTTGAGATAGAGTCTCACTCTGTCACCCAGGCTGGAGTACAGTGGCTCAATCTCGGCTCACTGTAAGCTTTGCCTCCCGGGTTCATGCCATTCTCCTGCCTCAGCCTCCTGAGGAGCTGGGACTACAGGCACCCGCCACCACACCCGGGTAATTTTTTGTATTTTTAGTAGAGATGGGATTTCACCATGTTAGCCAGGTCTCGATCTCCTGACCTTGTGATCCACCCACCTTGGCCTCCCAAAGTACTGGGATTACAGGCACGAACCACCGCGCCCAGCCGATATAGCTTCTCTCTCTCTCTCTCTCTCGATATAGACAAATAGATATGGATATATGGATAGCCCTATGTCTTCCAATGCTTTCCCTTGGAACTCAGCCACCATACTATAAACGAGTCTGAGCTAGACATTTGGAGAGGCCCTTGTGGTGAGCAACTGAGACCCGCAGCCAACAATGAGAATCAGCCTGAAGAATATCAGTGACTGGGACTTCAGATGATTCCAGATTTCAGCTTTCAAACTTCAAGGTCAGCCCCAGATACTGTGCAGCACAGACAAGCTGTGCCTGCTGTGCTTTGTCTGAATTCCTACCCACAGAAGCCATGAACACAATAAATGCCTTTTGGTAATAATTTTGGAGTTATTTGTAACACAGACATCATCATTTGAAAAAAGGGGTAAAGCTCCAGATTATTAACCTGACATTAATGGCCTCTCTCCCCTGTGGTCCCAAACTATTCTTCCAGCTATTCTTCTCCAGTTATTCCTTTATGAATTCACTGCTGAAAATACAGCTGCTTTTTGTGCCCACAACAAAATCACACTTTCCTTCCTCCATATCTTTGCCTATTACATTGTAAGTTCCTTGAATAGCTCTTTCAAAAATATTTTCTCAGGACTTAACAAAGGGCTTAGAATGTTACTGATTCTAAGTTATTGATAGATATTGGAATAAAAATCAATGAATAAACAAAGGAGGTCATCCTTCTAGATAGATACGTTTTCTACACTTTTCCACATGTTTAAGTCCTATTCATCCTAAAATATCAAGTTCAAATATCATTGCTTGTTGAAGTGTTCTTTAGTTATCCCCAAATTAAGCAGCTTTCCTACCTTGAGTGCCAACATAAAGCATTACTTACACTAATTACATAGCCTTTGATATTTATAACTGTAATGCTGTGGTGTCTTTCCATGATCTTATATATTATTTCTCCAACTAGTTCTTAAGGTATTTGGAGACCTTACTATACCTTATTATTCTTTTGCTTCTTATTCTCATCCTTCTTTTCATTTTTAAATTCTCCTTAAGACCTATGCAGTGTGTGTTAGGTACACAGTGTGTGTGTTCAAAATCTATTTGTAGGTTATTATGACCCCAAAATAAAATGATAGCTTTCAAAACAAACAAAAAAAAATGCAAAATCTAATCTTAGGCGGTATGACATCTGTAGTGTATTCAGATCCAGGGTGATCACTCTGAACCCTCCACACCATTTACGTTGTAAGCATTGTGCACTATTCCAGGAGGATGTGGTTGTGAGAGGATAGAGCTCAGATTCCAACCCCAACTCTTCAAGAGCAGTTCTACCATATCAGAAGGCCGCTATGTACAATTTCATTTGGATAAAGTTCTTTAGCTAGGACAAAATTGAAAGGAACATGGACAAGGAAATGAGAAATTCATAAATTATAATGAGTTTTTAGAGGCACTGGGGGTGTTCAGGGATATCTGAGAAGACATGATGCCCGTCTTCAGTTAATTGAAGTCAGGTATACACAGGATTCATGCTAAATAGCACCCGATAATTGACCTAAAGTGAATTGATGGTTAGATTTTGGGTTATTCTCAGGAAGACTTTAATAGTAGAGATTACCATCAGTGAACTGGGCTTTCCTATTAAGTAGCATGCTCTGTATCATTGGAATTTTCCAAAGGAAGTCAACCAGGTAGACTTCTGTTATGAAGAATGACTTAATGGCAAGAAGTTGAATTTAGCGTATTTGTTCCAATACTTAATTTCTGAGCTGCTTTAGTCTAAGTTTAGTCAGAGAGAAAGAAAGCATTCTAGGTATTCAAACAGAAGGAATTAAATGCAGGGAATTGGTTATATATTTGTAGGAAGGGCTGGAAGAGCAAAAGGGAGGTAGAGGGAACATGGAAGAGGTAAAAGGAAGAATGGGTAAAACTGTGATACAAGAAGCTGCCAATGTCCTGGGGTGAAGCTCATAAAGATGCCCCTTCTACTGCTTTGTTGGAGATACTTTGCAGTTATATCTGGATGCATAGGAAGAGCTGCATGAACCAGGCCTACAACTGTGCAGGCTGCTACAGTTCAGAATCATCCCGTCCTGCTGCAACAATGGGAACTACCTGGGACTGATGGCAGTTGACACTGTCAGAGCCAGAAGCAGGAATATTTTCTAAGTGCTTCCTGTTGGCAGAACCTAACAGGAGACTAGTAGACAAGGGAACCTGGGAAATGTAGTTCACAGACTCACGGTTCAGCAGAAATAGAGCACAGTATACAAAGGCAGCTGGCGTGCTGACAGAATAGAAGTCAGTCATTGGTATCTGGGCCCATAGGCCCACTCTGGTACAAGCATCCATCTCTCACAAGAACAACCACAGTGGCTCCACTTAGTCTCCTTCAATCCCCTTGGCCTTTCTTCTATCTGCTCTTTATGATAAAGCAGGAGGGGTCTCTTTAAAACAAACATCTAATTGTGTCTCTCCTTTGCTTAAAAGCTCCCAGTAGCTTCCCATTACAATTAAGGAAAGAGTCTACTCTTTTGCATTCATGTCTAGAAGGCCTTGTGTAGTCTGTCCCTTGTTCATCTTTATAGCTTTCTCTAGACATTAGGTTTCTTCTTGGTCTTTGCAATGCAGTTATCATGATTTCTTTCAGTTTCTTGAATGTGCTGTTCTCCTTTTCTGATGTATGTCCTTCGTACATGCTTCTCCCTCTCTGTAGGATATGGTTTGGCTTTGTGTCCCCACCCAAATCTCATGTTCAATGGTAATCCCTAGTATTGGAGGTGGGGCCTGCTGGGAGGTGATAGATCATAGGGATGGATCCTTCATGAATGGTTTAGCACTGTCCCTTTGGTGCTGTTCTCATGATAGATTTCTCATGATATCTGGCGGTTTAAATGTATGGCATCTCCCAGCCTCACTTTCTTGCTGCTCCAGCCATGAGATATGCGAGCTCCCACTTTGCCTTCCTTCATGATTGTAAATTTCTTGAGGCCTCCCAAGAAGCTGAGCAGATGCCAGAATCATGCTTCCTGTACAACCTGCAGAACCGTGAGCCAATTAAACCTCTTTTCTTTATAAATTACCAAGTCTCAGGTATATCTTTATAGCAATGTGAGAATAGACTGATACAATGTAGTATGTTCTCCCTCCACATAATCCAGGCATTCATTCATTCTTCAGAATTCAACTCAATCAGCCCTCGTTCATAGACACTTTCCTTAGTCTTTCTGACTGGGTAAATTGTACCATTTTAGTATAAATGTTTCCATCTATTAGTTACTTCTACATCTCTCTCTGTCCTCCCCGACACACACACACACACACACACACACACACACACACACACATTTAATTTCTTTCTTTCTTTTTTTTTTTGAGACAGAATCTTGCTCTGTCACCTAGGCTGGAGTGCAGTGGCGTGATCGTGGCTCACTGTAATCTCTGCTTCCCAGGTTCAAGAGATTCTCATGCCTCAGCCTACTAAGTAGCTGGGATTACAAGTGCCCATGACTATGCCCAGCTACTTTTTGTATTTTTAGTAGAGACGGGGTTTCACCATGTTAGCCAGGCTGGTCTGGAACCTCAGGTGATTCACCTGCCTTGGCCTCCCAAAGTGCTGGCATTACATTCATGAATCACCTCACCCGGCCCACACGTTTACTTTCTATCTCTTCCTCTCAAATGTAAACTTTTGTGAATTCAGGAATTATGTCTTTTTCTTTGCTCAACAATGCTCACTCAACACCTAGCACAGTGCCTTGTATGTAAAAGATGCTTAAGAAGTGAATAAATGTACAAAGGCATAGGTATATGATTTGATGATTCATTCTTGCTGAGTAAAAGGTAAAATATCCTGGGAACCAATGTAGGTTGTCTACTTTTTATTGTACACTTGAAATGCTGGATTCACTGTTGGGCTTATCATAGGGATCATGTAAATATTAGAAAAATGACAATCATTTTTTTCTCTGACTCTTTTTTTGAGAGGTAAGTCTATCACTATAAAAATGTAACATGCTTTTGGAGATATTTTGCCTTTTCTTTGTACTCCTGAGATCCCCTGCTCTCCCTAATGGCTCCAATCTTTATCAAGATCTCTCCCATGGGAGAAGCCCCCTTAAGAATGCTGCCTTTGTTTGCTGGGCGATTTTGAAGCTAGTCTATTCTGGGAACAAAAACCCAAACTGAAATGGTTTGCATTTGCCATTGGGAATTTAAACCACTTGTCTCTTAAGACTAGTGACAGTAACACAGGGAAAAATAGATGAGGATCTGAGTTGCAGAATTTCCCCAAGACTCACTGGAAAACTACCTAAGGGAGGAGGGGGTCAGCATCCTGCTAGTTTATTAATTTCTTTGGCTGTTGTTTTTTCCTTTAATTTCTGTCTGTGAACCTGGCAAAGAATTGTGGCAGTTAGTCCCCAAGTCAGTTTGTGGGGAGGCCATGTTTAGTAGTGCAGGTGCCATCTGGATTTTAAATTTGTCACGAGAACACCCTTTCCTAGGCTTGAGGTGTTTAGATGATGGTGAGACGGGCAATAAGGGAGAAATATGACATTGCTCATGAGTGATCATTCTTCTTGTTATTTATTCCCTATTCCTTAAACCATAGGTGAAATGTCCTAGTCAAGGACTTTAGTTGACAGGGGACTCCCAGTCTCTTCCAGATGGAGAAGATATGAACCTGAAGGGATTATTTTTGCAGTGTTTACAGTGCATAGAAGTTTCCTTAAATATATAATCAGAGGTAATTAGACTATGTGGTGTAAGAAGGGGTGTAAACACTATTGACATGCTAGTCTCGAAATAGGCACCATCTGAGTTGATTTGCCTTTGACAGTTCCTGATTTTCAATATTTTTGATATTTTGGGAAGCAGATGTGATGAGGGTGAAGAAGTTTAAGCCCAAGAATAACATCTCTTGGTTCCAAAATAATATTGCTTGTTTGCATCTTCTTCTTAATCTATGGAGAGACACCAGCACATGGAAGGGTATTGTCAATCTAGGGCTTAGTAAATTGGATGATTCAAGATGGCAAGGTTCTACCTGCTGCCAGAAAAATAAGCTTCAGTTAAATCTATGGAAATTCTCTGCCACAGGGGTTGACATCTTTTACTCTGGGTTGAATTTTTTAAAGTTACCCCTTCTAGTCTTGAAGCAGACTTAATATCAGTATTTTCTTGTGCCTGTCAGAAGTCTTTTAAGTCATTCTTTCAGTATTGTGGGAAAATATGAAACACTACAACAATTAAGAACAGTGTGATTATTAACAATTCCACTCAGGAATAACTGGTGTTGATTTAAGACACATTTGATAATGCTGAATGTGTTTCCCCTTGCATACATGATAAACGTGTCCCAGGGCCATGGCAGCCTGGAGTTAGAATCTTGGTACTAAAAACTAGCATTGCATTTATTCTAAGGCTCAGTGCCTGCCTATAGAGCCCCATATAAATGCTTCCCCATTTCACTGCTTATGTTGCTGCATAGCAAATTACCTAAAAATTTAGTGACTAAAAACATCAAACCTTTAGTATCTCAGAAAATGCAGTTTTTTGTGGGTTAGAAATTTGGGAGTGGTTTAGCTGGCTGACTCTGGGTGTCTCCTGAGATTATAATCCACATGTAAGTTGTGGTGTAGTCATTTGGGAGCTGGACTGGGGCTAGAGAATTAGCTTCTACAATGGCTCACTCACATGGCTGTTGGCAGGAGGCCTCAGCTGCTTGTTACATTGGGCTCCTCTGCATGGCTGCTTGAGTGTCCTTATAACATGGCAACTGGATTTTTCCAGAGTGAGTGATCTTACAGAGAGCATGGAGGAGCCCTTGTGCCCTCATCCCGAGGGTCACACTACTTTACTTCTACCATGTTGTACTCATCAGGTCACCAAGCAAAACACACTCAAGGGGACAGGAATTAGGCTCCACCCTTTGAAGCTAAGAGCATCAAAAAACTTATGGACATACTTCAAAACCACCCTATTGCTGATTGATTGTGACCTGCTGTACGTTGAAATGCTTATTTCTTCTTTGTACTCCAAGATCTTGTCACTTTGGCTGGACCTGATTCACCTGTCTAGGAGCTTCACTTAATTTTATATGTTTCTCCCTTCCCCTCCTGAGCAGAACAACATCAGGCACAACTCTCAGGGAACCTGCCTTAGCTAAACCTAAACCTAAACTTCAGTTCTTCATTTTAGGATTTTAGGCAAGATAGCCATTTGAAGCTTTGTGAGCAATGTAGTTTCTAGTAATGGAAGGGGTCAGTTAGCTTTGGGAACAACTCCTTTTTATTTTGTAAAAATGACTTCAAAACAAAATTAGTTACCCAAAAGTCAAGTTTCCCCCCTACTATGGAACTGGAAGAAGGTGGAACATTTCCTTTTCAAGGATCCTATTATCTTTTTCTCTCAAGTGGCCTTTGTCAGGGCCATGTAAATCAATTAAAATTTGTGTTCTGTCCCAGCACTTTGGGAGGCTGAGACGGGCGGATCACGAGGTCAGGAGATTGAGACCATCCTGGCTAACACAGTGAAACCCTGTCTCTACTAAAAAATACAAAAAACTAGCCGGGTGAGGTGGCAGGTGCTTATAGTCCCAGCTACTCGGGAGGCTGAGGCAGGAGAATGGCACGAACCCGGGAGGCGGAGCTTGCAGTGAGCCGAGATCCGGCCACTGCACTCCAGCCCGGGTGACAGAGCGAGACTCTGTCTCAAAAAAAAAAAAAAAAAAAATTTGTGTTCTGGATTCCTGGGCAAGATAGCTGAATAGGAACAGCTCTGGTCTGCAGCTCCCAGCGAGACCAACGCAGAAGGTGGGTGATTGATTTCTGCATTTCCAACTGAGGTACCTGGCTCATCTCACTGTGACTGGTTACACAGTGGATGCAGCCCATGGAGGGAGAATAGAAGCAGGGTGAGATGTCCCCTCACCCAGGAAGCACAAGGGGTCAGGGAACTCCCTCCCCTTGCCAAGGGAAGCCTTGACGGACTGTGCCATGAGGGACAGTGCATTTGGCCCAGATACTACGCTTTTCCCATGGTCTTTGCAACCTGCAGACCAGGAGATTCCCTTAGGTGCCTGGGTTTCAAGTACAAAGCTGGGCAGCCATTTGGATAGACACCAAGCTAGCTGCAGGAGTTTTTTACCTTGAATGCCAGTGAGACAGAGCCGTTCACGCCTCTGGAAAAGTGGCTGATGCCAGGGGGCTGAGTGGTCTTGCTCAGTGGATCCCACCCCCATGGAGTCCAGCAAGCTAAGATCCACTGGCTTGAAATTCTCGCTGCCAGCATAGCAGTCTGAAGTTGACCTGGGATGCTCCAGCTTGGTTGGGGGAGGGGCATCCACCATTACTGAGGCTTGAGTAGGCATTTTTGCCCTCACAGTGTAAACAAAGCCACCAGGAAGTTCAGACTGGGTACAGCCTACCACAGTGCCACAAAGCCACTGTAGCTAGACTGCCTCTCTAAATTCCTCCTTTCTGGGCAGAGTGTCTCTGAAAGAAAGGCAGCAGTCCCAGTCAGGGGCTTATAGATAAAACTCCCATCTCCCTGGGACAGAGCATCTGGGGGAAGAGGCGGCTATGGGTGCAGCTTCAGCAGACTTAAACATTCCTGCCTGCTGGCTCTGAAGAGAGCAGCAGACCTCCCAGCACAGCGCTCAAGCTCTGCTAAGGGACAGACTGCCTCCTCAAGTGGGTCCCTGAACCCCGTCCCTCCTTGTGGGGAGACATCTCCCAGCAGGGGTCGACAGACCCCTCATACAGGAGAGCTCCAGGTGGCATCTGGGAAGTGCCCCTTTGTGATGAAGCTTACAGAGGGAGCAGCAGGCAGCAATCTTTGCTGTTCTGCAGCTTCTGCTGGTGATACCCAGGCAAACAGCATCCAGAGTGGGCCTCCAGCAAATGCCAGCAGACCTGCAGAAGACGGACCTGACTGTTAGAAGGAAAAGTAACAAACAGGAAGCAATAGCATCAACATCAACAAAAAGAATGACCACTCAAAAACCCCATCTGAAGGTCACCAACATCAAAGATCTGGGACTGGTTACACAGTGGGTGTAGGACAAATCCATGAAGATGGGGAGAAACCAGTGCAAAAAGACTGAAAATTCCAAAAACCAGAATGCCTCTTCTCCTCCAAAGGATCACAACACCTTGCCAGCAAGGGAACAAAACTGGTTGGAGAATGAGTTTGATGAATTCACAGAAGTAGGCTTCAGAAGGTGGGTAATATCAAACTCCTCTGAGCCAAAGGAACATCTTCTAACCCAATACAAGGAAGCTAAGAACCTTGATAAAAGGTTACAGGAACTGCTAACTATAATAGCCAGTTTAGAGAAAAACACAAATGACCTGATGGAGCTGAAAAACACAGCACGAGAACTTCGTGAAGCATACACAAGTATCAATAGCTGAACTGATCAAGTGGAAGAAAGGATATCAGAGATTGAAGATCAACATAATGAAATAAAGTGTGAAGAGAAGATTTGAGAAGAAAGAATGAAAAGGAACAAACAAAGCCTCCAAGAAATAAGGGACTATGTGAAGAGACCAAACCTATATTTGATTGGTGTACCTGAAAGTGATGAGGAGAATGGAATCAAGTTGGAAAACACACTTTAGGATACTACCTAGGAGAACTTCCCCAACCTAGCAAGACAGGCCAGTGTTCAAATTCAGGAAATGCAGAGAACACCACAAAGATACTCCTGGAGAAGAGTAACCCCAAGACACATTATCATCAGATTCACCAAATTTGAAATGAAGGAAAAAGGGCAGCCAGAGAGAAAGGTTGGGTTACCCACAAAGGGAAGCCCATCAAACTAACAGCAGATCTCTCTGCAGAAACACTACAAGTCAGAATAGAGTGGTGGCCAACATTCAACATTCTTAAAGAAAAGAATTTTCAACCCAGAACTTCATATCCAGCCAAACTAAACTTCATAAGTGAAAGAGAAATAAAATCCTTTACAGACAAGCAAATGCTGAGGGTTTTGTCACCACTAGGCCTGCCTTACAAGAGCTCCTGAAGGAAGCACTAAATATGGAAAGGAAAAACCAGTACCAGCCACTGCAAAAACATACAAGAATGTAAAGACCAACAACACTGAAGAAACTGCACCAACTAATGAGCAATATAACCAGCTAGCATCATAATGACAGGATCAGATTCACACATAACAATATTAACTTTAAATGTAAATGGGCTAAATGCCCCAATTGAAAGACACAGACTGGCAAGTTGGATAAAGAGTCAAGGCCTGGCCAAGCGCAGCGGCTCATGCCTGTAATCTCAGCACTTTGGGAGGCTGAGGTGGGTGGATCATGAGGTCAGGAGATCGAGACCATCCTGACTAACATGGTGAAACCCCATCTCTACTAAAAATACAAAAAATTAGCCGGGTGTGGTGGTGGGCGCCTGTAGTCCCAGCTACTCAGGAAGCTGAGGCAGGAGAATGGCGTGAACCCAGGAGGCAGAGCTTGCAGTGAGCTGAGATCATGCCATTGCACTCCAGCCAGGTAGACAGTGAGACTACTTCTCAAAAAAAAAAAAAAAAAGTCAAGACCCATCTGTGTGCTGTGTTCAGGAGACCTATCTCACATGCAAAGACACACATAGGCTCAAAATAAAGGGGTGGAGGAAGAGTTACCAAGAAAATAGAAAGCAAAAACAAACAAACAAAAAAAAAACAAAAAGCCAGGGGTTGCAATCCTAGTCTCTGATAAAACAGACTTTAAACCAACAAAGATCAAAAAAGACAAAGAAGGGCATTATATAATGACAAAGGGATCAATGCAACAAGAAGATCTAACTATCCTAATTATATATGTACCCAATACAGAAGCACCCAGATTCATAAAGCAAGTTCTTAAAGACCTACAAAGAGACTTAGACTCCCACACAATAATAATGGGAGACTTTAACACCTCACTGTCAATATTAGACAGAATGATGAAACAGAAAATTAACAAGGATATTCAAGACTTGAACTCAGCTCTGGACCAAGCAGACCTAATAGACATCTACAGAACTCTCTACCCCAAGTCAACAGAATATACATTCTTCTCAGCACCACATTGCACTTATTCTAAAATTGACCACATAATTGGAAGTAAGACGCTACTCAGCAAATGCAAAAGAATGGAAATCTTAACAGTCTTTCAGACCACAGTGCAATCACATTAGAACTCAGGATTAAGAAACTCACTAAAAACTGCACAACTACATGGAAACTGAACAACCTGCTCCTGAATGACTACTGGGTAAATAACAATATTAAGGTAGAAATAAATAATTATTTGAAACCAATGAAAACAAAGACACAATGTACCATAATCTCTGAGACACAGCTAAAGCAGTGTTTAAAGGGAAATTTATAGCACTAAATGCCCATAGGAGAAAGTGGGAAAGATCTAAAGTTGACACCCTAGCATCACAATGAAAAGAACTAGAGAAGCAAGAGCAAGCAAATTCAAAAGCTAGCAGAAGACAAGAAATAACTAAGATCAGAGCAGAACTGAAGGAGACAGAGACACGAAAAACCCTTCCAAAAATCAATGAGTCCAGGAGATGGTTTTTTGAAAAGATTAGCAAAATAGACTGCTAGCCGAAATTAATAAAGAAGAAAAGAGAGAAGAATCAAATAGACACAATAAAAAGTGATAAAGGGGATATCACTACTAATCCCACAGAAATACAACCTACCATCAGAGAATACTATAAACACCCCTATGCAAATAAACTAGAAAATCTAGACGAAATGGATAAATTCCTGGACACAAACACCCTCCCGAGACTAAACCAGGAAGTTGAATCCCTGAATAGACCAATAACAAGTTCTGAAATTGAAGCAGTAATTAATAGCCTACCAACCAAAAAAAGGCCAGCACCAGATGGATTCACAGCTGATTTCTACCAGAAGTACAAAGAGGAGCTAGTACCATTCCTTCTAAAATTATTCCAATCAAGAAAAAGGACTCCTCCCTTACGCTTTTTATGAGGCCAGCATCATCCTGATACCAAAATCTGGCAGAGACACAACAAAAAAAGAAAATTTCAGGCCATTACCTCAGAAGAATATTGATGTGAAAATCCTCAATAAAATACTGGCAAACTGAATCCAGCAGCGCATCAAAAAGCTTATCCACCACAATCAAGTTGCCTTCATCCCTGGGATGCAAGCCTGGTTCAACATATGCAAATCAATAAATGTAATCCATCACATAAACATAACCAATGACAAAAACCACATGATTATCTCCATAGATGCAGAAAAGGCCTTCAATAAAATTCAACACTGCTTCATGCAAAAAACACTCAATAAACTCAGTATTGATGGAATGCATCTCAAAATAATAAGAGTTATTTATGACAAACCCACAACCAATATCATACTGAATGGGCAAAAGCTGGAAGCATTGCCTTTGAAGCCCAGCACAAGACAAGGTCACCTCTCTCGCCACTCTTATTCAACACAGTATTGGAAGTTCTGGCCAGGGCAATCAGGCAAGAGAAAGAAATAAAGCGTATTCAAATAGGAAGAGAAGAAGTCAAATTATCTCTGTTTGCAGATGACATGATTGTATATTTAGAAAACCCTATTATCTCAGCTCAAAAACTCCTTAAAGTGATAAGCAACTTCAGCAAAGTCTCAGTATACAAAATCAATGTGCAAAAATCACAAGCATTCCTAAACACTAATAATAGATGAACACAGAGCTAAATCATGAGTGAACTCCCATTCACAATTGCTACAAAGAGAATAAAATACCTAGGAATCCAACTTACAAGGGATGTGAAGGACCTCTTCAAGGAGAACTACAAACCACTGCTCAAGGAAATAAGCGAGGACAGAAATAAATGGAAAAGCATTCCATGCTTATGGATAGGAAGAATCAATATTGTGAAAATGGCCATACTACCCAAAGTAATTTATAGATTCAATGCTATTCCCATCAAGATACCATTGACTTTCTTCACAGAATTAGAAAAAACCACTTTAAATTTCATATGGAACCAAGAAAGAGCCCATAGAGCTGAGACAATCCTCAGCAAAAAGAACAAAGTGGGAGGCATCACACTACCTGACTTCAAACTATACTTCAAGGCTACAGTAACCAAAACAGCTTGGTACTGATACCAAAACAGATATATAGACCAATGGATAAGAACAGAGGCCTCAGAAATAACCCCACACATATTCAACCGTCTGATCTTTGGCAAAACTGACAAAAGCAAACAATGGAGAAAGGATTTCCCATTTAATAAATGGTGTTGGGAAAACTGGCTAGCCATATACAGAAAACTGAAACTGGTTCCCTTCCTTACACCTTATACAAAAAGTAACTCAAGATAGATGAAAGATTAAAATGTAAGACCTAAAACCATAAAAACCCTAGAGGAAAACCTAGGCAATACCATTCAGGACATAGGCATGGGCAAACCTTCATGACTAAAACACCAAAAGCAATGGCAACAAAAGCCAAAATTGACAAATGGGTTCTAATTAAACTAAAGAGCTTCTGCATAGCAAAAGATACTGTCGTCAGAGTGAACAGGCAACCTACAGAATGGGAGTAAATTTTTTCAATCTATCCATCTGACAAAGGGCTAATATCCAGAGTCTACAAGGAACTTAAACAAATTTACAAGAAAAAAAAAAAAAAAAACACCTTATCAAAAAGTGGGCAAAGGATGTGAACAGACACTTTTCAAAATAAGACATTTTTGCAGGCAACAAACATATAAAAAAAGTTCATCATCACTGGTCATTAGAGAAATGCAAATCAAAACCGCAATGCGATACTATCTCATGCCAGTTAGAATGGCAATCATTAAAAAGTCAGGAAACAATAGATGCTGGAGAGGATGTGGAGAAATAGGAATGCTTTTACACCGTTGGTAGGAGTGTAAATTAGTTCAACCATTGTGGAAGACAGTGTGGTGATTCCTCAAAGATCTAGAACTAGAAATACCATTTGATCCAGCAATCCCATTACTGGGTATATATCCAAAAGATTATAAATCATTCTACTATAAAGATACATGCACAAGTATGTTTATTGCAGCACTATTAACAATAGCAAAGACTTGGAAACAAATGTCCATCAATGATAGCCTGGATAAAGAAAATATGTCACGGCCGGGCGCGGTGGCTCAAGCCTGTAATCCCAGCACTTTGGGAGGCCGAGACGGGCGGATCATGAGGTCAGGAGATCGAGACCATCCTGGCTAACACGGTGAAACCCCGTCTCTACTAAAAAATACAAAAAAATTAGCCGGGCGAGGTGGCGGGCACCTGTAGTCCCAGCTACTCGGGAGGCTGAGGCAGGAGAATGGCGTAAACCCGGGAGGCGGAGCTTGCAGTGAGCTGAGATCCGGCCACTGCACTCCAGCCCGGGAGACAGAGCGAGACTCCGTCTCACAAAAAAAAAAAAAAAAAAAAAAGAAAATATGTCACATATACACCATGGAATACTATGCAGCCACAAAAAATGATGAGTTCATGTCCTTTGCAGGGACATGGATGAAGCTGGAAACCATCATTCTTAGCAGACTAACACAGGAACAGAAAACCAAACACTGTGTACTCTCACTCATAACTGGGAATTGAACAATGTGAACATATTGGCACAGGGAGGAGAACATCAACCACTGGGGCCTGTCGAGGACTGGGGGTCAAGGGGAGAGATAGCATTAGGAGAAGTACCTAATGTAGATGATGGGTTGACGGGTGCGGCAAACTACCATGACACGTGTACCTATATAACAAATCTGCACGTTCTGAACATGTATCCCAGAACTTAAGTATAATAAAAAATAAAATAAAATTTGTGTTCTAACGGGAATAGGTCAGAGACTTTTTCTGGGGTGTGGGGTGTCTGCAGGAATCTGGAGCCCTGATACGGAATTATCACACCAGGCTTGTCCTTAGGAAGGGCTGGCTCTGGACACAACCTGTGAGCAAGGTTTGAGCCCCTCCTGACCCTAACAGCCTTGTAAGATCAGCCAAGCTGACTCCTTCTCAGGGCCTTTACACTCGCACTTCCAAGGCATAAGCCTCAAATGTTCATACCCACATTGCTGCATGACTGATTCCTTTTTGTTAGCCCAAAGACTACCTTCTCAGAGAGCTTGTTCAGACTACTCAATCTAATTTCTTTCCTGCTGGTAGGCTGTCTTTAAGAGTCCATCTGCCTTTACTTCTTCAAGGCTGCATTACTCTGTGAATTTACTTTTTTCATTTTTGTTTATTTGTCTACCTCACCCCATTAAAACATAAGGACCATGAGAGTAAGGGACTTCACTTTCCTTTTCTCTGCTGTATCCTCAGCATTTACAGCAGAACCGGATGCACAGCAGGTGCTCAAAAATGTTAACGGGCCGAACGAATGAATGAGTGAGTGATGAATACAGATTCTGTTGTGAAATTTAAAAAAAAACCCTGAAGGCCTGGCACGGTGGCTCAAGCCTGTAATCCCAGCACTTTGGGAGGCCGAGACAGGTGGATCACGAGGTCAGGAGATCGAGACCATCCTGGCTAACACGGTGAACCCCCGTCTCTACTAAAAAATACAAAAAAACTAGCTGGGCGATGTGGCGGGCGCCTGTAGTCCCAGTTACTCGGGAGGCTGAGGCAGGAGAATGGCATAAACCCAGGAGGCGGAGCTTGCAGTGAGCTGAGATCCGGCCACTGCACTCCAGCCTGGACTACAGAGAGAGACTCCGTCTCAAAAAAAAAAAAAAAAAAAAAAAACCCTGAAGACTAACATTATAGACCAAGCGAGCTGTGTGTTCTTAGGCATATCTGGGAAAGAGAAGCACAGCTAATCTGGGCAGGTAGAGCCTCGGCATCATTACAACTTGAATATCAAAGGAATGTGACTTTCTTGGTATCCTAGTTTATTGAAGCAGTTCATACCTGCTTTACATGGGTTTTCTGTATGTATATTAGGAACCCCAGCCTTATCAGTTGCCCAGTTCATTGGGCAAACATCTGCCGCTGATGGTGAGACTTTGTTAACCCATATCCAACATGAACTGCACCTCTCTGTCTTCTCTTCTTTGATTCCACCCATGTTTTTCCCCCTTGACCATCTTCCCCTTAACTCATATGCAGCTCATGAGCCCCACTGCCCCACTCCTTTCCCTTCTAACTGCCTTGTATATTTTTTCACTTTTGGAGTTTTTGTTACACATAATTAAAAATCCAAAGGTGATGAAAAATGGCAAACAATTCAAACCCAGGTAAATCTATCCATGTCAGAAGTTTGTAGTTACTGGTATTTATTTCTTTTGTGTTCCAGTGGTATTTTCAGTGTTGCTTGCCCCATCGCTCCTCTTTGTCTCTAGGGAGAAATCTTGGCTGCTGGCTTCTTTAAAGGGTTTCACAGATGAAGGGAATATCAAGGACAGACTTAAAAGAGGAAAGAAGACTATTATTTGAAGCCAGGTGAGGCCACTTAGGAAATGTGGGTACAGTCCTTTCCAAGTCCACCTGTGTTGAAAGCATACAGCAGCCTCTGTACTTTGCTAGCCTGAGCTGTTTGGCAAATGATGTCCTTTTTATTTACTCTCTGTCCCTTTCTTCATCCTGTTCTGAGCCTTCAGAAGGCCTCCCTGTGTGGGCTGGTAGAAGTGGGCTACTGTGTGCTCTGTTGCTAGTTGGATTTGGCCAGTGGGAGGCACCAGCAGTGAATCAGAGTGTGGAAGAAGAGTGAGGTCAGGGTATTTACTCCTGTGTCCTGGCTTGCTCCAGTGGATGCTGCACAGGCAGTTCCCTAGATGTAGGAACTCTCCAGTTTTCAGTAACTTCTACCTCCCTTTGTACCTTAATTGTAGGGGTAGTAACAGCTCTTCACAGCAGACAACCCTGAGGTGCTGCACTATTGCTTTCTGTTTTTTGTAAATCTTATTCATCTCTTGGAAAGCAGCCCCTTTACTAAATTCTCCTCCAGTAGCAGAGATGCTGCACATATATCCCCTTTCCTCTCAGGGCCTGAGGACCAGCTTGCTCAGCATCCCTGTCCTCAGCAAATCCTTGTCACAGCCTCCACAAACAACTGTAGCCTAGGCCACTGAGGCATTTTCAGACACTGCTGGCATTGATTACTTTGAAATAAATCATATGGAGACTACATTACTGTGCCCACCAAGAACCAAATCACCCCACCCAACTGACACTACAGGATGCATCTACAGGAAATTGTTTTTTTTTTTTTTTTTTGAGACAGAGTCTCGCACTGTCACCCAGGCTGGAGTACAGTGGCTCGATCTCGACTCACTGCAAGTTCCGCCTCCTGGGTTCACGCCATTCTTCTGCTTCAGCCTCCCGAGTAGCTGGGACTACAGGCACCTGCCACCATGCCTGGCTAATTTTTTGTATTTTTTGTAGAGATGAGGTTTCACCATGTTACCCAGGATGGTCTCAATCTCCTGACCTCATGATCCACCCACCAGCCTCCCAACGTGCTGGAATTACAGGCATGAGCCACCATGCCCAGCCAAAAATGTTGTTCCCTACAAAAGCTACTCCATAAAATTGGAACTATTCTACCACATGCACAGCTATCAGTGGAGGGAAACACACACATTTAAAAACAAAACCATGAAAAGGAAGGGAAGTATGATGCCTCCAAAGGAACACAACAATTCTCTAATAACATACCCCAAAGAAAAGGAAATCTATGAAATGCCTCTGTAACTCAACCTCAATCTTTCCTTCTCAGCCTAAAGGCAGAACTCTTCCCTTCTTCTGTCAAAACTTGATACCTGCTAGTAGTTTGATCTTCGGTATTCTACGAAAGGGAGGAGAGCACATAAACTTATAGTACAAAATATTTACATTGAAAAAGCATATATATACACAGATGCAAATGAGTTACAAATATTTTGGTCTCATTTCTAGGTGAAGCCTTGATGATTGTGGTTTGAATTCACGGGGAAAAGTCGAATCATGAAGAGTTCCAGGCTAACTAAATCCGTCTAGGAGCCTCAGCAGCTGAGGCCATCACTCACAATTAAGGGTGGTAGATTCTCCTTTGGACCTATAGGTCCAATTCAAGAACTAATGGCTGCCCTGATTATTCTATAGTCTGTGTTGTCTGATGGATCCATATCTTCCTCTTTGGAAAGCTGGGAACTAGAAAGAAGTATTCTATTTGCTATTACTCAAGTGATAATACTACCAGAATAGCCAGTGGAATTTGCCTATTACTTTTCTTAAAAACAATCTTTTTATTCTGGAGTAATTTTAGATTTATAGAAAAGTTACCAAGGGAGTACAAAAAGTTCCTACATACCCTTCACTCAGCTTCCTCTACTGTTAACATCTCATATAAAGATAATTGTCAAAGCTAAGAAATTAACATTGGCATGTTAATATTAAGTAAACTCTGGGTTTCATTTGGATTTCACCAGTTTTCCCACTAGTAACCTTTTTGTGG
The DNA here is from genome assembly GCF_009764315.1 of Trachypithecus francoisi. NCBI lineage: Eukaryota > Metazoa > Chordata > Mammalia > Primates > Cercopithecidae > Trachypithecus > Trachypithecus francoisi. Next base: position 16,329,050 of record NW_022681462.1, read on the forward strand.
TGCAGGATTCAATCCTGGATACCATGTTGCATTTGGTCGTTGTCTTAGTCTGTTTGGGCTGTTATAACAAAATACCTTACACTGAGTAATTTATAAACAACAGAAATTTCTTGCTCACAGTTCTAGAGGTTAGGAAGTCCAAGATCAAGACACCAGCAGATTTGGTGTTTGATGAGGGATTGTTCTCGGCTTCAAAGAACACCTTCTTGCTATAGTAGAAGAGGGAAAATAACTCCTTGGAGCCCATCTTACAAGGGCACTAATCCTATTCGTGAGAGTGGAGCCCTTATGGATTAGTCACTTTCAAAGGTTCCACCTCTTAATACTATCACATTGAGTATTAGGTTCTAACATATGACTTTTGGGGAGACACCAACATTCAATCATAGCAGTTATCATATCTCCTTAATTTCTCCAATCTGTAATACTTTCTCAGATTTTCATTACTTTTCATGACCTTGATGTTTGGGCATAACTTTTTAAATTAGCTGAAAGTTCATGAATGCAATTAGGACATGATTAACCTTATCAGGAAAAGTTATTTTCACGTAGCTGTTGCCATCCTATGGATCCCACCCTTTGAGGACAGGTCAGGGCCTTCCCTCTAGTTTGCACATCTCTATCAGTGGCCATGCTGAGTGTGTTATGATTTATGGTGATCATATATGATATTGAGGATTTTTTGATCAGTGTCTACTTATCATGGTAGCCAGCAGCTTTCACCAGCTCCCTGTATGAAGGAAACGAAAAGATCTCTTTTAGGAAACAGGGTCCATTTATTTTTCCCTTGGCTTTCCCTTTGAAGCCAATCTATAAACTCCCTTAGATGGCAGTCACCTATAATAATTTTGAATAATACCCCTGAACCTATGCTCCCTAAAAGCCTGTCCTGCTGGTTGGACTTTCTTGTGCTTTCATTGTTGCATGTTATCACTTTAAGGGTAGTATTCTTTCTCACAAAGCTTTTAAGCATTACTTTGTGAAAGGTGTTAGAAAGGTGAAAATGATAATTAAATCTTATCTCCAGTGTAATTTTATGATTACATAGTACTATGCCCCAGAACTATGCTTTCAAAATTGTTGTGGGCCCACAAATGCCTCTTGTGTATCACTGTAGAGAAAGTGCTAGCACAGGGCTTTGTTGTTCAATTATTTTTATTTCAACATCTGAATGGATTCTCGATCTAGGCAGCCATTGTTCATGCTCATCCTTCTCACTCATGTTACTAAATGAAAAGGCAGGACTCCGCAATCTTGTACTTTGGATGATTGTAACACTGGGGCACCAAAGTTAAGACACTAGAAATAAAGGGATAAATTCCTCCTGATAACATGGAGCTGTGAACTGGTGCATCTTACCATCTTCAGAGACTCAGGGACAGATTAGCAGTCTCAATTTTGAATACCTCAACTATCTGGTGGAAGGAGGTCTTTAGTTACATCCATTCGCTTATTCAAGCAGTTATAGAGCACTGACAGTATGTCAGACATTGTGTCAGTTTCAAGATGACTGAGAGTTTGTTCCCTTCAGTCTGAGATGGGAGACCTGCAACAAGTAATTGCTGCTCAATGTGGCACGTGCTGTGAGAGAAGGAAGCTGAAGGAGCTCTGGAAGCTCAGGGGTGTGGGGAGTGAAGAGGGAATGAGGGCCGCCAGATGTTTTGGTGAGGGGTCCTGAGGAGAATCCCCTAAGAGCTTAGGACTTCCAAAGCGAATACTGCTTTAAATAACACTTTGTAGGAAATTCAATCATGTGTAGTGAGAATAGAGGAGACAAGGGGATGAGACAGAAAATGGGAAAATCAGTTAGGAAGCAGTTATTGTAGTCTAGGCAAGGAGATACAGTTTCCCTCCTCCTGTCTTATTTTATTGTAAGAGGAAATCACAGTCTGTAGAAAAAAATGTATAGAACTAGTTTGTAGTTAAAGAAATCCTAGTTCTACCATTTATTGACTACGTAATCCTGAGTAAGTCAGTGGAGTTCTCTAAGTCTCCATTTTTCTCTTGCACACTGTGAAATAAAATGTGGAGAGTGACTCCCTGGTTACTCTCAGACTCATTCTCTGCCTTTCTTTGCTCTCTTCTGTAATGCAGAAAGCTACATTTCTTTCCCAGACTTTCCAGCTCTTTGGCTTCCAGATGGATTTGACCCAAGAGGAGCAGTGGCAAGATTGCAGAGTAGCAGTGGAGAGTAGCCAGGGCGTTTCTCTTCCTCTTTCGGCTTCCTGTGGTATCCTTGACAGCAACTTGGTTTCCTTCATGGCTCCAGCTGCTGCTGTGGGTCCCCACCTTCTGGACTGTGTTACACCACTGCCTTCTACTGTCCCTCCAGACCTAGGGCTGATAATAGCTTCCTACTGTTGATAATGCCAGGGTTCACCCTCAATAACCCTGATTGTATTTCTAACTTTTCCTTTACTGATGTAACTGATTTTTCTGTATTAACTTTCCTCTATTTGTAGAAGGAATAATGGTTTCTATTTTCCTGACTAGATCCTGGCTAACATGTGAAACAGAGGTAGTCTTTAAACTGCAATGTAAGTATAGATATGTGAGATTATGCTATTATTCTTTAGGACTGTTATATCTGAAAAGAATCCTGGGATGCAAAATTCCATGATGGGTGTAGCTTGGTGTAGCTTGTGCTGGTCAGTGGGCCTACCTATAGGCTTAGTAGGCAATTTCTTCACTTTTGGGCTCTGCGCCTGTATATCTAGTTCAGAAGTCAACAATTGGTTCTGTGTCGGTGGCTCCTCTGGGTCCATGCTCTATGCTGAGCAGAGACACAGATACACGAAACATATCCTTGTCTTTGGGGAGCTTATGTCTGTAGAAATTTAGCAAAAAATACCTAATATAGTGCTAACACGATTTGGGATTTATAATTTATACCTGAAAACAAAGTACAAATCAAGCCAAGTAGATTAAAAAGTTTCTTTGATGAGTTGACCAACTACCAAGAGATAATTGAGTATGCACTATAGAAGGCATCGTTCTAGACAATGCAGGACATACAAAGGAGGAGTATAACATGGTTTTCCTCTCATGAAGAGGTTTACAGTCTCCTGAAGGAGATAAAATTACATGAAACTAATGATCAAAGGAAGCGTATTACAATTGTTTAAGCATTGCAGAAATGGTAGGTTTTAAGAACTTTAATATTTTTGACATGTAAGTAAGTGTGATGTTATCCTACTCCCAACAATGTAACAATATGTTTAAATTTCTTTTTTTTTTCTCTTTTTTTGAGATGATGTCTTGCTCTGTCACCCAGGCTGGAGTGCAGTGGCACAATCTTTGTTTACTGCAACCTCCACCTCCCAGGTTCAAGCAATTCTCCTACCTTGGCCTCTCCGGGTACCTGGGATAACAGGTGCCCGCCACCATGACAGGTTAATTTTGGTATTTTCAGCAAAGACAGGGTTTCACCATGTTGGCCATGCTGGTCTTGAGCTCCTGGCCTCAAGTGATCCGCCTGCCTCAGCCTCCCAAAGTGCTGGGATTACAGGCATGAACCACCATGCTCAGCCTAACTTTCTAAAAAAAAAGAAAGCAAACCTGTCAACCTAGAACTCTTTGCATGGCAAAACAAACTTTCAAAATTGAAGTCAAAAATAAAGTTGTTTTTTTTTTTTTTTCAGAATAGCAAAAAGTGAGGAAATATATTGTCAGCAGACTTTCACTATAGGACGTGTAAGAGAAATTCCTTTAGGTGGAAGAAAAATGATGTCAGATGAGACTTATATCTGCATAAAGGAATGAAGAACACCTGAAATAGGAAATATGTTTGGAATATAAAGCACCTTTTTCTTATATTTAAATGTCTTCAAAATGTTTGACTTTTTAAGGCAAAGATAACAATATTGAATTGAGAAGCTTGTAAAGTAGGCAGAAGTAAAATGTATGACAATATAGTACCAATAATGTGAGGGAGGAAATGAAAGTATTCATCATAAAGTTCTTACATTATACATAAAATGGTACAATACTATTTGAAGGTAGAACATCTAACTTCTGGATGCCCACTGAAAACCCTAGAGAAACTGTTGCAAAACAAAACAAAACTCATGAACCAAAAACAAAGTGTTTTAGCTAATAAGAACTGTCCAATCTAAAAGGATACAGGAAGAGGGAAAAGGCAACAGAAAACAGATGTAAGAAATAGAAAGGAAATAACAAGATGGTAGATTGAAAGCCAACTGTACTGGGTAAATGAAAGTGATGTAAATACCTCAATTAGCATGCAGAGATTTTATGATTGGATAGAATACTAAGACCCAATTATATGTTGTCTAGAAGAAACACACTCCAAATATAAAAACAGAGAGATGTCACAAATAAAAAGATAATAGAGAGCCAGATACAGTGTCTTACACCTGTGATCTCAGTACTTTGTGAAGCTGAGTGGGGAGGATTGCTTGAGCTGAGGAGTTCAAGACCAGCCTGGGCAAGATGACAAGACCTTATCTCTACCAAAAAAAAAAAAAAAGCTGGTTGTGATAGCACATTCCTGTAGTCCCAGCTATTCAGGAGACTGAGGCAGGAGGATTGCTTGAGCCTAGGTGTTTGAGGCTGCCGTGAGGTATGATTGCACCACTGTACTTGAGCCTAAGCAACAGAGTAAGACCCTGTCTCAAAAAAAAAAAAAAAAAAAAAGATAGAAAATATATACTATGCAACTCTAATCATAAGAAAGTTAAGAGTTGTTAATAGCTAAGTAGACATCAGAAAATAAATATTGCCAGAGATAATGGGACACCTCAGAATGTAAAAGGGGTCAACACATTAAGAACACATAACAATCATAAAATGAATGCACTCAATAACAAAGCTTCAAAATACATGAAGCAAAACGTGACAAAACTACAAGGTGAAATAGTTACTTCTTCATCATAGTTGAATATTTTACTCTCCATAGTTAATAGAACAAATAGGCAGAAAAATCAGTAAAGTCAGTAAATATATGGAGGACTTGAATGACACCATCAAGCAAATCCACATAACAATGGAATACACATTCTTTTCAAGTGTGTATGAGCACTAACCAACATATGCTAGGCTAAAACAAATCTCAATAAATACAAAACAATTGAAATTGTTTTGACATGAAATTGAAATGACATAAAATGTAATCTCTGACAACAACATTTTAACAGAAAAATATCTGAAGTATTCACAAATATTTGGAAATTAAATAAAACACTTCCCCAAATCAAAGAAAAAAATCACAAGAAAAATTAGAAAATATTTGGAATTAAGTGACAATGAAAAGAGAACATATTACCATTTACAAGGTAGAGCTAAAGCAGTATTTAGAGGAAAATGTACACCATTAAATATTTATTTTGGAAAAGAAGGTTCAAAATAAATGGCTTACATTTTTACCTTAAGAAGTAAAAAAAGAGCAAATTAAACCTCAAATAAGTAGAAATTAGGAAATAATAAGAGTAAGAACATAAATAAGAAACAGAAAAAAGTAATAGAAAATATCAACTAAGCAAAAAACTGTTTCTATAAAAAGATCAATAAAATGGATAAACTTATAACTAGACTGATCAGGAAAAAGAGTAAATACAAATCACTAATATCAAGAATGAAAGGAGACATATCATTATAAATTTTGATACATTAAGGATAATAAGGAAATAATATAAATAAATAGATGCCAATAAATTTGACAGCTTAGATGAGATGGACAAAGTCCTTGAAAAACACAATTGACCAAAACTGACTCAGTATGAAATAGAGTATCTGAATAGCTCTATATCTACTAGTTAAATTGAAATTCTAATAAAAAAACCTTGTAAAGAAAACCCCAGTCCTATAGAGTTTCACTGAAGAATTCATCAAACATTTTAGAAAGAAATGACATTATTCCAATAAAAGTCTTTTACAAAATAGAAGAGATAGGAACACTTTTCAACTTATTTTATGTGGCCAGTGTTACCTTAATACTAAAATCAGAAAAATTCATTATGAGACAAGGAAACTATAGACCAATAATAACCTTTATGAACATACACATGAATATTCCTTAACAAAATCTTAGTAAATTGAATTGAGCAGTATATAACTGATTGATTCAGTATATAACTCATGACTGTGTAGGCTTTATGCTAAGTAATGCACAAAAGCTTTAACATTTGAAAATCAGATTCCTAAACCTGACAAAGAGCACCTGTGAAAAACTTACAAGTGACATTATATTTAATAGTAAGAGATTGAAGACTTTGTCCCTAAGATCAGGAACAAGCAAGAATGTCTGTATCTCTTTTCCTCTCCTCTCCTCTTCCCTCCCCTCCCCTCCCCTCCCCTCCCCTCCCCTCCCCTCCCCTCTTTTCTTTCTTTCTTTCTTCTTCTTTCTTTCTTTCTTTTCTTTCTTTCTTTCTTTCTTTCTTTCTTTCTTTCTTTTTTACTTTAAGTTCTAGGGTACATGTGCACAACATGCAGGTTTGTTACATATGTATGCATGTGCCATGTTGGTGTGCTGCACCCATTAACTCGTCATTTACACTAGATATATCTCCTAATGCTATCCCTTCCCCCTCCCCCCACCCCACAACAGGCCCCTGTGTGTGATGTTCCCCTTCCTGTGTCCAAGTGTTCTATTCCCACCTATGAGTGAGAACATGCGGTGTTTGGTTTTCTGTTCTTGCAATAGTTTGCTGAGAATGATGGTTTCCAGCTGCATCCATGTCCCTACAAAGAACATGAACTTATCCTTTTTTATGGCTGCATAGTGTTCCATGGTGTATATGTGCCACATTTTCTTTTTTTTTTTTTTGAGACGGTGTCTGGCTCTGTCGCCCAGGCTGGAGTGCAGTGGCCGGATATCAGCTCACTGCAAGCTCCGCCTCCCGGGTTTACGCCATTCTCCTGCCTCAGCCCCCGGAGTAGCTGGGACTACAGGCGCCCGCCACCTCGCCCGGCTAGTTTTTTGTATTTTTTAAGTAGAGACGGGGTTTCACCGTGTTAGCCAGGATGGTCTCGATCTCCTGACCTCGTGATCCACCCGTCTCGGCCTCCCAAAGTGCTGGGATTACAGGCTTGAGCCACCGCGCCAGGCCGCCACATTTTCTTAATCCAGTCTGTCACTGATGGACATTTGGGTTGATTCCAAGTCTTTGTTATTGTGAATAGTGCTGCAATAAACATACGTGTGCATTTGTCTTTATAGCAGCTGCCACCTTGCAGTTAGATCTCAGACTGCTGTGCTAGCAATGAGGGAGGCTCCGTGGGTGTGGGATCCTCCGAGCCAGGTGTGGGATATAATCTCCTGGTGTGCCGTTTGCTAAGACCCTTGGTAAAGTGCAGTATTAGGGTGGGAGGGACCCAGTTTTCCAGGTGTTGTGTGTCATGGTTTCCCTTGGCTAGGAAAGGGAATTCCCTTCCCCCTTGCACTTCCCGAGTGAGGTGATGCCTCGCCCTGCTTCGGCTCTTGCTCATTGGGCTGCACCTACTGTCTGACACGCCCCAGTGAGATGAACCCGGTACCTCAGTTGGAAATGCAGAAATCACCCGTCTTCTGTGTTGCTCATGCTGGGAGCTGGAGGCTGGAGCTGTTCCTATTTGGCCATCTTCTGTATCCCTTATTTCTATTTATTGTTGTACTGGAGGTCCTGGTCAATGCAATAAGTAAAGAAGAAAAATGAAAACACATGTAGATTGGAAAGGAAGAAATAAAGCTCTCTTTATTTACAGACGACATGGTCATGTCTATAGCCAATCCTTAGGAATTTATAAGAAAGATTCTAGAACTAAAAGTGAGTTTAGCAAAGGTGCATGATACAAAGTCACAGTACAAAAGTCGTTTTTATTTATCTATAGTAGTAACAAACAATTGGAGATTAAAAATTTGAAAATATCATTTGGAATGGCATCAAAAATATAAAACACTTATCAGTTAAGAAAATATGTGTTAAGACCTATATGCTAAAAACTATAAAATACTGATGAAAGAAATTAAAGGAGACCTAAAGAAATGGGCAGATCCACTTTGTTCAGTATCAGAAGACTTAATATGGTTAAGATTGTCAATTTTCCTACATTAAACTACATATTCAATTCAATCCCAATCAAAATCCCAACTGCCTGATTTCAACACTGACCATAAAGATATACTAACCAAGATGGTGTAGTATTGACATAAGCACAGACATGGACATTTTCAGAATATAGAACAAAATGGAGATTCTAAAAATAGATCACCATATATGTGGTCAATTGGTTTTTTTATAAATATGTCAAGAAACTTTAACTGAAGAAAGGGAATATTTTAAAAAAATTATGATGAAGTAATTGTATTTCATATGGAAAAGTGAATATTGACCATTGCCTCACATCACACATGAAAAGTAATTCTATATGGACCATGGAAGCTAAAAAATGCTAAATCATAAAACTTGTAAAAGAAAACAGGAGAAAATCTTTTTGACTTTGAATTAAGCAGAGATTTCTTATATGGGGGAGAAAGAAGTGTAAATAATTTAAAAATTATACATTTGGATCTCATAAAAATTAAAACTTCTGTTTTTTGACTAATACCATTAAATAAATAAAAAGATAAACCAGATATGGCAGAAAACAGTCAAAATACTATGTTTAATAATGTATTTATATACAGAGTATATAAAAACTCTTACAATTCAATAGTAAAAGCACAAAAGGTAAAGAAAAATTAGCAAAACATTTGAGCAGACACTTACCAGAGGAAATATATGAATAACTAATAAGAACATGAAAAGATACTCAACATCATTAGTCATCAGGAAAATACAAACCCACAATAGGATACCAGCACAAGTCCATAAAAATGACTAAAATTAAAAAGACTGACAATACCAAGTCCTGGTGAGGGCATAGAACAAGTAGTATAAGCATTTTTTTAAAAAAAGATGGTGGTTTCTTTTAAAACTGAACATATTCTTATGTTGTGACCTCTAAATTTCCACTTATGGATATTTATTAAAGAGATAGCCACACAAACACTTGAAATCTTCATAGTGGTTTTACATATGATAGCCTAAAACTGGTAACAACTCAAATGTCCATCAACTGGCCAATGCACAAACAAATCATTATATACGTAAACAAATCACTGTATAACTGAATGCATTTTGTCATGCATAAACTAGATCTCAATAAAGTTGGTAAAAACATGGAGGTAATATCTACTTTAACTCTGTTGAAAAGGTGGAATGAGAAAAGTCGGCAACCATTAGCACAGTTTAAAACAAAATGTGTGTCATCCATGCACACCTACCAGACCCCAGAGGTGATGTGGGGCTTAAGAGAAATTAGGTGAAACCTAAAGAGTAAAATCAGAGGCAGAAAAGAAGACTTTGAAATTGAATCTAGATTTCCCTAGAAGTTTCGAATTTTGAAAAAAACCCAAAAAACCAAACCTAAAATATGTAACTTGTTGCAAGTGGCCATTTTCATAAGCCCTGTTGCACAGCGGTAGAGACATCAGAGTCTGAGTGAAATGGAGCAGTCTAAACCACACTAGTTTTTCTGTGATGTCCAGTGACAAAGAAATGCTTTGTCCCTTGGACATGTGATAATGAAACATATGTGTTAGTAAATAAAGTGTTAGGACACAAAGTAAATTTTTATGACTTTCTCAGTCTCCTAGCTGGCTGCATTCTTACATTTTCACATTGAGTTTATGATTCTCAGGGACAGCGGAAAAGGGAGTAATCTCATGATAGCTTGAGCTCAGAACCAATTTGTACTTATAGAAATCTCTGGTGAGCTTTAACCAGAGTTAAAGCTCTGGGTTTCCAGCTCTAACCCATGTCCAGCTGTACACCCTCTAGCCACAGATCAAGACAGAATGTCTTATAGTTGTTATTAGATATTTTTTATTAAGAACAAAGTATTCGAAATGAAGTATATGAAATAAAATATTTTCATTTTTACCAGAGATTTTAGAAAATGGTTTGGAATGATGAGTATATTGTCATATTGCTGGTGTGTGTTGGGCTGTGTGCCAAATGGGAATATGATTTTGAGTAAAAAGTCTAGGTCATTCTTCCATTTTCTATGGTTTTCTTTATAACTAAAAATTGATTTAGAAAATGAATACTAGTGAATTTTACCCAAGAACTGAGGATACAGCATACCATGGTGTGTTAGTTAGGGTACAAGTTGGGTTGTTGTTGCAAAGGCATAACTTAATGATGGATTAGACAAGATATAAATTAATTTCTCTCTACTTAATTGTTTGAAAGCAGAGAGTTAGTAAGGGCTGGTAGAGTGTCTCTACAATCATCTATATGTGGCTTCCATTTCTGTGTCTAAAGTGGCTGCTCCTGGTCTAGCTATCACTTCTGCATCCCAGTCAATATGAAGGAGAAAAGAGGAATGCCAGTGTATACCCTTCCTTTTGAAGGCATGGCCTAGAGGTTGCATATTCATATCATTTTGCCCAGAATTTAACTGCAGGGGCACACTTTGTTGCAAAAGGAGTCTGGAAAAATTAGTCTTTATTCAGGTGGCAATGTGCCCAGCTACAATTGAGGACTTTATTATGAAAAGAAGAAGACAATGGATATTGGAGGACATATAGCCATGTCTTACAATTGTGGAAGCTGGAGTAACATGAAAGGAGGAGAGGAGGACTTAGGAGACTTTTATTGATTCTACAGACAGAAAGACTTGAGGACAGCAGGATTTTAGGATTTGGTTTAAATGTGGTGTGCCCTCTCTATTGCTATGGTACAGGCCGGAGCCATGGAAACCAGGTGTGACATTGCCTTCGTTGCTCAGGTGTGGCTAAGCAGATGGCCATAGAAATGGTAAGAAAGGATTAAACCTGAGGAATAACTTGAGGAGGTGATGAATAAGACCTGGGGACAGATCAAAGTGCAGAGGAGAAGGGAGTTTCAGGGAAGACTTCAAGGTCTATAGTGTGTGAAAGCCGAAGAGAGTAGGTTACACTGACCCAAACAGGAAACCTGGGGTAGAAATCCAATTGTTGGGAAAGACAATGACCTTGATAGGCAAAGTTTTCAGTGGCTCTTGATCATAATTCAGGTCTGGGACAAAAAAAGAGGTTGGTTCTTGGTCCATCCTTGAATCTCTGGGCTGATTCTAAGCTCTCTTAATATCTCTTTGTTTTTTTCCACGTAAACACATTTACAAACAGCCTGGAACCTGGGAGTTTTGAGATGTGAAGTAGAATGAGATTTAAATAATATGCCCCATGACTGGGCATATAACCTTCATCACTCTTCATTTAGTTATTTTTAGAAAATAGGCAAAATAAATTAGCCTACTAAATACTGGCAGAAAATGCATAGTACCTATGTTGATACCCAGGTTTTGCTCAAATCTCATCAAGTTCTGAAATCAGACGTTTGTAATGATCAGAGTGTTTCTCTTAGATCTTTATTTAGAGACGGGGTATCACTCTGGTGCTCAGGCTAGAGTGCCATGGCATGTTCCTAGCTCACTGCAGCCTTGAGCTCCTGGGCTTAAGTGATCCTTCTGCCTCAGTCACCTAAGTAGCTGGGACTGCAGGTACAGGGCACCATTCACAGCTATCTCTTAGACATTTCTTTGTTATTTTACTAGAAACTTCCTTGGACTTATCTTTGAGGTCAGTTAAAGCAATCTACATATCAAAATGACTTTTTTTTTTTCTAGTAATGTCCAGGTAACAATCCCCAAAGAGAATTGTGTTGCAAAAATTATAAATAACTCTTCTGAATTCTTTCTAAATGTTGAAAGATGTATAAAAATTGCGTTTGGTTAAAAAACTAGATTTTTTTAAACTACTGGATGAACTCAGTCAAATAGTTTGTAAATGGTTAGTAAAGAAATAATGAGTAGTTTACCAAAATAATGGGTAGTTTGCCTAAATATAATCTGTATTTACATATTTCATCTCTAAATTTGTTTGTATGTGGTTAAGACTAGAAATTACGTTTTCAGAGACATGGCTGCCCAGGGAAATTCTGTGTGAGTATTTGTGGTGGGAAGGGGAGATTTCTTCCCTTCTCTGTGCTACTTAAGAATTGTTGGAACAGTTTGGTCTTTGTGGAGGTTCACCACTTTGGATTTGCTTGACATTTCTGTCCAGTTCCTAAACAACCCGTTTTAAAATATAAGTGAACAAGTTCTTGTCACCCTGAAGAGGACGGTGCATTGTTGTCTATGATGAGGTGCTTTCCTTTGCTGTAAAAGACATTATTTGCTTCCTCCCTTTTTATTGAACATTTCTTTGAATGGTCGGTAGAGAAGATACTTCACAAAGAACTTTGGTAATCAGTTGATTCTATTTGAATCAAGAGATCAAAATGCTGTTATGAAAATGCTGGCTAAGAGGATTACATCTTACGAGTAGGAACCAGTGGTTCTTCTGGTTTAAAAAATTTTGTTTACAATGTGGGCAGAGATAAAAAGGATATAAATATAAAATCAGACCTATCTTTCTAAATTCAGTAGTCATTGCCTGCTTAATTTCTTTTTCCCTTTCAAAATTGTCACAGGTATCAGACAGTATTTTGGGCTAATGGCCTGGAAAAATTCATTATAAAATCATTTTGAATTACTCAGGGAAAATGCAGAGCCTGACAGCTATTGTCTTCTGTTTTCCCTTCTGAATTCCTACAGTTTTGTCCACTGTGGACGTTTCTCAAATTTGGAATATAAATGAAAAGACTTTGAACTTGCTTCTGCTTGCCACAGTGGAGATCTGAACATTGATTTTGGGTCAGTTGGTTTCTCCTCTCCGAGGAAGGGAAAAGCAATAATAATTGAACACATTTCTTTTCAATAGTAGTAGTTTGGCTGTAAGGATATTTAAGGTGGTAGTTTAAAATTTTTTAATGGTAACATGGGTGCACTAAAGTTTCATAGTGGGAATGCAGGCAGGCACAGAATTTAGTTCTTAGAAGAATGTATGTTTTGGCTCTCATTCTATATGAGGAAATGACTACAGTATATTGTTCTGCAGGTCTTATACATTTCAGAAGAGTAGTACCATATTTAGCTTAAAACATTAGCTTTCTTTAGAGTGAATGTATATATGTGCATGTGTACCTGTGAGCAGACAGTAATGTTAAAAATAATCCCTGATCTGAGGGATGTTGGCCATTCAATTTCTGAGCATTGGGCAGACTTTATAAAGAACATTGGGGAGCATTCCGATCTGTTATACCAAATAAGGAGGAAGTAGCTTACGAATGGCCACCTACAGGTCACCAGGTTATCTGTGACATTGGGTTGGGCCTGGCAAGAACTAACAAAGGGAAGCCCAGCTATTTTATCAGCTGTATAAGAATGTGGGCACTTTTTATTCTGGGCTACTCACAACAAAGATCTGTAGCCAACAGTACAGGATTGGTGCACGTGGACTAACATGTTGGGGAGGTTGAGAAAAGGACGTTCGTAGACAACCCACCTGGATTAGGTATTAGGCACTGATTCTTAGATATATAAATAAATGCAACTGGACTGCGTTTTTGAAAAGATGTGCCTATTCAGAAGCACCTCGTTCTAAGTGTCACTGTATCGATATATGCACTTGCTGAAAGGTTCGTGTTTGCATTCATGGAGAATCATGTGGAGTAAATGATGTGCTAGGGCTGGCCCCTTTTGGCTCATGGGAGCCTATTGTTAGATTTTGAGAAATTTTACAAGGTGGTTGTTAAACACAGGCATTATCAAAAATTAAATTATATAAGCTTATAATTAAATAAATTATATTAAAAACAAAGGTAATGAATACCTCAAGCTCATTGCTTCCTAATTAACTTACCACATTTTACTTCAAGATGGTTTTGAGTTTAATTGCAATGACCATGTTTCTATGATATCATATTGTCTATTGCACATCTCTTCCCAACTCTATGTTCGGTGACATCTACTTGGTAACTTGAAATCAGGTAGACAGAGACTCAGGATACTTCCATTTTTTTGTTTTTGAGGCTTTTGATATATTAAAAAAAAGTCTTGAGAATGCCAAAATAGGTTAAAAATTATGGTATATTTTAAATATTTATATTTTCAAAATACATGATACAATGTATTATGATTCTGCTATTCACAAGACAATTTTAAATTTTAGACAAAAATGTTAATTCATAGTATATGAAAAGATGTGTCCTAGTCTTTAACCAGAGACCAGGGTTAAGTTGTTGACTTTTAATGGTCTTGGTTTCTGTCTGTGAGGTGTCATCTCATTTAGAGATAAAAACAAAAGTCTAAAATGGAGGCCCTTCGTGAATTCAAGCCTGGGGCCCTTGGCACTTCCAGGCACTGCCGAAAGAGGCTTTGCCTCATAATATCTGATTCTTCAACTGTAAAGTGACTCTAATGATAATAATATTCACAGTAGAGTTGCAATGAGTACTCAGGAAGATCACATATGAACATTATGACAGGTTGGGTCATCTATAAACGTCAGCTATTTGAAATTATGATCATCATCATCATTGCGTTCTTGAGTATTTATTGTGTGTTGAGCTCTGTTCTAAGAACTTGACAAACATTATCTCATTTACACCTTAAACAGCTCCCTAAGCTAGGATGAAGACACACAAGTAGCCGTTTAGTCACTTGCCCAAAGTCATATAGCTGGTATGTGGTGAGTTGAAATTGGAACCCAGGTCTGATTCCACAGTCCATGCTCGATATGTCAATACTTTCTACTTATTCTTTTAGTCTCCCTCACAGGGCATAGAGTAGATGTTTAATAAAAAAGTTTTTGGTAACAGTGTTTATGATGCTTTTTTCTAAGATGTTCAGCCTCACTTCTTAGCTCCAGGTCAGCAGAAAATTCCATTTCTGTTGTGAGAGTGTTCAAACAGAATAACTACTTACTCAGATGTAAAGCCAGCACTCGATAGGAGAATCTTGAATATTTTGCAATACGTTTACTAAATGAAATGTAAAATAATTAACATACACATATATGATTTTCTTTCTGAGGACATTTTATTTTCTGGTCTTCATTTGCTATGCTCTTAAGAGAAGTTTTGTTTCAGTGGTTTGTCATCTGCATTTATGAACTTCTCTCGATGAGGCTCTATAATCCAGCACATGGACACTGTTTCCCCTAATAGGATTTACCTTTATGAATATCTGGAAATCCTTCCAGAAGATTAAATTGTTTAGCTCAATATTTAATCTGTTACTTCCTTTCTAAAGACACCCCATGGATGCTGCCATGCATTTGGCTGATATGAGAAGTATTGATCAGTCGTAAACAAACGCAAAAAAATTGAGAATGACCAGTACAACTTCTCCTAGCTCCACCTTATAATTCAATTTTGATTTGAGTTGGTTTTGATTAATCTTCTTATTTGTGAGTGTGTGAATTCAAGAGCCTTGCTAAGTTTCTAAAGTTGCTGGGCATTGGTCTCTGGCGGATGGCTCAGCTAAAGAACAGTATGATTGCGTTTTTATGGTTTTCAGATATTTAATAGCTCCTTCCTGTCATTTTCTGAATGACTGAATATGGTTCAGCCCTCTGGGAGCAGTGCAGCATCGGAGAGTGGGAAGATGACTGAGGTCTGTGTACTTGACTGATTGCCTTAGTCTTAATTGTTCTCTTAATTAGCTGCAGTAGCAACGGCATCTGGGGAGAGATCACGGTATTGGTAAACAGCTCCACCTTGGAGCTCAGGGTAATGCCTTTTGGAATCCTGACAGTGAGCAGCTCATGTGCTGTCTCTCCTCAGAGAGGGGACCTGCCAAATCGCCAGCCCCCAAGGCCGATGAGCCCCCTCTTGCGATCTGTCACTCCAGCCCCTGAGAAGCAGGTCTCCAACTGTTTGTCCTTAAACAAATGATGTTTTAATATGCAAAAAGTAGGCTTTATTGGGCTGGATGGATGAACATAAAGGGAAGGGGATAGGAGGCACCGAGCAGGTCGTCCAGCTAGAAGGCAGGCTTGGCAGGAGGAGGCCCAGGAGCAGGGCTGCAGCCTGGGAGGGGCGACTCCTCTCAAGCCATTCTGGTGTTTCCCAGGAAGACGTCACGAATGGGCTCAGCTCAGCTTGTCCCTGAGGTATGGCTTGGCCCCTGAAACCTGGCTTGCCTATTCTTATTACCTATTTGGGATTTCTCCTCCTTTGTATTTCTCCACTGAGGTGTGGCAGGGAGACATGAAACTTCATCCCTAACTGCCAAAAAAGGAAAAAGGAGAAAGTTCACCTAGTCTGGGGGGTTTGGAACCTAAACTTTGTGTGTGTGTGTGTAAGTGACAGTCCCTTATTGTCATGCTGACCCAACCAGCATATTTTAGAGCTTGTAGAACCAGTTCAGGCTCACATTCATGTACATAATGGAAAGGAAAACAGGTGCTTAGGTGGCAAATTACAAGGTCAGTACTTAATAAATATTTCAAAAAGCTATGCAAAGCAGTAACAAATTGGCATGGAGAAGCAAAATGATCTAAAAAATGACATGAATCAGTTGTCAATATTTGCAAGGAAAATAAGGAGATCTATTGGAGTAGGACTCAAGGACATGGGAGGAATCCGTGAGGTCTCGGGCAAATTACTTACCTTTTCTATGTAGAATTCCATTTTGACGTAAACAGGTAGGTCCTACATGCTCCACACACTTACCACACAGATCAAATATGATCAGAATGAGCTTGCTTTGAAAGGAAAAGGCATTATTGAAAACAGGCTTTAGATAATTGTGGTTATATTTTATAGTGGTTATATTTATATGTAGTTATAATTGTAACACTTTCACGATCATAAGTGTATTTTCATTGCCTTGAAGATAAAGATGCAGCTCAGACATGGTGGCATTTCACATACATGTGTACATAGTTGTATGGTTGGTCATCTCCTTTTCCATCTCTCATCCAGGAAATAACCTTGTTCCTAATTTAACCAGCCTGTTTTTCCCTACAGGGCAAACCCTAAGAAAAGAACAACTCCAGTGTTCTGAGAGTTGTCTCTGAACCTGAGCTAGTAGAATGTTCACAGAAAAACAATGCCTGGGAATTCAAACGAGTTAAACTGTGAGATCACGGTTTGAAGGTGTGTGTCATACTATTTTCAGGACAATACTGAAAACCAAAGTGCCAACTACTTGTAGCCATTAAAATGGTAGGGCTGCCTCTTGTCAAAAATGTAATCAGTAAGTTAACCCTGATATTATGCTAATATTGGAACCACTGCATTCTAGTCATCAAAAATACCCCCTCCCCAGAATCTCAGCTATATGATATGTTTTACCTTTGCCTTGCTATGATAAGCTGCATTTCGTGACAGCAGAGTGCTAATTATGTTAGCTATCTTTTATACATATATATGATATTTATATTATATATCATATATTTATACATAAGCTATCTTACATATATATGTATGCATATATAATATATAACACATTATATATTATATGTGTGTGTGTGTGTGTCACAGAGAGCAAAATCTCTCTTTTGTGCTTTCCTTGGACCAAGGGGAAAGTCACACATTTTGGCAATAGGAACATTTGGTTAATAGGCACTTGATCATTATCGATATGAATAAAACACCAATACTAATGAAGTCCATAAGAATCACCCGTACAATTGTCGTTAAGGTTTTTCCTAACAGAGGCATTGTGCAATACCTTCTCATCAAAAATTGCAATTATAGCTCTGTGTTTAGCATATGCCTGAATATCGGTCCTAGGGTGCATATATTTCCTACCATCAACACAGTGTCCTGTCTCCAATGTGCTTCAGAGGGGTGTAGATTGGCTGTCTTGGTTTCCATTCCCAATATTTCTTCCCATTGTTCTTCTCTACTCTAAAGACTACAAAAGTAAATTTTCATCTTTTTTTTCAATAATGAACGGCCATCCATTTGCCACAGTTCTAGCAGGGGAAGGAAAGAACCCCAGGCCCAAGAAAGCAGCAAGGGAGGGCAAACAAAACAGTAGCAGGAACCACCTAACTGCACTCCTTGATACAAGAAATAATAAATTGATATTTGTGGAAGTCAGCTTAGTTGGTTTTTTGTTATCTATACTACAGCATTTCTAATGGAGGAAAGAAGCTCTATGAATCTGAAGAATCTATGAAGTACTAAATGTTAAATAAGTGGCCTCAATAGAAACCCCTGCTTTAATACAAACTCCTTTCTCATCTAGAGAAGCCTTGTTATCAATGATGAAGGGCTTGGCAAACTGTGGCCCCCAGGCCAATCCAGCCATCTGCCTGTTTTTGTAAATAAAGTTTTATTGGCACGCAGTCATGCTCATTTGTTTACATGTAGCTACTTTTGCCCTACAATAGCAGAGTTGAGTAGTTGGGACTGAAGTTGTGAGACACCCTATGACCTGTCTAAATGACCTGTCCAAAGACATTTGAACTTTGTGCTTAGGGCAAACAGTTCCTTCTGGCCTTTAATAAACAGCAAAGCTCATTGGTAAAACCTTTTAAGGCATACCTTTGTTGCAGTGAAGAAGCTTTGGCAGGGTGTGCATAAAAATTAGACTTGGTTTTCACCAGAGACAAGGATGCAACCTGTCTGGAGGGCTTGTGTGTGTGGGTGTGGGAATGTACAGCCTCAGAGCCAGGAGCTGGCAGGCCTGTCCTCAGCCAGTCTTCTCTCCAGTATCAGATTCCTACAAAGTGGATTCTAATTGGATACTTGTGTCTCATTCTCCTCTAAGCAGATACCAGCTCTGTTCACTTGGAAAAATATATCCCAGTGCTAGAAAAATCTGTTCCAAAAACATTCAGTCTTTCTCAGCCCTACAGGGCTGCTTCTGTTTGTGTGTTATCAGAATACTTTGGTTGCCTACCCTTGAGGGCTTTATTTATTTATTTTTTTGGCATTTAATGAAGAAAGGGAGAAAATCTCTCAAAACAACTGACAACTCCAAAAATTACGTATTCATGAAAACTGATGAAAATAAAGTTAGCATAGTTCTTACCAGTCTTCCCATTCTATCACCTTTCTCCACTTCAGGCCTTAGATCATCATCTATCGTTAGTGAAATACTCACTCTCATTTTAGTTTTATTTTAGTGCAGGTAGTAACCAATGCATTACTCTGTCTGCACTTCCCCAAATATGCATTTATGTTTTTGTTTTGGTAAGAGAAACAAAAAAGGCCAAAGTTGTCATAGGTTTTGATATAAGTCTACACCTTATTTTGCTCTTTTCTATCTTTTGTCTTATGGATGGGGAGGTAGAAATCCAGTAAAAGAGCAGACTAGGAGAAAAGACAGCAATAGCAATACAAAGATGAATTTGATCCAGGTAGTGTTGGGAGTTAATCAATTTAGAGTTTCAGTCTATTAGTGGTTTTGGTTTTTGCTTTAGAGGAGAAAAATAAAAATCCTAAGCTTCCACAGAACATCTGGAAAATGAAACTTCTGCCTGTCATAACAAAACTAGCTGGAGAAGTAAGCAAGCCTCCACACTCTGGAAAATACTTAGCCAAATGAAACCTTTAGTCATTTCTGGCCTCTGAAATGAAAAGGATCAGATCACGTGAATGTTATCCTGAAGCTTGGAATATAAGGTTGGTGGAACATTCGTCTCCTAAATTCAGGAATCTGGATTCAAGTTCCATGCGTGATTCTATGACATCCATTGACATATTAATATACTGATCCTGAAAACCAATGCCCTGGGAGATGAACTAGATACTGAATTTGCAACATGCCTCCTGTAGAGGAAGAGATTATTTTTATGATGTGTCTAAGACATTACCAGAAACTCAAGTCTGCGATGGAGGCAGTGAGATTGGAGGGTCCTGTGAAAGGACACAAAGAGAAGGAGCTATGGAATCTACCGGGCCAGTATGAACACTGCAAGTGAGCTGAGTTCTTTACCTGAAAACAGGTGCTATTCCAGTCAGAAGTGGAGATATTCTGTCTTGGTGCAACATTTATACTGCATCATACCCCCCACCCCAACACATGCCTGCCTCTCCATGGGCTGGAGGTGGTGGCCCAAGCAGTCATCATTTACAAATGAGAAAAGAGAGACTCAGAGAGGGCAAGAGAACAGTGAGGGAGAGCAGAACCAGGACTTGAACCTTAGTCTTCTGAGGCCAACCCTTCCTCTCTTTCTGCTATGTAAACTGTCTCTGATTAGGGAGAAATTAACCACTGGTGTAAACTCCTGGAACATAACCTACAAAGAAACCAGATAGGCTCACAGGCAAATACCAGTTGAAGTTCACAAATAGTTAGGTTAACCTTGACCCTCCAGTTTACAAGTTTGTGAAGTCTGGAAAAGGAAGGTTAGGTGAGAGCCCAGGACGCTTAGATCAAAGCATTGCAATTCCTTGGCTCTGCCACAGAATGTCACCTTTACATCATGTACTTCTCAGCATGTCAGCATTTCCTAGGAGCAGAAAAAGAAGAGTTTTCTTAAAGGAGCTAGTTTCAAAACAGAATTATCCCAACTGGTGCCTGAATAAAGCACTTCTCAAGCTATAGAAATCGTTGGCATTGTAAAAATCCCCTTTCTTCTCTTCTGCCGTTCCCCCCGGTTTATTATTTGCAGTGTTTAAAGGATTTGTATGTCAACTTTTCTCTATTCCTTCTTTAGTACAAGGTTTTATAAATTACACCTTTCTCCTTTAAAAAGATCTGAACCTTTGTATTTAAATTGTATTTAACCTACAGCCTAAATGATTCAAGTTTAGAAACTCTTAAGTACTTAATACTAAGGATCCTATTTCATAGAAGGCTCTTTCAGAAAAGAAAGTATAAACATCATCTGTGTGAAGGGTTTGGGTGAAATGAATTTCCACAGACTGAAAATGGAAGACTTACATTGTGGGGAAGAGATGGTTTGTGAGGAGAAGCCAGCTGGAACTGGAGAGTAAGAGAGCATGAAAAGGATAGGACAGGAGGGCCCCTGATGGGAAGGATAGGGCAAATATACCAGTGCACCACAGGGACAGAGGGAACTGTCAATCACCCAGCCATTCAAACCCCAAGGGTTTTTGAGGTTTGACATAAACAAACACTCCTGTAGTCACCATCTTTCTGGCAATGTGATTATGCTGCCTTTTGAAGGAGGACTCAAAGAGTCATCAAGTCATGAGGTTTTATTGACCTCAGAGGCACTGGGAGGGGCTCCTGGAGGCATCTTGGGCCTTTGGCTTCCTGGATAAGGTGGCCTAGTCTTTACTCCTTTTTTTCTGTTTTTATTTCACTCTGCGGTGTTGGTTGGGAGGACGCAGAACCCAGAGACAATGTTTGGAAGTGCAGAGTATGGTGCAGGAGTCATTTCCTGACAAACACTCAAGTCTGCCATTTCTCCATTCTTCCTATTTGAAGCACACCTCACCCAACTGCTGCTCAGATTAAGAAGATCCGGCAGCATCCCTGGTATCCATGGCCTTTCATTGCTCCTGAAATTCTTGCTCCTTTTTGGGTGTGCTTTGTCCATTTCATAATTGGACCTTTAATTCAGCAATAGCTCTGGCCAATAGCTATTAATTATCACTTTGCTCTTGTCTTCCCATGGCAATTATTAATTAAATTTCCCAGAGAGTCATAATGAGAAATTAAAGACTGTAATAATATTTTAGGAAGCAGTGTCCCATGATCTTGGAGGTCTACATTCTGTTCCAAAGGCAGAGCAGAGTTTGTTTGTTTAATTCACAAACATTTACTAAGTCCCTTCTAGGTAGAAGGCCCCATTCCAGGTTCCAGGCATACACTGCGGATGGCTCCTGCTCTAGGGAGGAACTGAAAGTCATGGTGTGGAATGTTTTTTGATCCAACTCTTAATTCCTACTGATTCTCCTTTCTCAACTTATGCCATTCCATCGAGGATCAGGTCCAACTTTCCCTTCTACTTTCATTACCCACTGTTCCCTCCCACAACCTTAAGGAGCACTCAGGTTAATTGCTCCTTTTCTGAGTTCCTATGGTAACTTTGTATAAACCTTTATTATAGAACTAATATTTTTATCATCATTTAAAAAACCTCAGTTGCTTCTCCCACTCTCAGTAAATTTTGCCGGGGTGAAAATTACATCCTCTTCACCTGTGTACCACATATCATCTAGCCTAGGGCTTAGCTCTTGGTGTTTAGTAAATATGGAAGTTTTGCAATTTCAAGTTGCAAGAGTGAAACAAGTCGCACTCTGATTAGCCTCAGAGTGTGGGCTCCCTTCTAAGAAAAACTTCAGAGTGGGAGCGGGGAGAACAAAGAGCAAGGTGGGCAAAGCCGTGGAGCTGGCTTTCCATGGAGGTCAAGGTTCTGCTCAATCCAGCCCCTTAAGTAGTGCTGGCCCACCCCACTGCATACTACAAGGAGCACAGTCATATCTGCTCAATCCACCTGGTGTTTCCAGCTTCAACCTAGACTCTGCCCTTTTCTATGCTCCTTGATCTCATCTTCTCTAGATACTTCTAATCCCTTAGCTTCAAGCTCCAGCTTCAAGGCTTTCTTTCTCTCTCAATTGCTTGGGCATGGTTTTCTGGCTCTGACCCATAGCACTCCCCCTTGGACCTGATGTGGCACTTTACCCTCTGCTCTGGCATCCCAGGACCAAGGTCTTGCCTGTCACAAAGCCCCTACTGACTCATACCCCCAGAGTGGCTGGCTGACCCCGTGATAGGATTTTAGGGAAAAGCCACAATGAGCCAATCAGTACTCCATCTCTAAATTTCCTCCCTTAACATATAGCTTTCACAATAGCTCCCAGAAATATTTTCTGCTTTTATTTAAAATTCAAAGGCCCGTGGATGCGGTCATTTAAGTTTCTAGCATGTATAGTATGTGCAAAAGAATTTGAAATAAATTTTTTTGGGAGGAAGAAGATAGATCTTGTGGCTGGTGGGATTCAGTTTTGGAGAAAGGCTCTACTGCAGTGCAGATAAAAGCTGGAAAGATGAGTGCCACCCATACTATAGAAGGGGTAGACTCTAGGGGGTATCTGTTGTTTTTGCCACCCAATATCCATTCACCTTTCTTCCAGTAAAGGTAATCTGATTCTTCCCTTTGGAACCACTGTTCCAACAACTTCAGCCTATAAAGTCCAAGTGGTGTTGAGTCAACCACTGACTTTAGGAGGGCACATATGAGTCAGGTTGGTCAGTAATACATCCTATCCCTGGCCACTGAGATGGTTCAGGGAGTGTCAAGCCCAAGACTTTCATTCAAACTTACAAGGAAGATAACTGTCCCTTTTCTCCTGTGCTTGTGGTTATGAGAGTTTTAGCGTGAAGAGGGCCACCCTGCTGGAAGGGGGTCCTGGGAATGAAGTCCATGTAGGTGAGAACACACACCAGGCATATGTGGATGGATGGACTCAACAGCCCTTGCGGAATAAAGCCAGGTGTGCTTTCTATATTTCTACTAAGATCTTTTTTTTTTTGTATTTTTTTCTTGCTCCAGTTTCAGTTATTTTTTTCTGTCATTTTGCAACCAAAGCTGCCCTGACTAACATAGCACTAGGAGAAGCATCTCTGGGTTTGATCGAGGTCAGAAGGTGTGAGCTTAAACCCCACCTGTGTCACTCATCAGCCATGTACTTAGCTTTCCAGAGTCTTGGTTTCCTTATCTGTAGAACTCAGTGAATAATGTCTATACTGCAGTGGTTTAGTCAACATTCTTGGTAGTAAGCCGCTGAAATGACTCTGGTTAACTTAAGCAGAAAAGTGCTTCATTGGAGGGATATCAGGTAATTCACAGAACTGAGGAGAGGCTGGAACCAGGCTTGCAAAATGAGTAGAGACCACGAGGAGCTGAGCAGCCAGAACCTCAGCTAAAATGCAGCTAGGACCTGCTACCTCTCCATGCACCCCTGGAAGATACACATGGCTCATAGGTCATTCCTCTTGGTGTTACTTGCTCCATATTTAAAGCTTGCCTGGGGCTGCGTATCCTGTTGGGCAGAAGGTAGACAGTTCCTTTTTTCTTTTTTTTTTTTGAAGCAGAGTCCACTCTGTTGCCCAGGTTGGAGTGCAGTGGTGCAATCATGGCTCACTATAGCCTGTGCTTCCTGGGCCTAAGTGATCCTCCCACCTCAGCCTCCCCAGTAGCTGGAACTACAGGTGCATACCACCATGCCTGGATAATTTTTGTAGAGATGAGGTTTCACTGTGTTGCCCAGGCTGGTCTTGAACTCCTGGGCTCAAGTGACCTGCCAGCCTTGGCCTCTTAAAGTGTTGGGATTACAGGACAGGAGTGAGCCACTGTGCCCAGCCAAGTTTCTTTACAAGGTTTGGGTATTGAGCAACCCGGCATAATGACAAAAGTTCACAACAAGAGAGCTGCTGTGAGAATGGTATGAAGTCACGGCTGTAAAAGCCTGCCGTAGTGTTCTAGCAAGGCTAGTTTCTCTTTCTCTTCCTCACATTTCTGATCAGGGCTGACCCTACTGATCTCTGTCTTCAGAGAACCAACCCTGCCCAAGCCCCAGATCTTACAGGCCACATGAGGCTGGACAGAATTTTTCCTCCTCTGTACACCAAGACATTTAATGACTTTTCCTCTTACTAGATATCGCTTCATTCTGTCAAGTTTTCCCAACTTTCCTTTGCTGTTTGTAGTGACAACTACTCCTTTAGACTGTTAGATTCTTGAGGACATAGTTAGCATCTATTGCATCATCTCCCTAAAAGTGCTTAGGTTATATTCTAACACATGCTAGCTGACTTTTCGATCAATGTTTATTTACTGATTGGTTCAAAATTAGGACTGGCTGTTTGGCCATTTCAGGAAGACCGTGGGTGGGTTGTATTTCATATGCCAATACCTGTGCCTGGCATATATAAGTATCCAATACGTATTTGTTGAATGAACGGGTGGATGGTATATAGTAGGTGGCCTCTAGTACCACGCTACAGAAATATTGAATATAGCTGCAGCAACATTGCTCTAAGACTGCTGCTCATTCTTGTAAGTGGGTCCTTGTGCTATGACACTTGATCACTGTCTCACTCATTGCCACCAGATCAATGTAAATGATAATAGTGGGTGGCTTACTGAGCACTGCCTAATCTCATGTAAAAGACAGAGGTGTGCACTGGGGAGTTGAATACCTCATTATATGGTGGACAGGTGGGCTGGGCATTCATTCCAACAGTAGGCATCTAGGAAGACCTATTATGTACTGGGTACCGATATACAAAGATGACAGAAATGTAGCCCGTGCCTTTGAGGAACTCGGAGGCTAGTGGGCTTACAAAGTCTGGCTTCTTAGATGCTCGGAAATGAGTCCTTACCAAAGATTGTATCCTTGGGAAGCATAAATAAAAGGTGGAAAGATTGCCATATGTTGGCGTAGGTTTTAAGTTCCAGAGAATTCTCTTGGAGAAAAGATTTCTAAACATTTGTTTTCTATAATTCAGGCTTACTCAGTATAGTCTTCCTTGTTTCCTGACATCTCCAATATCTCTCAAGATAGCTTATTATCAAAGTTCTAGGACTTAATCTTGCCCAAGTCTTTTTGCTACCACAAATTGATAATTCTGTGTATGCATATGTGTGTATCTGTATGTGTGTGTGTGCATGCACGTGCATGCATGCGTGTATGTGTACATGCATGTGTGTGCATACATATATGTGAACATACATGTGCATGCATATGTGTATACATGCACGCACATGTATATGCGTGTGTGTGTGCTTGCCCATGTTCATGTGTGGAAATGATGAGTACAATGACAGAAGGGTGGAAACCAGAGCTGGATGAAAGAGAGAGTAGGAATGATGTGTAACTTAGCTCTTTCTTTCTTAACTCATCATCAGTGACCCTGTTAATGTTTTGCCTGTTTAACGAATTGGTATTAGTTAATTACTAGGGCCATTAAATGTTCAAGAATCTCCAGTTCTTTTTATTCCATGAATTCCTAGAGCCTGGAGGTGGCGCAGCCAGGCAGACAGGGATGAAAGGAGATTTGTTCCCAACTGGCTTCCCCTCTGCAGTCTCTGGCCAGCCTTTAATGATGAACATTTACAGCCTCCTTTGAGGGCTGCCCATTCATTAAAGGAGTTAATGCAGTTTCCTCTATGGTGACTCTGGGAGGAAATTAATTCTCCCCCAGTGCCTAGTTCAGTGCCCCAGGCTTAGAAGATGCTCAATAACACATTGCTCATCACTGCTGCTCATCTGCCCTGTGCAAGAGCTTTGGAACTTGGCCTTCTGCTCGGTGAATTTTCCATTCTTAGTGTTTCTCCCAAATGCACTCAATTGTTCCACAATCCCACAAAGGTCATATGGTCCATGCACCAGGCATGTAATTTGCTGATCTCATGATTAGACATGCACACAAACCTCAGTGCTATTCTAATGAACTCTGCAGTTGGCCTTTGGATTGTTTCTCCCTAAACAAATCTCCTAGGCACATGTGAATGGAATTAGTCTTCTGATCACTCTGACCTGCTGCACACTGTTGTTGAATACTTTCAGTCTGTAGTACTTCCTTGGTTGTGGGCAGCCCAAGTTTCTGTGATCAGGGGCACATACCTTGGTTCTGGGTGCCTTCCTTGGGTCGACAATCCCCAGGTGAGAGGGGCCTCACACTTAGTCTCAATGTGCTTTGGATGTAGAAGTTTTGGGAAGATTTCTGGATTATTTCTTTCTCTGATTTTATTTTTTTGTTGTCTTGGCAACTGGAATAATAGTCTTAAGTGTCTGTGTTTGTATATTCTTTGGGGAATATTTTATCACAAATTTTTTCCAAGAATGCCTATCTCATGATGCATTGATTATTCCTCAGTGTCTTCCTTTTCTTTTTCTGTATATGCTCGTTTTCCACAGTTGGGAGAAAGAAATGTTTGTATGATGTAAACAGCCTCTAGGTTGAGGATTAGGAGTGCTCAGTTAGCACTTTACCTCTCTGGCCTTCAGTTTTCCAGATTCAATGGACCAGATGATTTCTTTAAGCCCTGAACTGCCACGACCCTAAGCCAGAATTAGGTAAGAATGTGCCATTACTTGCTGAGATCCTCGCAAGAATCTTCTGCATTATGCATGGGAATTTTCCGATTCTTCACTCTTCATTGACTGGAATTCTTCTTTTTTTTTTTTGCTGAAATATGTTACTTCATTACCTCAGTCCTCGGTATTTTGTGGAAGGGGTCAATGCTGCCATGTAAACACATGATACTGGCAGAAGGCTGGTGCTGCCTCAAGCCAGTGTTTTACTGTGGTTGGAGTAAATGTCATGGAGGTTTCTTCCTGAAACCTCTTCTGTTCTTCTTGAACAGAACAGATCTTGAACAGATCTCTTGTGCTTTCCCCCTTCCTTCTACAGTTGGTACCCCTTATCTCCTCTTTGTCATTTATCAACTTGAGGGCTTCAGGGAAAAACTTCAGACATCCACGAGGAAGTGAATCCTCATAGAGGGCTGCCCTGGAGGCTCCTGAGAGGGTGGGGTGTCCAAATGGATTGGCTTGGAATCCCTGACACCCAACTACAGATGCTTCCTTCAATGTTGACTTTGGAGCCATTTGATTCTGCTTGTGTGTGATGGTTGGGGAGGGATCTTTGGTGTCTGTGGCGGGATGGCTTCTCCTTTGCCATACCAGGTACACATTTCAAAGCCAGAACTGAAATATCAGCTTCAGTCAGGATAAATTTTCCTTACATCATTGGTCAGTAAAAGCAATATACATTGCAACAAAGGAAGACAGCGTTTTTCCTTTATTGTAGCATTTAGGTAGAAAAGAGAAATACAAAATCATAATAGTGTATGATATGACTTTAAATGATAAATGCATGCTTATCATTTAAAATGTAATAATATCACTGGCAATGACATACCACTTGTTAAAATGTTGAAGCACTTCTCTACTGGGTGGTAAAGAGCTGCTGCCTTACATTTCCTGTGTGGTCATGCTGCCACAGCCTCTCTGGTCATTACCTCTGGGCCCCCAGGATGTCCTGATCATCCTGGCATAACAGGTGGCCTCCTGCAAGGCTGCTACAGCTCTGAGACTACTGTTTGTTCCTGTAGACGGGTGCTCTGACTGTGTCACTTGTTAACTACAGTGTGCATTACCACTAGATCAATGCAAATGAAAATGATAGTGATGGGCTCCCACTCTGTGTCTAGGACCGTTCTGTAAACTCTGGAGGGAAGTGGCCCTGTTTCCATTCTTAGGGCCAGACACACACGAGCACTCGATCAACATTCTCTCAGCAGTCAATGATCTCATGCGATTCCATCAGTGACATTTTAAGGCAGGTGTTTTAAATCCAGCTTTGTGATTGCTAAGAAGATGTCCTAAAGAATTCAAACAACATGTCCTGAGTCCAGCTGAGAGGTGAAGGAGTGGATATTTCCACCCAGGAGTGTCATGGCACGTTAAAAGCCTTCACTCTTCTAGGGTGCTTGAGATGTTCTGAAACCTCACAGGTACCTGCTAACTTGGATGGTCTGTGATTCCTGATATTGAAGGAAAATTGGTTTTATGTTCCCCAAGAAGGATGGGTGGGAGGAAGGGGACTGTGTATGTGAAATGGAGCAGGAGGGATGGGCTGTGGATACAGGAAAAGGGGCTCTAAGATCATCTTGAGAGATTAAAACACACCTGCCCCCCACTACCAGACCCCATAAACCAAAAAGTCCTTCCCTATAGGAAGAGGAGAAAAAAAGACGAAATTATATGAGAGGAAACTACACATCAAGCATCATACCACCATACCTACTCCCCCATTAGCCTTCTGTGAATATAGAGAAGGGAGCGTCAATTTTCCAGAGGTACTAATGGTTTCTAATTAAGGCAGAGACATAGAACTAAGTGTTTAGAGGCCTTCTTTGCTATGTTTTTTTTTTTTTTTTTTTTTTTTGAGATGGAGTCTCGCTCTGTCGCCCAGGCTGGAGTGCAGTGGCCGGATCTCAGCTCAAGGCCAGAGCACTTGGAGGAAGCTGCCCGGAACAGGGAGACTGGGTGTTCAAAAGCCAATCCTCTCAAGCTTCTGAGTTTGTGTAGAGCGCCTTGGTAGCTTACCCTGGCTTCCCTGTATCATCAGAGTTGCATAGAGACAGGGAACACAAGCCTTGGGCTATGTTTTAGTAATTACAGTTAATAAAATTCATTAAGAGATTATAAATTAATGTCTAACAGTCTCATTTTAAAACTTGTGTGTTGATAGGCATAGATATTAGAAAAACTGTTAACCCATAATAATAGTCATCACTTATTTAACTCCTATACTGTCCTGGGCTTTCGATATTTTGGTCTCATTAATCTTCACAACACCTTTATGAGACAGTTATTTTGATTGTGATAGTTTGGATCTCAATTCTTCACTCCCTCTGTGGATTTACAAAGTCTCCATGGGGGCAGAGTGCACTTTCCCCCAACTTGACTTGAGATTTGGTTATGTGATCGCTTTGTCCAATGGGATCTTAAGAGACGTAATTTGCCCAAGGCCTTTAGATATGTTTGCACAGCCTGGCTTGCCCCTCTGTGCTCCCGTGGCTTGCCATGAGAAGAGAATCCCTGTGTTGCCACTGGTCCAAGAAGATCAACCCACAGCCTGGAGCTCAGCCCTGCTGACTGCAGCCAATCCCAGTGGACCTTCAACTACTGGCAAATCTGTGAGCAAGAGAATAACTGCTTTTTAAGGGACTGAGATTTTTGAGATTATTTGTTGTGCAGCAAAAAAAAGGACAAACACACAATCCTGATCTCCAACTGCAGAAGCTGAGGTTCAAACAGGTTACATAGTTTGGCCAGAATCACTGAAATATCACAGCACAGGCTGGATTCAAACCATGGGTCATCTCATTTCAAAGCTACATTATTGTTTTGGGAAAAGTGTCCTGTATTGGAGCAAGCATAAGGTTAAATATGATGAATATATTAAAAGTACCTCTCCAAGCCTTATACCTAATGGAGAGGAGGGACAGGGCATTAGAGAATGGTTACCAGAGAATCACCTCTCCTTCCAGGATGGGGCCCTTTAACATAGGAGTGAGAGAGCTTGCTGGAAATATTCCAGGATGTGGTGGCACCTAGCAACCCTGAACACCATCCAGTGTTACCTGCTTCCCAGCCTCATTAATGATGATGCCCCTCCTGGGCCATAACAGGCAGAGCTTCAGCAAACCCCTTTCCTGAATGTTTAATATGCCGGAGGCTTATTTAGATTCTACATGGGGAGCCTCATTTTTCTTTTATTAATTGTAATGAGAGTTATTTTTGTTGCCTTAAGTATAAAACATCCCTCTGGGGAGTTCTGGGCCCATTATAGACATGAAGAACCCAATCATCTTCTGTCCTTATAACAAGCCTAGGAGGGAGGCAAGTCAGGAGCCACTTAATCGGAATTGTAATAGGAGAGGAAATTTCTGAAGGCTTTACGATGGAAAACTCTAAGGGAAACAAATGAAGAACTAAAACTTGGCTGCTGTTGTTAAATCAGCCCCACAGGGAAGAGCCCAGGACACACAGAGGAGAAAAGGGGAAGAGGAAAAGGAACTAAGATGAGAGAGAATAGTGGAGGGAAGGAGAGCCAGAAGGACAAAGACAGGTTCTGAGATCCGGAGACAAGCTCTGCTGGGTGGGCAATTACTTTCATGGCTTGCCAACAAGCTGCCCCATTCAGCTGATGCCACATTTGTATATCTTTAGAGTTGTGGACGCATCCCTGGGACTGACCCCCAGTTCAAAGGGATGATGAAAGCTGAAGAAACTTCCCTGTTGAGGAGCAGCCAGCCTTGTATTTGTATCCTCATACCAAGGGCAAATTTACTTTGGAAACTTCTTCCCCAATTACTTTCCTAATCAAACACTTTTACCTAAAGCATTCTAAATTAACTGCTTTCAGCCTGAATGCAATAATTCTGTATTTCCTGATTTAATTTTGGCTAACATTCCGTCTATGACTATCCTCTCCCAAGGCCACACCAGGCAAAAATCTCCAAGAATAAACATTGAATAAAGGGTTTTGCTGTCTATATGCTAGGTGAAGTTTCCTAAGACCTTCTTCTTCCACATTCCTGCCAGCAGTTCTGGGGCCGTTTTACAGCCTCTTTCCTCTTTAGCAGAAAGCATTCATGAACCATTAATTCATGAAATCAATCCAATAATGGGCTTGTTCACAGGTTTGGGACAAAGCA
The DNA here is from genome assembly GCF_009764315.1 of Trachypithecus francoisi. Taxonomy (NCBI): domain Eukaryota; kingdom Metazoa; phylum Chordata; class Mammalia; order Primates; family Cercopithecidae; genus Trachypithecus; species Trachypithecus francoisi. The sequence goes on from NW_022681462.1 coordinate 16,360,065, forward strand.
AGGGGAGTTGAGAAGAAATTTTTGGTAGACAAGAATGCTGAGCTTGCTACCCAGGGTCCTAGCATGGCAATGTGGGAAATATCCCCCACGTGTGATAAACCCTTTCCATTATTAACCTGCACAGGATATTGAAGTGGAGCCTACATGATTATACAGTGAATCTCAAATAGTGGCTTTTAATTTTTCCAGAAACTATCAACCTGCTCAAACTACCTACCTCTTGCTGCAGCCTGTCTTACTTCCTGAAACTTTGGTCATAAATCCACAGTGGCAGCTATCTTCTGAGTTTTCTTCAGATCTTCTCAGCACCCTCTGATTTGTATAGGTTGGGGCTGTGAAATAAAATGCCATAATTTAAATTGGCCTGAGAAGCAATTTGAAGAGTTGGTTCTTGGCTTAGAGGCTCTGGTGTGGGTGGACGTCTCTGTAAGAGAGCTGACTGAGGGGTCATCACTGGAGAGCAGGGATGTCTACCTTGGTGACACAGCTGTTGATGTTAAGAGACCTTCAGACATTAGGCTGCTCTAAGCAAGTCTGAAAATAAGTCTTTGGCTCTCTCACAACCATTTTCTGTGCTCCTTTATGACTCCTTGATCCTGTTTTCCTCATGCCCTGAGCATTCAGGTTGCCTCCTGGTTACACTATGTGTCCATTTGGCCTATTTCCCCTTAAAGGCATCACATCCAGAATGGCTTGACTCCTCATTCCTCCACAGTTCCACTGAAGCCCTGTCAATTATTTTAGTTAATTGTCTGCAAGGGAGGCTCCTAGCTCCCCCAGCCACACTTTGATTCCACCTCCAAGGAGGAAGAATTTGACTGTGCATAGATGGTCAGGCTTGAAGGCATTCATTGGGTCTCATTTTCTAAGATATAGATTCTTATCTAGAATGGGGTAAATAAACCCATTTTGTGGCAACCACCCCCTTAGTCTTTCCAGATACAACTCCTTCCAAGGACCTAGAGGAACAAGGCAGGGGCTGTGTGGAGACTTGGCCATGCTTGGCTATGCGTAGAGAGTCCTAGACTTGTAGAATCTGTCTATTTCTCTCTCTCTCCCGCTGTGTTGCCTACTCTTTCTTTATAAGCTTTGCCCTTCAGGAGGCCAGAGGTAAGAAGTACCCTTTTTCCATGATGAAAGAGGTAGTCCTCTTCCCACTTCCTTTAAAAAGCTAAGTGAAAGCTAAAATAATGTTCAAGGGAAAACAAGCCACTTCAACCTTCTCAGTCTAGCAAAGAGGAGTTCTGACAGGCAGCAGAGCTAACTAGGGTTAGAGATCTACCTTATGGTTTGGGGCCAAAGCCTCAGCTGCTAGCAAAGGATAAATGTTCTCGCCATTGTCCTCTGTGTGTATAGATTTCTAGACCACTTGTGGGGTGATGTGGCTAGCTGAAACCAGGATTCTGAGCTCCTGGGCCTCTCTGAAGAAAGGCCTTAATTTTTGAAGATCAGATGGTTATGAGACCTGTTCATCTGTAGCTCCATCTCCTGACCTTCCCACGCTTATCTGAAGTAGGTGTAAGAAATCCAGCAAACTTTTATAACTACCTCAGGCTAAGATGTGAATGGCTGAAAGTCTACCTCTCCAAGTAGTACAGGTTGGATATCCCTCGTTCAAAAATCTGAAATCTGAAAATGTCTGAGCACTGACATGATGCCAATAGTATAAAATTCCACATCTGGCCTCATGTGATGGGTCACAGTCAAAACTTTGTTTCTTGCACAAAATTACTAAAAATAGTACTTAAAATTACCTTTAGGCTATGTGTATAATGTATATGAAACCTAAATAAATTTCATGTTTAGATGTAGGTCCATCCCCAAGGTATCTCATTATGTATATACAAAAATTCCCAAATACCCAAAAATCTGAAATTCAGTACACTTCTGGTCCCAAGCATAAGGAATAAGGAATACTGGATAAGAAATACTCAACCAGTATTTACATTTTAGGTGTCAAGAATTAACTCTAATGTCTTTCTCACAAAGATATTGTGAACTCTGCTGACATACTCCCGATCAACTGAATGATGAGTTTCCTGCTGTCTTAGATAGCATTTAAAAATAGACACCCATGCAAAAACAAACACACCCCACACAGTGAAGCATTCAGGGAGTTCATTTCTTTAGGTTTGCTCACACCTGGCATAGCATCATGGGCAAAATTATTTAAGCATCTTAAGGGCATTAGTAATTCCCCAACAGCAGCGCAGAGGGTGATATGGTTGAACATATGTCATATAATCAGATTTTTAAAATTTCAGCTCATCAATTGATGATGATAATATACTTGGGCATTGCCCATGTTGTTAACCTCAGCAATCAAAATAAAGTAATTATACTAATTAGAAGCCTCTTAAAACCCAGCTCAGTGTCCTTGTGCATGAGAGGCAAGCTGTGCCACAGTCACTTCACAGAGCTCGGAGACCCCACAAAGGTCTTAGGAGCTCCTCGTGGGGCCGGTAGCCACATTGTCAGGGAAAAGGAGAATTAGAGGTGAGTCTAGAGGGAGATGGATAAACCTTTCACTCAGAAATGGCCTTAGATGCTGGAAAGAGTTGCAAGTGGCCGAATGGGCCTGATGGTCTGGAACCAGAGATTTAAAAAGCACTGAAGCCCGGTGAACTGTGACTGTCCCAAGCATTCTGGCAGACGAAGTCAGTCATCTACTTGAGTGGGATTGCTGACAGAATATTAAAGGAGACCCAGTAGATGCACAGTTATTTGGATACCTCTCTATTGGGAATTGAAGTGACCACATGCAGACCTGCAGGGTAGCCACATTTTATTACCACGTATCTTGAGCTGACAGCCAGGCTAAGTGAGTAAAATGTGGTGAATCTGAAGGTGATCATGGTAAAGGGAAGCCTAGTTATTGAGTCAGAAATGGATATACTATCAGATGTGAGAGCTCAGATCTGGGAACAATGAATGAAAAAGTGGAGAAGGGTCGAGGGTATTGTACAGCTTGAAAAAAGGAATGAGACTGGGCACAGTGGCTCACGCCTGTAATCCCAGCACTTTGGGAGGCCGAGGTGGGCAGATCACGAGGTCAGGAGATTGAGACCATTCTGGCTAACATGGTGAAAAATACTAAAATACATACTAAAAATACAAAAAATTAGCCTGGGGTGGTGGTACATGCCTGTAGTCCCAGCTACTCAGGAGGCTGAGGCAGGAGAATCGCTTGAACCTGGGAGGTGGAGGTTGCAGTGAGCCAAGATTGCGCCACTGCACTCCAGCCTGGGTGACAGAGCGAGACTCTATCTCAAAAAAAAAAAAAGAAGGAAAGGTACAAAAATGTAACTAAACTGATTGTTTCTGAAAATCACGGCACCTAACACTTGTTTGCAAGAATTATACTCATTGTGGCCTTGAATATTTTTCATACTGTGACCTACTTAAAGACATCATGCTCCCCAAATTTCCTACTCTACAGTAATAAAGCTATAATAATAATATGTATTACCTCTATAGACAAATGACATAGCAGGTATAAAATAATGTACATAAAGCATTTACTATTAGATTATTAGAGCAGTAGGAAAAGTGATTTACATTAACTTGCATTATAGGAGTAAATGGGTGAATAGGGTAAAATACAGCAAAACAAATGGATGGAAAATTGGGAAAGCCACCAAAAGCCTTGGAAGGCTTATGTGGTATAAAAATAACCACAGATCTTACAGACTAAACAGTAAAATTGCTCAGCTAATTCATATCTTACATTGAGTGACTTAAGTGAAGATAAGTTGATGGGAATAATTGACAAATGGACACAAAAATTAAATCAGTCCTCAAAACATTACAGAAATAGAAGGAAATTCAGGATTTGCAAAATTAAGATAAGTAATTCCAGGAAAACCAACTAAAATGTTCTTGGGCTTGACAATAACACCAATTAGATCTCACCAAGAGTGTAACTCAAATATGATGTGTGATTGAATTGTTGGCAAATGTTTGTCAAGTTCCTAATATCTAATGGCTACAGCATCATGGTTGTGAGAGAATCATCTGGGCAGATGAACCATGGAATTGTCAACCTATTGTCATCTTAACAGAAGGTTACTGAAGCAATCTAAATAACACTTCACTAGAAAGTTGCAGGTTCTGACTTGCAAATAATATAGTCCAAGAGGTCCCAATAACATATGACAGTAATGCAAGATGTTCCCTGCAAACGCCATGTCAGTCAGACATAAAGGTTGATTCATGACATCTGGAAACAGCTGCCTTTTACTGAAAGACAATGAAATTTCAAATTGCATTAAATATAGCCTGCTAATATGCTTACCTGCCATCCACAAATCATTGGCAGACATTTGGGGCTCAGATTTCCTCACATGTCAGAAAAATTAGGTAATGAGTAATAAATACAAAAGATGTTAGAATTTGGACAAGGAGGTAACAACCAGATCCCCAAATAGGTCAAAAACAGCAAAGCCAATCAAAACCATTTGGGACTGTGACTGTGGTTATCCAAAAGTGACAGGGTCTGGGAGTACATGTGGATGAACTGAGCTATAACTTTATTCTTGAAAGACTGTCTCCATTCAACAACATTAATATATATCACGCAGAAACCTACTATTATATTAGTGTACTGCTGTCTCATCATTGCTAGTTATATATGATGCTTTTTTCAGAGCTTAAATTTAGGAGTCAGGAATAACAGGAGTCAAATATAGGCCCTTCAATGTGATGTTCCTAAAATACTTTTCTTCCCCCCCCCCACAAAGTCTACTGTTTGTCATCTTTAACATGGAGATGCCAATGGTACTAACATCTTTGGGTTATTATAAGGTTTGAATCAGATTAAAATCAGACAACGTATGTAAAAGGGCTCTTTTTGCAGATGAAATTCAAAGTCTGGCTGAGTAGAGAAATTTGTACTGTGGTAGATGATTCTAATCCCAAGGTTTGCTTTTAGCAAATCTCTCTACCATTTGATGAGTTGTCTAATAACAAGTTTTTTTTTTTTTTTTTGGCATATAGAGAAGATTATTTGGAGGATTTTTTTTTTCTTAGAAAGCGTCTTTCTAGGTTTTTTTTTATTATTATACTTTAAGTTCTAGGGTACATGTGTACAACATGCAGGTTTGTTACATATGTATACATGTGCCATATTGGTGTGCTGCACCTATTAACTCATCATTTACATTAGGTATATCTATTTGGAGGATTCTTATACCTACCATTCTTGAGGTATCTCCATCCTAATGTAAGTGTGCTGGCAATTATCTGAAACCTAATCAACTGGCTTTTTATTTTCCTAGCTGCCACCATAGCAGAGACTGATAGATGCTCACCCAACCCATTTCCTCCTCCTACTGAGCATACAGTCAAATACATTTCCCTTTTGTGGCCATGTAACTGTGTTCTAGCCAGAGAAATGTGAGAAGAAGCAGTATGCACTACTTCCAGGCCTGGCCCATAAAATCCCCCTATATGCATCTTCCCAGCTCCCTTCTCGTTTTGGCTTGATAGAATGACATTGACTTTCACAATCGTTTGAAAGCACATGCTGAATATAATAGAACCTGAACACAGAAGGAGCCTGGGCCCTTGATTCACTTCTTCGAGGCCAGTCACCCAACCAGGAATGCTAGATTGAACTATTATATGAGTTTAAGGTTTTAAGCCAGTGAAATTTTGGGATTTGTCTGTTATATCAGCTAAGGTTGCCTAAAGTCACATGGCTACCTAATGAAGATGTTTGGTTTGAAGATCCTGATAAATAACACCTCTCTCCCCCTTGCCTGAATTCAGAGCCAATTGAAAGATCAACACTGGAGCCAGTCATATAGAAACCAAATGGCTGGCTTTAACCATTAAAAATGCAACCAAATGGGCTTGCTGATGTGCTCTGCCACCACCATGGCCTTTCCATGGTTAATTTTAAAGTATTAGAACCACCCCCCTCCCCAACCACCAGTTTGGATTTCTTCATTTGAGAAAGTCATTCCCTTCAATAACCAGGCTGTTGCTGGGGGAGGAGGATGTTTGTAGAGCAGTGAGGAAGGGCATATACCTCAGTTTGCCAGACCAGCTGGATTAATCTTCAGAAATTAGGACATGGCACGTCCAGGTCAGGCCCTTCACAGCTTGCCATATCTGCACAACCTGAGTGTTGATGGATTTTGTCATTTTCCTGGGGAGAATTTTCCATCATAGTTATAATTGATTTGGGTCATCATGCCCATTGCTTGTGTGCAAATTGGCTATTAATAAGGCCCCAAAGTCAGAATAGGTGATGAGATGTGTCACCCAGTCATGTAATAGAATGCAAATTTAATGTCACTCACACTTCTTAGAGGATCTGTCAAATTCTCCAGTTCTTTGTTTTGTTGCCAAATGGAATGAACCATTATTACAGCTTTCAGCTGGGGGAGGTACCTTCAAATTAAAGGTTATCGTCCTAAACGAGTGACTATTTCAGAGAGACTTGCATGGTCTATTATAATTCTGCTTGTAGACTGAATCCATAAAGGAGAAAACTAAATAGCACTGACTTTGGGTTTAAGAGCAGACATCAGGACCAATATAACTTCATAAGCCATTTGGTGTGCATGGGCAACTTTGAGTTCTCTGCCAGCTCGAAAGCACAATGCTGTAGCTATTAAATGGCATAAGAAACTTACAGGTGATGTACAGTTGAAGTGGGGTATCAGTAAATGCAAGTTAATCCAAACGATAAAATCTAAATGATACTCTAGTCTGATGGCTAGATTGTAGTCAGGAAATTCAAATCTTTTGAGCTCAGAGGGAAAATGAGGAACTCATCAACGTTTGAGATACTAGTGTTTCAGAAGAGTGAGCCACCCAAAAATAAAAGAAAAATTGAATGAAACATTTATTTATTTTTATTATTAATAACAGGGAAAATATCAAAGCTCTTTATATGAAAGACACCTTAAATTCTAGAAAAGTCTATATGCTAGTTATTTTTCTATTACTTCACTTAAGTTTCATAACGATACAGAGAGGGAGAGAGAGGGGCAAGGAACAAAATGTGGGAACGTGTTTCTGTGTGCCAGTTCTCACTGGGTATTACTGACACAGGAGTTTCCTTGGTCACTTGTCAGCTGGAGACCCCCAGCTGGTGACACCTTTGCCCAGGCCTTTGCTCAGGCCTGGGTTTGCCACAGGAGACTCCCTGTCCACTAGGCCCAATGGGCTGTCCCTGGCCTGCATTCCAGCATGGATCCCACGGCTGCTGCAACTGTGTACTCAGCCCCCAGCAAGAGGGGTTGTGTGAGTGAGGGAGTGTGGAGTCTGGCTGGCTGTTCCAAGTGCTGGTATAGGAGCAGGCTCTGGTCACAAGCAGTTCTTGTGACCAGACCAAGCATGTTGCAAGCCACTCTTGAAGTAGGCTCTGGTGTCCAGAAGGGGGGACTGTGGTGGTGCCCAGCAGGAGTGCCCATGACCCTGAGGCCCCAGAGAGAGTGTGACAGCATGCTAATTAGCTCTTTTAGTCCCATCATCCACAACCCAATGGACGGTGGCATGTTAACAGCCCTGCCCTGTGGCAAAGGGCTATGGTACTATAGCCTTCTCTATATCCACATTTTGGTGGATCCCAAGCTCTTGTCCTGTGTCCAAGAAGAATGAGGGTACACTGACAATTAAAGGGTGAGGAGGGCAGAGAATAATTTTATTGAGTGAAGAACAGTTCTCAGGGGAAGGACATGAGGGTGGTCCCCTACTCGATGTCAGGTGACTTCTCTCTCAATGTGGCTGGGTCCAGGACTTTTATAGGGTTAGAATTGGGAGTGTGTACTGATTGGTTTTTGAGTCTGGAAAAGCGGTTAAAACAAGGCACCACTCAAAGGTGGGCACGACACTGTAAAAACCAATTAGGGAAGGGTAGGTATATGTAAAACAGGTGAAGGGTGGGGACCAGTCAGAGGAAACCGTGCCAAACCAGAAAAGAGGTTCTCAATCTGGTCCATGGATTTGACTTGTAGCTTGGTTTTCAGGCTTTAAACTGTCTTAGGCTTGAAGGTTGGGTTTCACCAGGGACTTGCTCCTGTCTGCCTAGGATTTATCTGCCTCCTGTCACTACCAGTACAAGGGAGGCCAAAGGTCCCCAAGCAATTCCAGAGATTCCTGGGGAAAAGGTATGACTCTCTGTGACTAAAAATGGCAAGGATCCTCTGTCCTACAGGCAGGAGAGTAAACGAAAGTCTGCAATTTGTTTTCTACACAGATTGCCAAATTGAATGCTTATTAAATTCAAGCATTTAGACATTGACCTGTACACATCACCACAAAACTATGGTCTGGACCTGGAAATACAAAAGCAGCACTGACCATTTTCCCACAATTTTATAGCTGAGTCAGGCTTACAGAAGGTATTCAAATGTTTTCAATTAGCTAAATAAACACTGGTTAAGATGAGCTAAAAATGACAGGCCATAATGCAATTATGGGAACTCAGAATAGGATGGTGTATAAAACATTGGGTTGATATACTTGGATACAGGACTACAGTAGCTAATGAGAACTATGCTTGAAATTGAGAAGTGCATCACTTTTTCTTATTGTTAAAGTGTACAGCTAAAGCTGTATGAGACAGATTTTTAACTGGGATGGTAAATGGATAACAGGGCACTAGACCATAAAACAATATTTACAATAGCATGAGGCATGGGGAAATTATATGTTGAAACCATATTTACATATTTGGATCAACAGAACACAAGATCTTTTGTTTATTTATTTTTTAAATGATTAAAGCAGTAGATATTATTGCTATTCAATATGCAGAAGTGTCCCAAGAACATATACAAGAAGATAAGAAAAGAAAGATGGATCAAACTGAGACAAATGTGAAGATCATAGAAGTAAGGTAACTCATCGCTCTGGCCACCACGCTGACCTCCATGAGCCTTCTGGTCTTGGACACTGATGAGAAAGTCATGCCATGTTGTCCCTTAACCACAGATAAGAGTCAGCCTCCATACTTTAAAGCCATGCTTCATGTGTTAATTCAAAGGGCTATAATTCCAGACATTGGAGACAATTGGGAGATAGGATGCTAAAAAGCAGTTCAATATAGTTCATGTCCACTTTGTTATAAAGTGATTCATGAGACCAGCTCAATCTGAAGTACAGAAATAGGAAATAATAATAGAACCCAGAATTTATAGGATGCCTTCACTCCCAAGCATATGAAATGTCTTCATGTGTACTCTATTTGATTTAGGTTAATATTCTCTCTATTAGCTAATGTATGGACATGGAATAATTCCCATTTAAGAGAGAGAAGAACGAAGACACAGAGAAATGAGGTGATTTACCCAGCACCTGGGTATCAAAAATAGAACTAGGATTTTCCATTCACTAGCCACTTAAAATAAATGTGGATGGTCCAGATACTAGTGGATTAGCTGAGGGGCATCAAAAGCATTGTAAATGGCCCAGTTTTTGTCTACTTCTTCATGATATTGAAATATCTTTGCCAATGTGTGTCTTTTAACTAGAAATTTTCTCAAACCTAGTGAGAAAAACAGGACATTAAAGAGTTTCTATGGAAGTCAAGGAAATCATTGGAGTTTTGCGGAAGGGAGGAGAATTTGGCTAATTGCTGGTCTGCCACTTTGAAAATGTTAAAAAATCAGTAGCAAAGGCTTATTTAAAGCTTAAAGGAAATAAAAGCAGGGCAATAAGCCACCTGCCATGGCTGGGGGTACAAGGACATTAAATCCAGGAGGTGGTTTTCATGTACAGTGTATAATTTGGTCCCTGACAGAGCTCGGATGAGGAATAGTCCTATATAACTATTGATCCACAGAGCTATCAGGGACATCATTTAACTTGATGGCTTGTGTTGGTCCCTTAGGATGTAGAGTCAGCTTTAACCTGCAAGGGGAAAAAAATTAAAGGTAAATGAAAAGAATAGAAGGGAAAAACCATGCAGAATTTTCCATACCCTCCCTTTTAATATGATACATTTGCAAGTGAAACCCATTTTCAGCTGCTGTGATATGTTTTGGCCTATTTCATTAATTTACTTATATAATTGTATTGAGCAACACCTATCACTCAATATCCCATTAGACATTTACAAATACATCATCGATACCTAGTCTTTGACAGTGATTGCAGCCTAGGAGACAAAGGGAAACAGACCACCCCTGGCCACAATCAGTAGCAATCCCAGGCCAATGTGAGACTCCAAAGGGGGAAAATGGGATGCTGCCTCTCAGCGGGAGTCAGTTGCCTGTCAAACATAGAGATGTCTCATTTCATTGAGACCTTGCCATTTCTGGAACTGCAGAAGCTGATGTGTTTCAGGTCATTGATCCAAGCCTGAGAATTCTTTAGGTCAGGAGTGTCCAATCTTTTGGCTTCCCCGAACCACATTGGAAGAAGAATTGTCTTGGGCCACACGTAAAATACACTAACACTAACAATAGCTGATGAGCTAAAAGAAAAACTCACATAAAAATATCTCATAATGTTTTAAGAAAATTTACAAATTTGTGTTGGGCTGCATTCAAAGCCACCCTGGGCCACATGCGGCCCATGGGCCGTGGGTTGGACAAGCTTGCTTTAGGTTGTCAGGCATATTCCTGAGCCATGAATCTGCCTCCACATCCAGACTGTCTCTGACCTTCTGCCTTCTTCTGAACCCTTGCCCTGTCCCACTTTGTATTCAACTTCCCAACCTGTTTCTAAACCCATGACTGGGTTTTCTGTGGATGGCCTTACTTCATCCTTTTGGCCTAATTGTCTGGTGCTGCTGCTCCAGTTTGGGCCCTTTCCTCCCTTCTTTGACCACAGTTCAGACTGTCCTTCCAGTTATATTGCTTTCAGCTGCCTTTGGTAAATGTTCCATTTGGTCCTGGCCACATTCCAGAAACAAACTGCAGTGTATGCTTTCAAAGAGACAGTGCCCCCTCTGACTTTACATCCCTCTAAGGGGATTGAACCACATATAATTTAAAGGCTAAAAGGACAAAACACTAATGCCAATTCGTTGCCAGTGTTTTGTTCATTTCTGTCATTAACTCGAATACTTTGTATGTAATCAACCCACAGTCATTACTCACTGTTGGTGAGAAATAAGATGCCTGTGTATCATGTCTATTAACATGTACATCTCCCCAAGACTTAAGGTCCTACAAGGTCAGGACAGTCTCTGTAAAATTTTTTATTCCTTGAAGGTACACCTATAACAGATATTTTGGATTGTTTAATCCAGAGAATTTGTTCAAATGAAAAGGTTTATGTCTTGTATCTTCTAAACAGTTAAATCTCTGCTCCTTTAGGTATCTTGACCCAATGCTTTTTCAATTCTTCATCCACCTCTCTGGCTTTCCTCAGCATCCTTCTTGCCCTGTCCTCAGCCTTCATAGTCTGGTGTGCTTCTGGGTCTGGTCTTGGCAGCCTTTTCAGCCCACATAATTTATCTGATGACACCCATATTTATAGATTGAGTCTGTCCTTTACTGCTTTTCTATCAAAATGTCTAATGGGCCTCTCTACTTGATTGTCATTAAAGAATTTCCAATAAAAACGCCCAAACCTATATTCATCAACTTCTCCCTCCCAAACATGGTTACCTGCCTATATCTCCACTCTCAAATCAAACCCATCTCTCCCTTCCCACCTTCACCTGATATGGTTTCCTACTGGATTCCCTGGCTTCAATTTGTTCCTCTTATGCTTACTTATGCTTAGAGTGATCATCCCAAAACACCAACAGATTAATTCATTTGTTCAGTTCATACTGTTGAACACCCACTGTGCACAAGGCACAAAATACACAGTGGTGAATTAAGCAGACTTGATCCCTATCTGCCCTTATGGAGTTCATGCCACTTTTCTCATTAAACCCTTTGATGGCTCCCTTAACTACAGAGCCAAAGTCCAGCTTTTTACCTGGCCACACAAGACCTTTCAAAAAGTGAACTTTCTCATTTCATCTTTAACCACTACCCATTCACCTTCTTTTCTCCAATTATATAAAGCTACTTGCAGTTTTTCAAACATGTAATATTTCCCCCTCTGTTGACCTTTTAACTCCTCAAGATCCTGTTCCATTATCTTCTTAAATAGAGAGGATTTCCTCTCTCTCTTTTTAAAATCATTACTGTACTTTGTAATATTTCTACTTTTAGCATTGCAAAGCAGAGTTTGTTTATATTTCTACCTCTCCAACTAAATTGTGACCTACTATGTCTCTTTATTGTATACTTGGCATTTAGCATAATGTCTGGGACATAGTAGGAACATTTTATTTTAGAAAAAAAATTTAAGCTAACTAACTCATGATTGTTCTTCAGAGAACTGCAAGCTTGATCCTAATGAATGAAAGAAAGTTCTAATTTTTATCTCATAATAATAATAGACATTAAATATCATGTACTTAATTTATCGACTGGATAATATTCATTAAGAGTCAGCAATCTGATGCTTATGAGACCTGATTTAGAAGTGAATCATGGTTGCCTGTTTTCATCTGAGTCTTTTAACACTATGATTTTCAAGTGTTAAAGATGCCAGATAAGGGTATTTAATTAAATAAGCTGTTGATTTGAGACTACATGTGTCAGGATTTTCTAACTTGTTCATAGATGATGGATTTACATCATTTTATCAATAATTTTAAATTCCTACTCTGTATATCTTGCTGTCCAAGACAATAAAGAAGTAAAAAACAGTAGAAAGTATGGCTACTGCTTGTAAAGTATTTGGAGAAACATGATAAACCTAGGTCACAAGTAGATAGCATGATACATGAAATGAGAAATACTATGCTTGAAAGCAAAAGGCAAGTTCTAGTGGGTCATACTGTAGTAGTGGTCCAAGAGACACAGGGCTTGGCCAGGAAGCCTGTTAAAAGTTTTTATTTGGTTCATGCTCATGGATCTAGATAGACTAGACATGTTGACAGTGGCATCTGTTTACCTCTGTATTTTCAGTATCAAGCATAGTGCTCAGTATATAATAGGAGCTCAATGAATATTGAATGAATGAATGAATGAATGAATGAATTAACATATTAGTGGTAAGTCAAGGACTAAGCCTTGAATGTGAACAAAGTGTGAACATTTAATTTCAACTAGAGATGGCAAGCACATTTCTACTACCTTGGCAACTAATGGTAGTATTTGTCTGTAGTACTGTGTTTTGGAAGTGTCAGACTAATGTTGGGCTCAGCAGGTAAGAGTTCAATGGTCAAATAGGAAGGCATGGGAGGAGAGCATGGCAGCCCTTTTGCTGGGAATTTCAAACTTCTACTCTCCAGGCAATGGGATTTCTGATAACTTACAGGGCAATATGAAGAACATGACTTTGAGAAATATCACAGATAAATAGCTGTGATATAGATGTATAGAATGGGCTGTGTTGGAGAAAGACTGGAGCCTCTGTGTGACTATGTGATTATGAGTGTATGTGGCTGTGGGTACAAGCAGAAAGGTTATTTTCACTTTGATTCCTGTAACACATAATTTTCACATTTCTAAAGCATGATTTTCTCTATTGCTGATACGTTTCTAAAGAATGGGCATATTCGTTCCAAACACTTTTTGAATAAAAGCTTTGTTGTGTTGTTCTCTTCTCATAGAACCTTAGCAGGTGACTTTAGGATCAACCCATCAGGTGGACTGGCCTGGAGTAGATTCTCCCAAGAACCTTCTAAAGCTGGGAGCCCCCTTGATGCATATATCCCTCAGAACTGGCAGAAAGTGAATGGTTGTTAGCAGCTATAAACAACAGCCATGAGTGTGTTATTCAGAAGTTATCCATGCATCACTGAGGCCAGAAGTTGTGCTGTGGCAGAAGGAACCTAAATGGTCTGACATATTAGGAAGTATGCAGATATTAGGAAGTATGCAGAAAGGCATATGGTAAGAATTTACATTTCAGGCCGGGTGCGGTGGCTCGAGCCTGTAATCCCAGCACTTTGGGAGGCCGAGACGGGCGGATCACGAGGTCAGGAGATCGAGACCATCCTGGCTAACATGGTGAAACCCTGTCTCTACTAAAAATACAAAAAAAACTAGCCGGGCGACGTGGCGGGCGCCTGTAGTCCTAGCTACTCGGGAGGCTGAGGCAGGAGAATGGCGTGAACCCGGGAGGCAGAGCTTGCAGTGAGCTGAGATCTGGCCACTGCACTCCAGCCTGGGTGACAGAGTGAAACTCCGTCTCAAAAAAAAAAAAAAAAAAAGAAAAAAAGAATTTACATTTCATTTACTGGGTAGTCCTGCCACAGTGTATGGGCTGTGTATAGGCATAGTCACAAAATGTTGCTCAAACAGAAGAGAAATTAAACACAAAGACTTACTGGTTTTTTGTTTTGTTTTGTTTTTTGTCTTTCTCCTTATAGCTTTGACTTTGGAAACAACTTCTTCCCTTTCTAAATGAAATTACTGCCAATTACACAGCACCATGGAAATTACCTAGTTAATATCAGAGAAAATTAGGAGCCCATGTGGTTGAACATAGAGAAGAGAGAGAGGCTGCTGCTCCTAGGGACTTGAGTAACTCTCATCTCCAAGATTTAGAGAACTTTGCACATTTAATATTTAGACGAGAAAATCTACTGAGGAATGACAGTAGTTCCAGGTTGCAGGACTGGGTTATATTGCTGGTTGAAGGTAAAATATTGTGAAATTAAGAACAGTCATCTGAGCGTGATAAGGGAGTATATTGGTGACTTGAGGATGTCTGACTACAGAATATGCACCTCTGATTTGAGAGGGTGGTGAGTTTATGCTTGGGCCATATTACTGTGTAGGCACAGAAGGCTAGATAGCACTGAAGCTGCTCATTGCGGGTGAATACAATCCTACACATCAGTTTAATTCTCAGGTGACTATAATTGCAGCAGAAGTTAGGAGATCCAAATTCTAGCTCAGATGGTGCCCTGCTACTAACCTGTTTAGGACGAGTCACTTAACCTCTTAATGCCTCTGTTTCCTTATCTGTAAGATGGACAAAACATCTGCTCTGCATGTTTTACCTGACTTTTGTAAGGATAAGTTGAGCTTTACCTATGAAGGTGCAGTACATGTTGAGACAAAGCTGTACAACAGAACCTCCAAGTATGTGGCTGGAAAATAATAAGATATCGCAGTGGTAAAAATGGAAGACCTCAGGAAATGGAAGCAGCTGGGGAATGCAGTGTGTGAGTATAAGGCATGCAGAATCTGGCACAAACAGAAAATTAACAGGAGGATGCATGTGTTTGCATCAACAATATCTCTGTAAGTCAACCCACCATACACACATACCATACTCTCACTGATCAGCAAAGGGAAGCAGGAGGTACCCAATGTAATCAGTGGCCAGTCTTGCCCAACTTGCTTCCATTTCAGCCCAGTTCATGTGGCCATTGGCTCGGCTTCTGTGCTCTGGTCTTGGCATTTTAATGTGGCTCTCAGCTGGGCTCTGCATGCTCCTTCCATGCATCCAGCTTGGGCTTATGGGGACTGGGATGGGTTCAACTTGTCCTCCTACTCAGAGAAAGCACTACTGCGGGAATGTAGCTGTATCCCTAAGATTTCGTCATCTGTTTTTTTTCTGTGGCAAAGAGGGAGTCCTAGTGGTCATTCATACTGGGTCTTTGAAGATAAAATGTTTTAAAATTATGGCATGGTGCAAAATGGGAAGGACATAGGGAGCACAGGCAGAAGAAGAAAGCAAAAACACGGAGGCATTGCTTGTTTTTCTGAGTTTTCAGGAAAAGAAAAGCAACGTGCAGCTCCTGAGCAGGGAAGAAGCAACAGGAATAAACCTTTGGGGCACATACTGGACCTGAGTCTTTGGTCTCCCTCTTGAGGCAAAAAGTAGCTACTCAGGGAAAAACAATATAGCGTGGGAACCATAATTATGAATTTAGTGAATGGATGCTATTTATAGTATACCATATTCTGCAGGCAGGGAGTTCAATGTGAAGTTCAGAGCTACAGACAAATTGAATTTGGTGTGGAGGTTCTGTCAGGAGAAAAGGACTGCTGGAAGAATGTGTTGGGCTTTAACAGAGCAGGTTAGGGTCAGAGGCTCTGTTCATTCTATTCATAAATGAAAGAGTAAGTATAGAAAACACTATGACTTTGTTTAGGAGGATTTACCTGTGGTAACAGTTCCAGTAAAGCAGCTTGCTTTGAGGTTTGAACTTGGCAATATGAATGGGAAGTTGGGCTGTAGCAATTTGAAGGGTGGCTTCTCTACCTGCTAGGAAGTTTTGGGTTTTTTTTTTTTTTTTTTTAATTTAAGGTGGAAAAGTGGGTCATAACTGGAACAAAGGTAATCCAAAAGGTAAAATGTAAAACTGGAAGCTAAGAAATAATTTATGCTTAATTACAGTAAGCCACGTGTATTGGTTATGGAAAGCAAAGATACCAGATTACTGAATCTATATAAACATTTGGGAAATAAAGTCTGTAAAAACAATCAAATTTTGTTCAAGAGAAATTTTTAGTTAAATTTAAAAAAATGAAGTTAAGCACCCGTAAATCTCAGTTCAAATAAAAAATTAAAATTCAAACTCTAGACTATTTAGAGATATATGAAATGGGAACACCACACACAAAAACTGATGGGATATAGCTAAAGGTATAATAAAAGAAAAATTTATCGTAAATGTTTTGATTAGGAGAAGAAAGACTAAAATAATCAAGCTAAACATTTAGTTCAAGAAATAAAAATGGGCTGGGCATAGTGGCTCATGCCTGTAATTCTAGCACTTCGGGAGGCTGAGGAGGGCAGATCACTTGAGGCTAGGAGTTTGAGACCAGCCTGGTCAACATGGTGAAACCCTGTCTCTACTAAACACACACAAAATATTAGCTGGGCATGGTGGCACATGCATGTAATCCCAGCTACACAGGAGGAGGCTGAGGCATGAGAATCACTTGAACTCAGAAGGCTGAGGTTGTAGTGAACTGAGATTATGCCACTGCACTCTAGCCTGGGTGGCAGAGCAATGTGATGCCTATTTCTGGTCATTTTTTAATGAAAATCACAAATTTCCATAAGTGAGTCACTGCGATGATGACAAATAATGTGACTCCTATTTCTGGTCATTTTTCAATGAAAAACAACAACAAACACAAACAGTGTAATATTAAAAAGCATAAAAAGAAAAAGAAATCAATCAATATAAAAGAATAATTTAATGAAAAAGAAAGAAGAGACTTAGAAGAAGAAGGTAAGTGGAATGAATGACAGGCCTTACTTCTGCCGTTGGTCTCCAGATTACAACTGATATTCACTGTCTTTCTCATCTTTCGTCCACTCTAGCTTCCTCTTAGCCTGGTATAGCAACTCCTGTAGTACAGGTAGCTTAGCTGGCGGGATGACTGAGACCCACACGCTTGGATGACCAAAGCCCCAGGCTGTCATGTGCTTCTTTTTTTTTTTTTTTGAGGCGGAGTCTTACTCTGTTGCCCGGACTGGAGTGCAGTGGCCGGATCTCAGCTCACTGCAAACTCCGCCTCCCGGGTTTACGCCATTCTCCTGCCTCAGCCTCCCGAGTAGCCGGGACTACAGGCGCCCGCCATCTCGCCCGGCTAGTTTTTGTATTTTTAGTAGAGACGGGGTTTCACCGTGTTAGCCAGGAAGGTCTCGATCTCCTGACCTCGCGATCCGCCCGTCTCGGCCTCCCAAAGTGCTGGGATTACAGGCTTGAGCCACCGCGCCCGGCCTGTCATGTGCTTCTCAGGCAATAACTGTGTGTTTGTTCATTTACTGTCAAAATTGTACAAGGTTGTACCACGAGATGGTCCAGTGCATCACCTGATTTCTAAACATTCTTCTCTGCCCCATGCATACCAGCAGCCCTACTTACTCATGATGATTGGCACAGCTACCCTAGTGACTCCATGAATTGCCTACTGGTGCCTTGGCACAAGGATCCTGAAGTAAACAGATGGAAGTCATAGCTTATAGTTTAATGAGATCTTGCTGTGTCACCTGATGGAAGCTTTCCTCCTCTGGGGTCTACTGCCTCTAAACCTACAGAGCTTAGGGTTCCAGGGAAAGAAATCACAAATTTCCGTAAGTGAGTCACTGCGATGATGATAAATAATGTGACTCCTATTTCTGATCATTTTTTAAAAAACTCACATATTTTATCTATGGAGATTCAGCACTGTGCAATGTTCATCAATTTAGAGAACCTATTACATTCTGGAGAGGCTGCCTTCCTCAGAGTATCATCTCCACACTGGCCCCTCCATTGAACATCCAAAAGGCCACTCTGCTGCTCTGTCAGGCCAACAACTTCTGGCGATGCAGTATGTGACAGGTCTGGTGAATCTAATGACCATGCACTCACTGTGGTACTTCCTTTGCTGTAAAGTGTGTACCTTGGTCCAATGTTATACTTGTGGAATCCGGGTCAGTGGATCAAATATTCTGTTCTTGGGTAGTGGTGCTGGCTGAGGCCTGCAGACAAGAAAGGGAAACCTATACCCAGAGTGTGTTTCAATTCCAATCAAGATGAATCACTGGCTTTTCTAGGATGGAAGGGGTGCAGTGTAATCATTGGTTGGTCTTTTTGAGGAATGGTGCTGTTTCAGAAGCTCAGCATTCATTTCTATTGCTGGTAGGCTTGACATTTAATGGCTGCAGAAGCTAGGTGAGTATTGGTGACTGGGAGTGTATGCTGTCAGGCCCATGCACAGCCCTATCCCTGTCTCTGTTCCTGCACTATTGCACCAGCACTGAGGTAACTGACGCAGGGCCTGGTTAACATCAACTGGACAAGTCGTCCTGCCTGCCTGGCTGTTCAGTTCCTCTTTTATGGTAGACACTCTCTGGTAGGTTAGTTAACATGAGATGTAAAGATCTTCACATTTTACACTTACTTTCCTAGACTCAACTTATGCCTCCTCTCCATCTGTCCTTGTCCACACTCTTCTGATCTCTTCTTCAGATTCCTGACACACCAGACAAGCCACTCACCATTGCTCTTGGGTGCATATATGTTTTCATCTTAGGCCACTTCTTATTCCATGCAAAGTGCATTATCAAGTGTATCTTCTGAAGCTCTGCCTCTTGGGAGGATTTTTCATACCATTGCCTTTCTAGGCCACCTCTGAGTGGGGCTTTTGTGTAGCAGTGGTCCCTTTCATCCTGCATCTACACATTGAGAAGACACCTCTGTGATCCAAACCCAGCCTTTTGTCTTTTTTATCCTCTGGTCACATGAGGGAATCATAAAGACCCTCCCCACACCACAGATGTGAGCTGAGGGTGAGACATTGGCGTAAGAATACTGAATGAAATGGGGCCTGGGGCACCTGCTTGTGCTGCTTGTTTGTGCCCCTGGCCCTGGTTGTTTGATGAGTTGCTGCTCCACCTGCCTGACCTTATTACTTGATAGGTTTGACAACACCTAATTTGTGGTAAGCAGTTACAGTCAAGTGGTCATTAGATGTCCCATGGTTAGATGCCGTATCTATATCAGGAGCCAGCACCCATATAGGAGCTGTTTTTCAAAAGATGCCACTTCTCCACTACTGGTGGCATGACTTTGCTACAGCACCCTTGGGGTCTGCATTGTGGTTCTCCTCAAGTCCAGAGGGCATCTTGTCTCATAGCTATACCTCTATACCACAGAGTCTTCTAGGTAATATGGGCCAAGTGGCAGGCTTACTTTCAGCACAGCTTGGTCCTACTTGCAGAGCCCTTTTGCACTCTAGACCCCACCTAAGCGTAGTAGCTATCATGGCACCCAGTAGGAGGTTAGGGTAGTATTTCCAAATATGGAACACGCTGCTTTCAGAACCTGGCCTGTAAGCATTGTGCTTCCTTCTTATTGACTGGAGGTGTGAGATGCAGTAATGTGTCCTTTACTTTGAAAGGGATGTCCCAATATCCTTGGACCTCTAAAACCTTTGCTGATATGGCATGTCCCTGAATCTTTATAAGATTTATTTCCACCCCCTCCCTCCTCTGGAGATATATATGATGAAGGCTTCCACATACTTATTACTTGTTATTCCTCTTATCCATCACATGTGGTGTCATCAATATCTACAATGTCCAGTAGATTCCAATCCCTTAAAATTATAGTATGATTGCTCCTGGGCTATGCCTTGAGAGTTAGTATAGCCCAGGAGCAATCAGGTAAATGTATTCTGTTGCCTGTTCCATAGTGAAAGAGAACTGTTTCTGATCCTTTTTCCTGATAAAAATGTAAAATGCGGCATTCACCAGTTCAATGGCCATGTACTTAAGGCTGTGTTGGTCTACTCTCTAGAAAAGGTACTACACCTGACACAGGAACACCAATTGGAGCTAAGTTTGATGTTATCCACTGTCATCCTCTAGGATCTGTCTCTTTTTTGTTGTTAAGGAAATAGGACTGGTGAGTTAAATAGGAATATAATGGGGCCACCACCCTTGTAACCTAGTTCACAATAAAGCCTTTGGAGGTGGGACCAATCTCTTCCATTTTCCGCAGAACATGAAAGTGTATTTTATTTACAATTTTTGGCTTGGAAAGCACAGTTTTAGAGACTTTCACCTTGGCTTTCCCAACTACAATAGCTCTTACTTCAAAAGCTAAGAAGCCCATGGGAGGATTTTACCAACCAACAGGTATGTATACTCCAATTACATATTTTGGGTTCAAGGAAGTTCCACTGGGTAGCTCTGTGAACCCAGTGAATCTGTTGTGAGCAAGGTTGGACCCAGGACTCCATTGATTACTTGTCCCTTATAAGCTCCTACTATAACAGGTAGCCATGAGGACACTTATGTACCCAGATAGCAATTCAGCTTCTGTGTTCAACAGTTCTTGAAAAGTTGCTTTATTCTACTTTTCCCAGTGTGTGATTACCAGAATAGTGGTTATAGATCTCTTTGGAGAAGAATTAGTGAAATTATTTGTATGCATACTTGCCTTGGTATTGCAGAGTCCTTTCTTCTAAGTATCCAGCTTTTCCTTCAGTCAATGGTTCTGAATTTAAAAACTAGCTGAGGTTCAGAAACTGGACAAAGGATCATGCCTTCTTATTGCAGTGTCTGTCCTTAGCCTCCTGATCATCTACCCATGATTTCTTTGGTTTAGACTGAGCAATGCGCTTCTTGGCTGTCCGCCTATTTTGCCCCTACCATGCCTTATTGTGTCAGCCATCTACCCAGCTCTTCATGAGTCAGATACTCCTGGCTGCCACTTGGGCTTTGCAACATATCACAGTGATTGTGCCCGCAATGGACTGAATATTTGTGTCCCCTCATAGTTCATGTATTGAACCCCGATCCCTAATGTGATGTATTAGGAGGTGTGGCATTTAGGAGGTTATTGAAAATGAGGGTGGGGACCTCATGAATGGGATTAGTGCCTTTATCAAAGAGACCCTGGGGAGATCTCTCACCTCTTTCCAACCTGTGAGGATACACAGAGAAGACAGTTAGCTATGAACCAGAAGGCGGGCCCTTACTAAACATGGAGGGTGCTGACAGCAGCACCTAGATCTTAGACTTTCCAGCCTCCATAACTGTGAGAAATAAATGTTTGTTGTTTAAGTCACCCACTCTATTGTATTTTTGTAATAACAGTATGAGCAAACTAAGACAGTGCCTTCCTTGCTTCTGACAAGTAAGGGCCACCACCCGGGTGATCATCATCATCATCTCCTTTATTACCAGTGAGCCTAGTTCTGCAATAGCATCTTGTTCCCTAAGCTCTGGTTTACAGAGGACAGCCCTTCTCTCTGGCCCATTTCTTATTGCTTTATTGCTTTGCTAAGTGGGGTGTCCTCTTGGCCCTCCTGCAGAACACTGCCACCAGGTGAGCTTTCATGCTCTACATACCATATCCACTCTAGCATGCCAACTTCCCAAGCTTCTAAACTCCTCATCCTACCATCTTCTATGGCAGTTTTGGCATTTGTACTTAACTAAGTGTGGGTTCTTTCTTTCTCTCATCTTCAGAGCAGTCCTAACCATATGTAAGCAACATTTCCTGGGCCAGGATATTAAATCCTATATTATGAGAGAGTGTTCCCATGTTGATAAACTCTCCCTCCCTCAACTTTATATTCCACACCCACTCTTGCTCCAGCATCCTCAGGACCCAGTCCCATATACACTCTTTCAGCTTCTCTCAGTAGAAGTTGGCTAGGTTTTTCACAGCATCGTGGGAATAGAATCCCTCTCCTTCCTTTGCCTGCCCAGCATGTCATTGGCCAGACTGTGTTGTGACTTGATGCTAGGTCAAGTTACAAACCCCAGCAGGGGTTTGGGTGGGGATCGAACTTGAGGGAGGCTGTGTGTTGCTCTGCAGCGTGGAAGTCTCTGAACCATTTTTAAGAAATTGTGGACTGTAGACCCAAAGGGTTCAGGGGAATCTGGAGTGTAAAGATTTTCAAGTGCATTGACCCAAATGACCCAGCTCAAGTCTCAGGGTTCCCCTCCTCAATTAGGGCCCTAACCCTGGCATAAGAGACTTACCAGGGCTGAGAATCCAACTTTCTCTGGAGCTTTGCTACTCTTATAATTAAGTCTGGGGCTTGATCCTTAACCTTCTCCTCCCCCAGGAGATCAAGGGATCAGAGCCTCTTTACATGCTGCCAAGGAGGTGCTCTGATTTTCACACTTAGCCTTCAATTAGTGATTAATTACCCTTAGACTTTTCTTGTCTTTCTCCACTGCATCAGTGCCACTCAGGAAGCCATTGGATTCCATTGTCCTTATAATTAGTACTTCTTCAGAACCTCTTGAAAGCTTAAGCTACTGCACCTGCCAGTGCATTTTCTTCCAAGGATGTTCTATCCCAGGTTGTCGCTGATAAAAAGCTTTAATGATTGCACTGCTACAGCATGCCTGTAGTTTTCAGCAAGTCACCTACCACTAGAAATGGGGTCCTCATTGCCAGTGGGTTAGTGGGTGATCCAGTTTCAAAATTGCATTTTAGTTCGGTTTTCCTCCTCCTCAGATCACTCCTGGCAACAATTGCTTTAGGTTTGGTTCCTAGGAAAATAGACTGAGATGAAGGCTTCCATGCAGGATATTTATTGATGAGTACTCTCAGGATCAATACCTCTAGGGGAGGAAAGGGAAATATTGAATTGTGATGCAACTGCCACAAGAACCTCATAACCACTCTCATGGGGAGCCTTGGAGCTGGGATGGTTCTTCAGCATTTCCCTGCTGTGAAGTGAGGGATTTGGATCTCAATACCCACAATCTACTGGTCACTGGATATCGGCTGTGCCTGGGAGAAGTGAGCCCTTAAGCACAGCAGCTCTTTTCTGCCAAAGGCAGTCCCAGAGAGGAAGTCAACTTAAATCTGTCATCCATCAACAGCCGGGAGTCGGTGAAATGCTTGCCTAAGCCAAGAGTGAGAGCCTGAGCAGCACATCACAGTGTCCATTGCAGTTCCTATATACTAGAAATAAGCCAGTAAAAATATGGTGAATGACAATCACATTAACAGCAACAGGAAACATAAAATGTGTTCAGAGTACCTTAAAGACACATATAAAAAAACAAAAAAACCTTTATTGAGAAACAATATCTTGACGAATGAAGTATTTAACCTTGTTTCTGAATAAGAAGACAATAGGCCAGGCATGGTGGCTCAAGCCTGTGATCCCAGCATTTTGGGAGGCCAAGGTGGGCGGATCACCTGAGATCACGAGTTTGAGATCAGCCTGACCAACGTGGAGAAACCCCGTCTTTACTAAAAATATAAAATTAGCTGGGTGTGGTGGCACATGCCTGTAATCCCAGCTACTCCAGAAGCTGAGGCCGGAGAATTGCTTGAACCCGGAGGCGGAAGTTGTGGTGAGCTGAGATCACGCCATTGCACTCCAGCCTGGACAACAGGAGTGAAACTCTGTCTCAAAAAAAAAAAAAAAGAAAAGAAAAGAAGAAGACAATAGCAAAAGTACCAACTCTTTTCAAGTTAACAGAATAAAATAAGCTATAATAGAACTAAGTATAAATATTACTTTGTATAAGATAAATATGGTACTTAAAATCACTAGGGAAAGAAAGGATTATTTAATAAATGTTTTTAAAACCAGTGATTAGCAATTTGGAGCAAAAATTAGATTTTCTACCTCATACTATTTACCAAATTATGTTCCATATGAATGCAATGTTTAAATAGGTGAAAATACTAGAAGAAAATATGAGTGATTTTTTTAACAATCATCTTTTGGTGGGGAAGACGTTTAAGGCATGATACCAAAGGCAGATAGTATACAAGAAAAAGATAATTAAAATTGCTAAAGACTGTTTTTTATTAAAAGTGATAAAAATTTAAAAGCAAGTGAAAAAATAGGAATAAAATATAAGGATAGTTCTACTACTATTCTTGAGGTATAGAAAACTCCTGTGATTTAAGAAAAAGACAAAAATGTATAAAGGACATAAACAGATAATTCCCAAAAGCAGGATAAAGTAAATAAATATAAAGAAAATATTATTGCATACTAATAAATATATACAATCGAAAGCAGCAAATAATATCATTTATGACCTAGCAAATTGGATAAAATTTTTTAAAAAATTGTAATACCTGCTGTTGTCCTGGCGGTGAGAAGTACACATGCTCGTCTCCAGAGAATAGAAACAGATACATTTATAGAGAATGTAAAGCCCACATGGAAGGTGATTTTATGATCTATGTCCCCAAACTTCATTCAGATCCTTTGACCAAGGAGGTCCACTTCTAGGAATGAATCCTAAAGAAGCAATTGCTGATACACACGGAGATTTTTGTACAGTAATGTTCATTATACAATTATTGTTTCTAATACCAAATGTTAGAACCAACCTAAGTCTCACAATAGGCATTTGTGAATCAATAATAGCTTATCTATATTATGAAATACTATATAGCCTTTAAAAATGATGTAGACCAATATTTAGTGACAGAAAAATGCGCACAGTAGAATGTAGGTGAACTTAGGAAGCAGCAAAATTGGATATACAAACAATCTCATTTTTTGCTAGTGCATGGCAGGGGGAAAAAATAACCCCTGAAAGTGTATGCTTTAAAATATAAACGGTGATTATTCCTCGTTGGCCAGGTTTTAGATGAATTCAATCTTTTTCTTTTTGATTTCTAGTATTTTGTTTGTTTGTTTGTTTTTGGTAAAGAAATAAAGAATTACTACTCCATAGGCAGAGCAGCCAGTTTCCTGTATTTGCTACAATGTGCTATGAATCAAGCTGCAATGAGTATGCTAAAAGTAAACGAAAATGTTCTCTGTTACCTGAGTTCTGATTCCATCCTGATGCTATTCTGATGATTCTAGAGAGATGGATCTAACTGAGAAAGAAAAAAAAAATGAAAGAAACCACAGAATCAGATTGGCTCCATAGGTCCAGCTGTAATGAACTTGGATTTTTAAAGACATATACAAATTTAAAAGAATAAACTCAAACCAGGGATGTATAAAAGAAAATGACTAGCATTTTTTTTAAAAAAGAAAAGAAATAGAAGAGAAAAATTTTTAAAAAGCTAGAAAAGTCCACAGTGAACCAATTCTTTCAAAAATGCTTAGTATAGGGAAAAGGATTTAAGACTAAGCATGGAATAAAGAAGAAAAGAAATGGCTTTGGCTGGGTGCTTGGCAGCACTGTGGTACTGTTGATGAATGATTGTACAGTGCAAATTCCATCAGTCCTATTTTACATTCATCTTTTCTGCCAAAAGGAATGAGACTGGGGCTGTAGAAGGAAGAACAAACATCAGTAGGAAGGAACTGTGGCCCAGTGTGAATGAACAGATCCGGGGACCTCCCTGCTCTGGATGAATTCTAATTTCCTGGCTGGAGCAGATGCATTTCTATGTTCTTACACATGAGAAGGCAGGTCACTGCCAGTGCTCATGGACCAACTGTGGAGGGAATGAGAGAGGGATCAGCACGTGGGAGCTGGGCCAGCGCAGTTCCTTCAAAAAAGAAAGGAAGGTGAGGCCCTTAAATTTCAGCCTGGTGAGCAAGATTCTCAAACAAATTATTAAGGGGAAGATTCCAAGGAAACTCAGAACATGAAGCAGATAATCTTCATAAAATAAAGATGAACCGGCCGGGCATGGTGGCTCATGCCTGTAATCCCAGCACTTTGGGAGGCCGAGGCGGGTGGATCACAAGGTCAGGAGATCGAGACCATCCTGACCAGCATGGAGAAACCCCACCTCTCCTAAAAATACGAAAATTAGCTGGGGGTGGTGGCGCATGCCTCTAATCCCAGCTACTCGGGAGGCCGAGGCAGGAGAATCATCTGAACCTGGGAGGCGGAGATTGCAGTGAACCAAGATTGTGCCACTGCACTCCAGCCTGGCAACAGAGTGAGACTCCGTCAAAAAACAAAAAAACAAAAAAAATGATGAACTAAGTGGAGAAAAATAGTACAATTCAGAGAGCAAATGAGAGACTTCTATGTCAATGAGGTGCAGGTGATGAGGGATGGAGCCGTCAAGGAGAAATGATGACACCACCTACACACATCTGGGGGTATGTTGGGAGATGCGGTAATAAAAGAAGGAGATATCACAGGAGTCCTTTCTGTCATCCTTTTCAGGAAAATTTTCAGGGAAAGGGGCAAGGCTGTGGACTAATTCTGGCATTTCAATCAAAGAAGCAGACGTTAGTGATTTGATGCAGGCATCCAAGCTTTAGAAATGAGTTGATATCTGGAAGTGCTCCCGCAACTGAAGGCCTTTGCTGTATTCTGTGTTAGGTTTGATGATTGCCTGATCTGTTTCTTGGCAGTTATTTTTAATGGCTAATAGGAGAAAGATGATTAAAAAATACACAAAGAAGATGCCGCAACTTTTAAAGGAAGAAAAGGTGAAAGCCATTATGAACCCCCAAGTTTCATTTTCATCCCTCCCTTTCTCCTTTTCTTCTTCCTTTCCCTCAATCTCAAATATTTATTAAGCTACTAACATACACAAAATATTATGCTAAATGCCAGGAATAGTTACTCATTTAACAAATATTTAAAGTGCTTACTAGGCACTAAAGATTTAGCAATGACAAATACAGGCAAAATTCCTGTTCTGATGGTGCTTGACATTTCATGTGCTGGTGGTGGGTTTTGGAGGGGTTGCAGAGAAAATAGTAAGCAAATGAGTATATAATCTGTGAACCTGTGACATGTGCTATGAAGAAAAAAGAACCAGAGCAGGAAGATGGACAGTGACAGTGAGTAAGGTGTGCTGGTTCAGGGAGGGCCTCTCTGGAAAGGTGACATTTGAGCAAAGGACTACATGAAGTAAGGCCTGAGCTATGCTAAGATCTGGGGCAATGGTTTCTAAACTTGATACCTGAATGATTAATAGGAATTTTCCAGTTATACAAATAAAACAGAAGAGGAAAAATCTTGCAGATCGAGGAAATACCTTGTGCCAAGTCCCCAAGGCAGGAAACAGCACGGCTTATCTCATCTAAGGGACTCAAGAGGGTCTGGTTTGAAATGTAATGCGAGGACAGCCAAAGATGAGCTTAAAGATCAGGAAGGGTCCAAACACCTGACAGACTTGTAAGTTCTGCTCAGGGTCTGGACTCCCCCTTAATAGCAGAGAGGACTCATTGATGGTTTTAAGCAGGGTGGTAGCAGGATCACATTTTTATTTTAGAGAACTGTCTGCTGCAAGGAGATGTGGTTGCAGTTGGAGGTGGACAAGAGGGGAAGCAGGGTGACCCTTCAGTAAGCTGTGTGGTGCTCAAGGAAGAGGTATTGGTGGCCTGAACTGGCTAGTGACAGTGAGAATCCAGAGACGGGACAGATCAGATGAACTGGAGATGGCAGTGAGGGAGGAGAAGAATCTGAATGACACCCAAACCAAGGATGACATCTGGTGGATGGTGCTATATTCACCAAAGAAGCAGGTTTTGAGATGAAAGAAGGGATTTGGAAAGGGGAGGAGTTCAGTTATGGAGTTTAAATGAGTTCACAACACACATGGGCCACCAGGGGACAATGTCAAGTAATTTATGAGTATGAAAATCAGATAAGAGGTCTGACTGGGCCAGGTATCAATGTCTGTTTCAAAGTCCAAAAGGCTGATGAGACCTGGGTTTGGATCTCTGCTTACTTGTCTCTAAATGAGAAAGTTAGATTGGATTTCATAGGTCTCTTTCAGCTTTAAAACCTCATAGGCAAGGGTAGAGAATAAAGGCTGAGCTTGTAAGAAGACACATTTTGAAAGAATTCTCTGTACAAATGAGTAATTTTCATTTTGAAGTTGATAGATAAACTCGAGGCCAAACTGAGCATAACTGAGCATAAACTCATTGAGGCTGATCTAGAAAGCCAGGACTTTCCTAACCTAAGTAGGTTCTTCCTTATCACCATCTCTTGGCTCCTAAGCAGTTGTGGCTGCCATGTGGCATTATTCATGAACAGACCATCAACTTACCTTTGTGGCAACAGAAATAGAAGCAGAGCAGCAAGGGGCAAGGAGGGCCTTGGAGATGATCTATACACAAGTCACAAGAGCAAATGCAAGCACCAAAGGATGCAGCCAAGAGAAGGTGGTTGTGAAGGGAAGACAAAACAGCGTCTGTTGTGAAATATGTGAGCATTATTTGATTAGCGTTTTTGCAATACAAAGGAGGGAGAAAAAAGAAAGGAAAAAGGGAAAAAGGTTGAGACTCATTCCCTTATGATTAAAGATCCTCAGAGGCAACAGAAATGCAAACACCTATGTGTATAATACAATGACAACAATGGTAAGAAAGGTTTGAAAAGAAGCAGAATTGATCAGGAGAGATAAAGAACTTTCCAGAATAGCAAAGAGTGGGACAGTGGATGGAGAGAGAGATGATTTGAGGCTATGAGCAACTGGTGTTAATGTTTCCAGAAATGTTGTTGGTTTGCTTGGTGATGCTAAGATGACTGTAAATATACATTACATTTATGGGCTTTATTGCCTGTGAGTATCAAATGTAATAACAGAGTTGAGAGTACTTGGAAGATTATAAAATTCTATCCACACATAAGGAATGATTGCTACTTAAGCTTTTTCAGCTAGAAAAGAAAAATATTCTTTTTGATCAGGATACCTTACTTGTTCTTCCCCACTTAAATCCACAAAGGTGTAGATCAGACAGGGAAAGGTGTGTTTTGCTTCTCACACAATTCCCAGAGAAAGAGATGTGTTCATGTACTACAAGTGGGGAAATTGGACAATTTATTCTAGATAATTTAGGACAATGATATTCCGGTTCCTCTGCATGTCTTAAGTAGGTCTATAGGGAACCACCAGATCTGTCAATTCTGTTGAAGTCTCAGTCTGAAGATTGTTTCATTCCTGTGAGTGGCTTTGATAAATCAGCAAGTGCCTTAATACTCTGTAGACATGAACAAATGTAATTTGAAGGGAAACAACACTGGAAGGTAGGGTTTGGGGAAGGTGTCATCTGCCTTTAGGGTTTCCCAGCTGACATTAATTCAGGTCAATCAATTGAGAGAGAGGAAAGAGACACAGAGGGAGGGGGAGAAAGTGAGGGAGAGAGAAGCGTTCGCTATATTCTCTGGAGGGCAAGCACATAATCATGTATATAATTTTTGTTAGAAAATTAATAAGACTTTTCTCCTTAACTAAGTATAAACTCCTTGAGGCTGATCTAGAAAGCCTGCATGACTATCCTAACCTAAGTAGGTTCTCTCTTATCACCATCTCGTGGCTCCTGAACACTTGTGGCTGCCATGTGGTGTGATTTATGAAGACAGAAAAACCTGTTCTCTCCTACTAGCTGTTCCAACATAGGTGTCTGCTTGCTTTCACGTTGTTTTCTTCTATGTCTTTTCACCCATATATATTTTTAACAATCGTGATGCCAATGTATTACTTTAAGGACATTTTTAAAAAATGGACACTTTTAGAGAATACTCCCCCCACTCCCCAATATGTTTTGGGAGGAGAACATCCATTCTCTCTTTTCTTCTTTCCGTGGTTTTATTTTCTGTTCTCTTTCTTCTTTTTCTTCCCCATGCATAGTTGGATGGTCAATATTGATCTCTACTCCTCCCGTGGATCCCTGAGTCAAATGTCTGGACTATAAGAATTTCTCTGGAGGGGCTGTACTCCCTCTCCAAGGTGGCTGAGTAACATTCTACATATGGCAGGCACATGGCTGCACGTTCTGTCATGGTGTGGGATTGGATGCTGATTGACACAGCACAAATAGCAACTTTATTTTATATTCCCAAAGCTCAACTCAGCTGTACTTCTCACCACGTAGCAGAGGCTGGACCAAAGGCTGGGAGCAACTGGGAGTGTTTGGGTGAGTTTGGATATTTAATTTTGCTCTGATCCATTGAGAGACAGGGAGGGAAGAATGTGTGTGGCACAGAGCCTCTGGAGTGTAAGTGACACTCTGAAAGCATTCCCTTCTTCCTCTGCGGCTTCTCCCGGATCTCATAGAAACAGGGGACCACATAAAAAATGCTTAAGTTTAAAGTCTAACTGGTGCATTTAGGGAATTGAGGGAGAAGGGAACTCTTGCAAAGTAGTAGAAAGACCCCCAACATAGAAGTAAGAAAAAAGCCTTTAAAATATCTGAAGACATATTAAAATAAATAGGGCTGTCTTGCTTTTCCCTCCCTGACAAGATTTTTTATGTAAACACACAAGCATAATCACTGTGTCTGGAAGACTTGGGGGCTCCACAAACACCTGATGGATTCAAGACAGAGGCTTGGAGGGCTGTGCTGATGGGGGCTGAACCCCAGAGAAAGATTCTTGTGTAGTCCCATGTATTATAACCCCTCCCCATATACATATTTCATTGTATCTAAGGATCCATCCAGTGTAATAGAGGCCATTATTTTATGTTTCACTAAGAAATACAAATAGTCACCTATTAAGTTATGTTATGCCATTGGTTGTAAGATGCATTTTGATTTTACAGATGCTAATACATGAACAACTTAAGAATAGGTGAGGTACAGTAGTTAAAGATCTACAAATCCTAGGAGGCGGCAGAGAGGACCTGCCCTTCATCCAGTTCTCTTTACCAACACACTAAGGTGTAAGTCCAGCACTTCCTTGGGCTTGTCTTTAGTGAGCTGAGTAGGCCTTCCTTGGTATATCTCACCCAGCTGGCGATTAGAAGTGGCTCTGGCCCTCTCCACGTCTCCTATATGCTTTGGAAAGTTAAAATTGTCTTCAAAGTTCTGAGATGAGCGAATTTGTGAAATGGATGGTATATGCTTTTCAGACATCTCCCTCTTGCTGAATCCAGTTTATTGTTGTGGCAGGCACTCCACTGACAATTCTCCCTAATACTGTGTGGCTTCATATCCCATGCCACCTATCCAGGCTGTACTGTGGAACCCAATCACTGTGTTTATGTTGGGAAGCTTCTCCAAACTCCTTTCTTTTTTCTTTTTTAATCTCTCCACGTTTAAACTTATCTGTCCTGGGTCCCATTCCCTTAGCTCCTTGCTAGGTAACTAGCTAGTTACTTGGGGACTGAATAGTGATAAGCTAATAAAAACTAAGGTCAGGCCAGTCATGGTGGCTCACACCTGCAATCCCAGCAGTTTGGGAGGCCGAGGCGGGTGGATCGCCTGAGGTCAGGAGTTCAAGACCAGCCTGACCAACATGGTGAAACCCCATCTCTACTAAAAGTACAAAAATTGGTCAGGCGTGGTGGCCGTTGCCTTTAATCCCAGCTACTCGGGAGGCTGAGGAAGGAGAATCGCTTGAACCTGGGAGGCAGAGGTTGCAGTGAGCCGAGATCACACCATTGCACTTGAGCCTGGGCAACAAGAGCAAAGCTCTCTCAAACAAAACCGAACAAACAAACAAAACAAAAAAACCCTTAGGTTATTCCTCCAAGAAACACATTTTAAAGTTAATTGGGACCTTGTTGAAGCTCTTTAATTCTAAAAGTAATGAATGAGAGATCAAAATAATTAAGAAAACATTTGATCTGAAGAGCCATATTCTTCAAATCAGAGCATATACATAGTAACATGTTCTCAAGATTTTACCAGGTTAGTACACAGACTGACAAAAGGATCTAGAGGAGGTATAACAAACGCCAAAGCTGCTCCCCACCCCTGAGCCCATGGCACACACTATATTTGATCACAACACATTTTCTTATTGAGCTTGGACCCAACCTCCGAATCCCCCCAACAGACCCCTTACCCCAAGGAACTGGGCTTGACGTATGAAATGAAGCCCATTTTCCAGCCCTGATATAAGTCTTAAGGGGCAGGGATATTTATCAGCTTACATACATTTTCTCAGTTTGAAGCACAGTCAGGTCCTTTCCATTTGGGACCTCTGGATCCATTCAGT
Organism: Trachypithecus francoisi; assembly: GCF_009764315.1. Lineage (NCBI taxonomy): Eukaryota > Metazoa > Chordata > Mammalia > Primates > Cercopithecidae > Trachypithecus > Trachypithecus francoisi. The sequence continues at coordinate 16,392,313 of NW_022681462.1, forward strand.
TAAGGTGAAGGAAATAGTAAGAAAGTATATAGAGTCATGTTTTCAGAAATATCTCAGTTTAAATGCAGCAAGGCATTTGTCATAACTGTCAACTGGAGAAGATATTCTTGGAGAATAGCATGTGCTTGTCCTATGTGGAGCTTCCCCAGGCAACACAGACAGAGAGAACTTGGGAAGGCTCTGGCTCAAGAGATGAATAAAGGGCTAGAGAGTGTCTGTGTGTGGTAATGTTGAAGAATGGATTAGCCTGGAAGGGAAAACCCTGCTGGATCACCCGAGAGTAGTCATCAAGTGCTAGGGTATTATTGTGGAAAGGGTGTTTGCTAGTTGTCTCTTCTGTCTTACTGAAGATGACAAACCTTACATCAGAAGGAAATACAGGTTTGCTTAAAGAAAGAGGTCTCAGGTAAGATCACATACACAACCAAGTATTTAAAATACACTAGATGCTCTTGTGTTGGGGGTGACCATCTGTGATGGAGTTGAGAGGCTACAAATTTCCTGCTACGAAGCAACTGACAACATGTAGGAGATACCCCCTTAAGAGCAAATGCTCCCATAATGCCTGTGTGGAGACTGTAGGCACTGTTCTCCATGCTTTACATAAATTGACTTATTGTACCCATTTCACAGATGAGGAACTGAGGCCTGGAGAAGTTCTATGAGTAATCTGGAGTCATACCACTGGCAGAGATTTGTGATTTACTTAGAGGTAGGATTCACACAAGACTGGATTCAGCTCCAGAATCCATACCCTGAATCATAACCTTATGCTATCTCTCCAATCACTATTCTACTTGGCAGAATGAATTGATCCCCCAAAAATGTATAAAGGAGAGAGAACCTCCATGGATTACTTAATTGTACTCACTGGGACACCCCAGTGGCCACTGAGTAATTCTCTGTAATAGATTGAGTGATTCTCTTCTAAACTCTGAGAGCAGCACAGTAGCCTCATCTGATTTGCATTCCAGTAAAAAGCATAGTCCTTCTTGATATGAAGACTGACAGTGAATGAATGAATGATGATTGTATGTATGTTTATTCTTAGCATCAGTCTAGTTTTGTACAATAAAGTAGGAAAGGGAAAAGAGCTGCTTCAGTCAAGGAGGGACATGCTGTTATGCCCATGGTCTTAGGTAGCCTCAGTACAGCCATAGTCAGGATTCAAGACTCTATTCTTGCTAAGGAACTCAACATTCATGTCTTGTTAACACCTTACCCATCACTTAACTTTCTCCATGAAGACCTCCCAGACTCACTCCTTCCATACCAAACACTTCTTTCTTTGCTCTCTCCCAGCCTTTCTGAATGCACTTTATATAACTTCAACACAAAATGGCGTCTAATTCTAAGAAATCCTAATAAAGTATCAATTCTGGGAGGTTGCACGTGAGCTTTCCAGGAGACGTGGCATGTCTTATTTATTTCATTCCTTGCTCAGAATTCAGGTTTGGCCCAAAATGGGTATTTGAGAAATATCATTTGCATTCAACTGAGTTGAATATTTCCTCCCAATATCTAGCAGGTGAAGCAATACCAGGCCTAGGAAGGGGACTAAAGCACCACACCAGGGTTACTGCAATACCTGCTATTGATTTTCTTTGTTTAGAAAAGAGACACCTGGCTTTTGCTGTCAAGAGATTGATCACCCATATAGTAATAATTGCATTTATTAGCTCATTTTATAGCAGGAGAGATGAGGCCATCCAATTTTTTATTGGCAGATTTGAAAATATCATCTGGCTTTTGTTTCTTAGCCCAGTACTTGTTCCTCTGTAATTCTATTACAGACAAGTCTAAGTAAAGTTCTGGTAAGTGAGAGAAGTTGCAAATATACTTATTTGCATCTAATAAGTTAGAGTCTTCAGGAAATAGTATCCAGGGTAGTGGTTCTGATGACATGGTCTGTGGGCCACGTGCCATGAGAAGCAGCTTGAGTTCTTATTTAAAATGCATAACTCGAGGCGGAGGCAGGAGGATTGCCTGAGTTCAGGAGTTCGAGGCCAGCCCTGGGCAACATGGTGAAACCCCATCTCTACTAAAAATACAAAAAAAAAGTAGCCAGGTGTGGTGGCGTATGCCCGTAGTCCCAACTACCTGGGAGGCTGAGGAAGGAGAATCACTTGAACCCAGGAGGTGAAGGTTGTAGTGAGCCAAGATCGTGCCACTGTACTCCAGACTGGGCGACAGAGACAGACTCTGTCTGAAAAAAATAAAAAAATAAAAAAACTAAAAATATAAAATTAAAAAAAAAGAAAAAAAAGAAAAGTAAAACAAAGAAAAGAAAAAGCATAACTCTCGGGCTTCTCCTCAGAACTACTGAATCAAATACCATGCCCCAGCCCAGGAATCTCCATGTTCTGTACATACCCTAGGTCATACTCATATCCATGAATTTAATGGGCCAGCTGGTCAAATGTTTTCCAACAGTAGAAACGTTTATCGGATATATTTTTGCATTAAAAAAAGGTCTTAGGAGATGATTTAGCTCCATTCCCTTCAGTTACTTTCTTAAGGGGCCTTTCTTTTTGTATATTGCTTTTCATCTTTCTGGATATTTAAAATGTCATGAAAAAAGAATAAAAGAACAGTACACTTTTTAAAACACTAGTTTCTGTGAACTTGCAATCTGGTCTGAGTCATATATATGTACATAAAAATTGTTTTCATATACATAGGAATCATTGTTAATTTGCTGTACTCTTACAATTGTGATGGACGAGTGTGTGTGTGTTCATGTGTGTGTATTTGCACAAAGGGTTCTTCTCTGGCAGCTGGCTCCTCTAAAATGGGTCATCCTGCATAGAAGTAATTTGGGAAAGAATGAGACTTGGAGGAAACTCTGTCTGATTGAGTTTCCTTTCAAATGATATTTTAATGCCCTTACTTTCCTACAGCCCCTTTTTCTCCCCCCGGTTTTCCCAGACAGCTTTTTATTTTTATTTTTTTTAGATGGAGTCTTGCCGTGTCACCCAGACTGGAGTGCAATGGAGTGATCTTGGCTCACTGCAACCTCCACCTCCTGAGTTTAAGTGATTCTCCTGATCCAGCCTCCCGAGTAGCTGGGATTATAGGCATGCACCACCACACCCAGCTTTTTTTTTTTTTTTGTATCTTTAGTAGAGAAGGCATTTCACCATGTTGACCAGGCTGGTCTCAAACTCCTGACCTCATGATTCACCCAGACAGCTTTTAATAGAATCCTGAGATAGGATCCACTCAGAGCAGCGTTAACAGAGAGGCACCATAACCGAGTGGCCAGAGGACTGGGAACTGAAGTGCCTGAACCCTTGCATGGGTTTCTCACTGACTTTCTTGCTCTGGCTCCCTGGGCCACGACACCTTCCTCTTCCTCATTTTCAGATTCTGCCTTGATTTCAGGAGCATGAGAAGCTACGCATGACATCTCTCCAGGTCTGTATTTTGCTATCTGCAAAATTTATACTCCGTCAAAGCATCATCAAAGATGCTCCAAGGTTATTTTATTTATTTATTTATTTATTTATTTATTTAAATTTTACTTTAAGTTCTAGGGTACATGTGCACAACGTGCAGGTTTGTTACATATGTATACATCTGCCATGTTGGTGTGCTGCATCCATTAACTTGTCATTTACATTAGATATATCTCCTAAAGCTATCGCTCCCCCAACCCCCAACACCTGGCAGGCCCTGGTGTGTGATGTTCCCCACCCTGTGTCCATGTGTTCTCATTGTTCAATTCTCACCTATGAGTGAGAACATGTGGTGTTTGGTTTTCTGTCCTTGTGATAGTTTGCTCAGAATGATGGTTTCCAGCTGCATCCATGTCCCTATAAAGGACATGAACTCATCCATTTTTATGGCTGCGTAGTATTCCATGGTGTATATGTGCCACATTTTCTTAATCCAGTCTATCACTGATGGACATTTGGGTTGGTTCCAAGTCTTTGCTATTGTGAATACTGCTGCAATAAACATATGTGTGCATGTGTCTTATAGCAGCATGATTTATAATCCTTTGGGTATATACCCAGTAATGGGATGGCTGGGTCAAATGGTGTTTCTAGTTCAAGATCCTTGAGGAATCACTACACTGTCTTCCACAATGGTTGAACTAGTTTACAGTCCCACCAACAGTGTAAGAGCGTTCCTATTATTTTGTTTTTAAAGTATACTTAGTTCCCTTGGATCAAGAAGTTAAATTTCTGCCAGGAAGGTGCTAATCAAGCCTGGCCTGCTGCACTATTGAAACTTAAGTTTTTCTCTTAGAGAGAATTTTCAAATAGGATTAATACTGCAATCTCGAAAATTGAGGCTCTAGAATCTGAATATAATTTGATAAATCATCTGGTCTAGTGGGCACACGGAAACCCAAAGAGATAAGAATTTCCCAAGGTCACACAGCAAGTCAGCGGCAGAGCTGGTGAATCCAGTCTCCAGATTCCTGGTCCAGTATTCATCCCAGAATGGGACAAGAAAATAGCCTGTCTCTTGTATGGCAGATCTTTTGAGCATGCCCATTAGAACTGCTGAGGAGTAGGAGAGTTCCCAAGCATCGGTGATTTAGGTTGAGAGGATGGCATCCCTCAGGCAGAAATGCACTTGGAGTCTTTGCTTTTCTTTTCAGGACAGACAAGCATTTTTCACAGCAAAAATGGGTAATTTTACAAATCGTATTCACCCAAGGTCTTTGCAAATTGTACTAATGCTGAAAAATTAAAACATAGAAGCAGTTTGTTTTTCACTCATTCACATTGCTATATGGTAGCCCAATTGGAAAGAGACTGTAAGCCCTTCTGATATATTATCTGTGCAGTGTTGGTACAACTACCTACTCTCTGTGTGTCACATTGTTTTCTTCTTTAAAATGAGCCTGACAGGATCTGCCTTATGTAATTTCCGAGATAGTTTTATAAAAGAAATGAGGCTGGGCGCAGTGGCTCACGCCTGTAATCCAAGCACGTAGGGAGGCCAAGGCAGGTGGATCACTTGAGGCCAGGAGTTCAAGACCAACCTGACCAACATGGTGAAACACCATCTCTACTAAAAGCACAAAAATTAGCCCAGTTACTGGGAGCCTGAGGCAGAAGAATTGCTTGAACCCAGGAGGTGGAGGTTGCAGTGAGTCAAGATCATTCCACTGCATTCCAGCCTGGGCAACTGAGTGAAACTCTGTCTCCAAAGAAAAAAAAAAAGAAAGAAAAAAAAGAAATGAGATAACAGTTGTAATATTTAAAAAATTAGAATGTTATATGAGATTATATTAGTCTGTTTTCACACTGCTATAAAGAACTACCAAAAACTGGGCAATTTATAAAGAAAAAGGTTTAATTGACTCACAGTTCTGCATGGCAGGGGAGGCCTCAGGAAACTTACAACCATGATGGAAGTCAAAGGGGAAGCAAGGCACATCTTACATGGCGGCAGGAGAGAGTGAGAGTGGGGAAAAGTGCCACACTTTTAGACCATCAGCTCTCATGAGAACTGTATCATGGGAACAGCAAGGGGGAAAAGCATCTCCATGATCCAATCACTTTCCACCGGGTCCCTCCACTTTCATGTGAGGATTACAATTCAACATGAAATTTGGGTGGGGACATGGAACCAAACCATATCAGAGATTTGCTGAGATCTGATAAAACTGTTACGTATTTCAAGAGTACAACAGCCATTGAAAGAAAAATGAAAAAAATTTAAAAAGATAGGAATCAGAGAGTGAGACTATCATTCATCCTCACCTTACAGCTTTAACACAGGCTGGCTGGCCACTTGGAGGTTTGCATTTAAGTGAATGAGTGGGTGACCCTGACTGTGCGCCATTCTCAGTTATTTGTTGGCCTTTGCTGGTCAGAATTCAAAGTATAACATTTCTCTGGGATATTTTGTTTCCCTTGTTCTCTGCATCTTGAGTGGAAAGCTCCAGAAGGGTGCAGTAATTGCCCAATGACATCAAATTTTCCAAAGAGTCAGAGAGCCAAAGTCAGTCAGCTTGGTGAGAAAACAAATGAAGCAAATACTAAAATAACACTGAGGGCAGAGCCCCCCGCCAGAACCTGCCACAAAGATATGAAGGTTGATTAGAATAATTATTTTAATTGAATTATCATTTTAAATCAATTAAAGGGAAGGATTTCAATTGAAGAATGCCAAATCCTATTCATGTGATCTATTCGCTGGGCTGTGTGTTGGGAGCCTAAATGGTCCGCATGATGGCTGAGCACACTCATGCCCTCTTTAATAAACACTCTCAAAACTTCTCACAATTGAGCTTCACACCCAAGGCTGCAGACCTGGGCTGTGCTGAGCTCTGTAATGGGATAACTCGGAGTGATTATGTGGTTTAGTAAATATCCATAAATTAAGGATAGTGTTTGAAGGATGCCAATAACGACCTCAGTTTCCCAGTATCCCCCAGAGAAGTGAATTAATTCTTTTAAGAGTTCGGGGCAAAGGCAAGCCGGGACAGAGAAGATTAGCTCCTTCTATTTCTTCTCTCCCATAATTGGTTACCTTTCTGGTCCCTCCCAGAGCACTGGAAGTGTTTCACACAATCTCTGGGTCTCGACAATAATGTACTTCGAAAAGGAGGCTGATTACGTTGACTGAAATCCATCCTGGCAAAAAGGCTTTTGCTGCAGCTGGTTCCATTTACATGTTGTATTTTTGGAGCTTGTGCCTGTTCCAGGGAGGGATGGGATAATTGATTTAAATCAAATTATGAAACGTGATACTTTGAATTCCTAAAAACATGTTTCCTGGCACTGCCTGCAGCAATGGAGCCCTCGCAGGTACGGTGGAATGGGATGGGCGCGGGATTGCCTTTCTTGACCTGTGTGTGTGTGTGTGTGTGTGTGTGTGTGTGTGTGTGTGTGTGTTTGACCTCATGCTTCTCCTTTAGAGCCTGGGCTAGGGTTTCTTTAGAGCCTGAAGCCATTGAGAGAGTAGGGTGTCCCCTTGTAGTTGAGGTGCAGCCATCACGTTGCCACCATTTCTCACGCCAAGGACAGCCATTGATTTTAACAGTGAGCTTCTCGAGTTTCATCTCTTTGATCACAAAGCTGAAATTAAAGACTGTACATTGTGTAAATGACAAAGGAAATAGATGGAGCTCAGCAAAAAGATGCTAATAACTTTAAGACTTCACTGCATCACACATTCATTTTGATTTGGAAAGACAATTTGCCTCCTAGATTTTAAAAGCTATTTTAGAACGGTTTCAAAATCAAGATCCTTAATGTTGCTTTGCTCCCATCTGTAGCCTAAATTATTTGTAATTAAGTTAAATAGCTTCATATAAATAGTAGACCTATGCAGTCGGGGAATGATTGTTTCACATACATCCACACGTTGTGAATTGCCAGTAGCGATGACATCTTTGAAAAGCAGCCCCCACTCTATCTGGTGTAGAACTTTGAGTGGAATTTAGGAAAATGATTCTTCAAATATTATCACTGACTCATTGTAGATTCTGGGTCTAGCCAGCTAGCTGGATTTAAACTGCACCTCTGCAACTTACTAGATTTGTAACCTTGGGTAAAATATTGAAATTCTCTGTGCCTCAGTTTCTTATTTGTAAAATGGAGATCATAATAATACCAACCACATGAGGTCACACATAAAGCAATTAGAACAGTTCCTAGGGCATAACAAGGCTATTATTTCTTTCTTCAATTATTATTATTATTATTATTACTTTTTTGAGACGGAGTCTCGCTCTGTCGCCCAGGCTGGAGTGCAATGGCCGGATCTCAGCTCACTGCAAGCTCCGCCCCCCGGGTTTACACCATTCTCCTGCCTCAGCCTCCCAAGTAGCTGGGACTACAGGCGCCCGCCACCTCGCCCAGCTAGTTTTTTTGTATTTTTTAGTAGAGACGGGGTTTCACCGTATTAGCCAGGGTGGTCTCGATCTCCTGACCTCGTGATCCGCCCGCCTTGGCCTCCCAAAGTGCTGGGATTACAGGCTTGAGCCACCGCGCCCGGCCTCTTCAATTATTATTAAAGAAATACTAAGACTCTTCCTAATGATACATAGTTCTTAGAGTGTTTCCAGCCATTTATTTGAATGGCATGTTGAGCCTTACTATTTCCATCCTCCTGGGTTAGCATCCCACAAAGTTTCACTTCTCTTCCCTTCAGGCAACAAAGCCTAGCCTGGGGTGCAGCTTGGGAGGGTGCAGCACGCGAGGGTCACAACCTTGCATGCTACTTTGGTTCTTAGGAGTTTATCCCACTTGAGATGCAGGCCACTGAAAGGATGGATATTTGTGAAAACCTGACTTGAATGACCCATATATTTATTTATGGGTAAACGTATACCCATACTGAGGTTTACCCATGTATTTATTTATGGGTGAATTTATGAACAAAGATGAAACTCTTAGACCAGGAGTTAATTTCAGAACACCATCGCTTACTGTGTTGCCAGACATCATGATCCATCCAGAAAAGTGTGTGGTTTCTTCCGCCTTCTCCCTGGCAACAATTACAGGCTTGGTTCTGAGAAGGGTTTATCTTTCAGATGAGTCAGACTTTATGCTACTGTTGTGCTCCCAGGGGACCCGGGATGCCTTGGTCAGTCCTGATGTACAGCCCCTTAGCCTTGGGAATCTCAACGCAGTTCAAGAGAGAGGGTGAGAAAGAATGTCTACAACTCTGCCTTCTATGGTAGGAACTCAATGAAGTGGGGAGAAAACCCAGCTTAGTGCTCCACTCTTAAGATAGAAATGTCAAATAAAACTAAGTGTTCAGAATCACTGTTGAGATTCATTTTGATTTAAGTGATACATGCATATAATTAAAATCAGATGATACTAGATCACATATAAAGAGAGCAGCTCCTTGCTTCCATTCTCATGACTACCTAGTTCCATTACCCAGAGAAAAAAATCTCTTTTTAATACTCTGAACTGATTCTTTTGGTGTTTATCTCCATACTACTAAAATAAGAAATCTTAACTACTGTTTTTTGATTTGTCAGTTTTAGGCACTATCTGTAGGAGCTTTTTGATGACAGATAGTGAGTTGGTTCTCTTTGATGACCACCATCCTTACTTCTTCCTCCTCCAACCTCTCACTATAGTCATATACAGATTATTTTATTAAATTAGTAGTCAGAGTTTTCACTATTACAATGATATAAACATTATTAGTGTAGAAGCAGTAGTGTGCTATAATTTTTTAAATTTTACTTTAAGTTCTGAGATACATGTGAGGATGTGCAGGTTTGTTATATAGGTATACATGTGCCATGGTGGTTTACTGCACCTATCAACCCATCATCTAGGTTTTAAGCCCAGCATGCATTAGATATTTGTCCTAATGATTTTAACTATTGTCCTGTTTTTACAATGGATTTCTATGTACTTGTCAGGATAGGCCAAGTTTTGTTTAGTAAAAAACAACCTCACTATCTTAGTGGCTTAAAACAGCAGAGGTTTATGTATTACTCATGTTATATGTCTACTGTAGGTTGACAAAAGGGGATGGAGGAAGGATTCTGTTTATTGTGGTTGCTAAGGGTCCTAGGCTCTTTGAGCAACCATCACCTTGAACCCAGTCAGTTTCTGTGCCAGAAAGAAAATGCTCTGGAAAGCAACAAACCAGAATTTTGATGCTCTGTCCTACAAGTGATATACATCACTTTTACTTACAATTTGTTGGTCAGAACCGGTCAAGTGGCTCCACCACTCATAAGGTACCATTGAAGAGCAATTCTATCATGTGTTTGAAAGGCAGGAGCTAAAAGTATTTGTGAAAAGCATTTAAGATTACCATTGAATCTTTTCTTAATTTTCTCCCAATTGATTTGTCACATCTATTATATATCTCTCAGTTTTCTGTTTTCCCCAAATGTGTGATTTTGTCATTTAATCAGTTCCATTAAAAAAACCAAAACTTGGTGGCTTCCTGCATAGGAACTGCACAGCTGCCACAAAGAAGACTTCCCTTTGCCATTCCTTTGGATTGGATCCACTGCTTTCTACATCTCCTTAAATCTTTTTCCTTCTTGATTTTTCCTTTTTAATAATGAGGTACCATTCCAGCACATTCCCATGAAGGGTACAGGCAGCTATAATATCCAGGGAAGTTATATCTGAGTTCTTCATAGCAGTTGTCCCTCCCATATCTCCATCTGATTTTTGCTTTGGCTGGTGATATGGTTTGGATGTTTGTCCCCTCCAAATTTCATGTCGAAATGTGATTCCTAATGTTGCAGTTCGGGCCTAGTTGGAGGTGACTGGATCATGGGGGCAGATTCTCATGAATAGTTTAGCACCATCACCTTGGTGGTGAGTTCTCACTCAGTTCACGTGAGATCTGTTTGTTTAAAAGTCTAGGCCCATCCCACTTTGCTCCCACTCTTGCCGTATGACATGCCTATTCCCTCTTCACCTTCTGTCATGATCATAAGCTTCCTGAGGCCTCACCAGAAGCAGATGCCAGCACTATACTTTCTGTACATCTCACAGGACCAGGAGCCAAATAAACCTCTTTTCTTTATAAATTACCCAGCCTTCAGTATTTCTTTATAGCAATGCAAAAATGGCCTAATACAGCTGGATAAAGAATTCTGTGTTGAAAATCACTTCTCACTGAGAGTTTTAAAGAGATCATTTCATTGACATTCACAATTTTATTGCTGCTAAGAAGTCTTATGTTATTCTGATACCTTTGCACATGACCTGAAGTTTTCCAGTGGAATCTTTTTAGAATTTTCACTTTACTCTTAGTCTGAATTTTCACAATAATGGACCTTAGTATGAGTTTTTTAAAAAACGTTTTTTCTTCCTGGATGTTCTGTGTTCACTTGGGATTGTGGTGTGGTGGTAGGGGTGGGGTAGCCAAAAGATTTATAACTTTAATTTAGAGACGTTTCATTGTATTATATATTTGATAGTTTCCATCTCACCATTTTTTGGTTTTATTTTTAAAGAACTTCTAATAGATTAGACATTAGGATAATCAGATTGATGCTCTATTATCTCCTTGCTTCTCTCCTATTTCTCACTTCTCCATTGTCTGTTATTTTTTTAAGGAAGTTTCCATGACCTTTTTTCCAAATCTTCTACTGAGTTTTTTAAGGTTTATCTAGCATTAATTTAATTTTCAAGAACCTTTTCTTTTTCTCTGGTTGTGCTTCCTCTGTGGCATCCAATTTTGTTTTATAGATGTAATATTCTCTTGTCTTTCTGAGACTATTTGTTACAGTTTGTGAAGCTTTCTTTTGTTTGTTTCTACATCATTAGTATTTCAACTGTGTCTCCTTTTCTCTGTTGGTTTATTCTTATTCTTATCTCTTTTATTCTGGAGGCCTTCCTTAAGTCTGGTCATTGAATTTCTGTTTCTATTTAAGAATAAGGTTTTTGTGAAAGCTTTGTGGGCCTGTCAAGTGATGGACTTCCCTGTATGGTCACTGGGTGGAGAGAGGCATCCTCATTGGTTAATGCCTCACATGTCACACATGGTAGTCTGGGGATATTTAGTGTCTCCAGCAAGGAATCTGAGAGTGGGAGCCCTGAAGGTGGGGCATATACATTGCTGTAGGTGTTCTGGGGACAGGACAAGTAAAGTAGGCTAGTTGGCAGGCCCACAAAGCTTTCTTAAGCTTCCAGTTTTTGTCTTCCTGTGTTATCCCTTTCCTTTGCTATGCCTTGAGCCTCTCATTTTATTTCTTTTAGAAGGACTATAGCCTTCTGCCTGGGGACTATGTGGTGTGAGGGAAGGGATTGAGGGATACCACCACCTTATAATCAGATCTTTACTATCACCCACCAAATCCCTGTTGAGACATGAGCCTGACCCCTGCCTTGTGCAATATCCATAACTTCTAGTTCCTGAGTCTCTTAGGGATTCTGTTGGGGATGATCACTTTCTTCCTACTGGAATCTCTTTCTGTAGGGACATTTGGTTCTAATTTTCCAAAGCAGCTAGATTGGTCACTACTCATCTTTCTTGATTTTTTTTCTTTTCCTTCTAAGAATGTCTTAAAATTTTTTTATCTGCTCACGCCTCATCTCCTGTTTCTTTAGTTCATGAGAACTTACACCCTTTTATTTCTTTCTCATCATTTTAGTGGACCTAAATAGAAGAAAAGATACATGTCTGTGGTTGGGCTGCCGTATTTAACTAGAAGTCTCTTTAATGAAAGAAGTTACCTCATAGTTTTGATGACAAATTCCTCTCCATCTCATGTGGTTAGTTCTCTCTCTAAGCAGTCTGAGCCCTGAACAAGAAGGGTCAGTTCTTTCTCAGGAAATTCTAGACTTGGGCTGTGGAAAACTCCAGCGTCCTGGCTTAGGAGTGCCATTGGCTAATGGTTTTAAAGCATAGACTTTTTTAAAGAAGGCTTGAGTAGGTGTTCCAGCTCCATTGCCTTCTACTGGTATGAACGTTGGCAAGTTTCTTACTCTTCCTAAGTCTATTTTTCGAGTGATAAGATATGGATGATGATAGTGCCCATCTCCTAAAGTTGATATAAGAATTAAAGAAAATAATAATAACTTATAAAGTGTGTATCATGGTACCTAACACATAAAACACGTGCAATGATAGTAGTCATTACTATCCTTAATTGAAATATTTAAATATTTCTGGTTATATTCTGCCTAAAAGAAACTTTTGAGTTCATTTCAGAACTCTCAAAAAATTGTAAGCTGAACCTAGGACTTTGAATCACTTCCAGCAGACACTGCTCTTGAGCTTGAATTTAGCGTAATTTCTAGAACCTATAGTCTGCCCTATTTAGATAGTGGGCTTATTCTCATTGGAAAGTTTAAATAAAAGCTTAGCAATCTTTCAAGCTCAGAAGGGCCAAATACTGGGAAGTTGAAGTTAGTTAGAGTCAAAAGTTTGTCGGCAAACTTTTTTTGTAAAGAGCCGAATAGTAAATATTTTAGGCTTCATGATCCATACAGTCTCTTTCTCAGCTACTTAACTTTGCCATTTGAGTGGAAAAGTTGCCATAGATAATATGTAAATGAGTGGGCCTGGCTGTGTTCCAGTAAAACTTTATTTACAAAAAAATGGTATCAATTGGGCTTGGCCACTCACTGAATTTGCCAACCCCGTGGCTCAGGAAATGGGGAAAGAGAGGTCAAAAAAGAAGGAGGAAATTGAAGGAACATAAATATACCTATAGGGAAAAAGTTGCACCTCTCAAATGCAATTTAGTGATTTAGAGGAGGTTTAAGGATGTTGACTGCCATGAAATCTCTCCCACTTCTCTATCTGGTAATTTTTATAAGAGATGATTCTTGGGAAAATTAGGATGAAAGAAACATTTCTTAGTTGCAATCTGAGGATCTTAATGTTCTACTTTTTGCATTTACATTTTTCTTTGATCCTCCTTCTCTTGGCTAGTTAGTGACTTCAAACTTTTTCTCCTAGTTCTTTGACAGCCCCTTAATACTAAAGGGTAAGTTACCAGTAATGGTTTGGATTTTTACTCCTCCTGGAAGAATGTTTACTTTGGAAAGAAAATAAAATAAAAGAACCTGATATTTCCTCCTAAGAAATATATTTTTGTAATGTATACAATGAACACACCTCATTTCTGAACCTCACCCCATCTGGGGTGTGGTTTAGAGATTGGGTGGGGATTGTAGTTTCTGTTGCAAATATACCTTGGTAATAAAAACAATGCTTCAGCAATTTGAGTTGTTTTGAAATGGTCATGTCAAAATGTCTTGTTTCATCAAAAACTCTAGCTTACCTTTATAACACAGTGATTTGACTGGATAACCCCAGTGGGGTATTTTAATAGCAAAAAGAACTACAGAAAGAAAAACCACTTAAACTATTTTGCAGTGTTCAAATTTAGTAGTTTCAACATCAGATTATTGCTCATAGTGCTGATATTGCTATCCTGCAGTTGTTGTGTGTTTGTATGGGATAATTCAAATGAGTATTTATTTTGGTTTGCTTAGAATTGAGGTTTTCAGAGAGGTTTAAGGAAATAAAGATGAAAGGTCAATGAGATAAAGGAAAAATCCTGTAGTCTTGAATTTAAATGAAAATAATTCGTGTGATTTCATAATATTATTTCTTTTAAAAAGATGTATTTTATATTCTATTCTCAAAAAAGACTTAAATATAATGACTACACTAGTGCTGATGTGTACTCTCTCTCCGGATACTGTTTACTAAATACTAATGCCATTTCCCATCAAGAGACTACAGCTCCTTGGAGAAAGTGGTAATTCCATGTATGGAGAAAGAAATGTACGAGATGAGTTGAGAACATCTTTTAATAAAGCTCTTGGTCACATGGGGATTATTTCAAAAGGACTCAAGATCTTGATAAATAATTTCTACTTAGAAAATACAGGACTATTTCAGCATGAATAAGAATTGAGTATAATGAATTCGAGTATAACAAATATGTTTAAATCCATGGGTTCATAATGATACTTTAGAACAAAATGAACAAACAAAAACAAACAACAAAAAAACTCCCCACCCCCCAAAAAAACTTAAAATACCTTATTGGTCACCTTTGGGGAATACTAGGAAACAGCCTCATTTTAAAAACTGATCAGTAGAGGAAAATAATCATTCATGTTTCCTGATTTTCCTACATGTTCTGTACTTTAGAAAACCAAATAGTTTTATGAAAAGTTTCTTATTATAAGAATAATGTCAGTTAATAAAAAAGGAGAAATGATAGAATTAGAAAATAACTATTTTATACTCTTGATGAACCCAGAGCGGGGTCAAGAAACTTTGCCTGTAAAGAATCAGATAGTACTTTAGACTTTATAGGACATCCAGTCTCTGTTACAGATACTGAAGTCTGCAGTTGGAATATGAAGGCAGCCACGGGCAATGTGTAAATACATGGACATACTGTATTCCAAGAAAACTTTATTTACAAAAACATGGTGACATGATTGGATTTTGCCTATAAGCTATAGTTTGCAGACCCCTAACCTAAATAATGATCATTAGTGTCTGATTTAAAATAAGTATATATCTTTTTTATCATATTAATATATATCATATTAACATATACACATATGATATATGTATATATACAAATATTTACACATATGAAATATGGAATTTGCTTCAAAATTATCCATAGAGGAAGAAGTTGATGGGATAGAGATAAAATAACATTGGCTTTATATTGATAATTATTGAAGTTGAATGGTGAGTACATGGTGGTTTATTATATAATCTCTCTATTATTGTATTTGAGAATTTCCGTTATCAAAAGCAATACAATTAAACAAAACAAAGCACTAGCTTAAATAACTTATACTCTAAGGGCAAAATTCCAGCCATCTTGCAGCAAGAAGTAGAAGAGTTAAATATCTGAGTAACACAACCTTCCTGACCATCTCAAAAACATACCATAAAGATAAACATCTACTTGGCAAGACCAGCACTTCGGCTTAAATTATGATGCTTAGGGTTAATTTTGGGTGTTAAATATGTCTGGAAAACTAATGTTAAAAGTCACTTTTTAAAAAACTGATGGACATGTTAGCTTATTTTTATCTGTTTTTATATAAGACACTGTATTGTAAAGCCAGAAATTCTTTTTCAACTAACTGAAAAGATTTCTGTCAAATCCCTTAGCTATTTTAAATCTTAGCTCCCTTGTTGGCATCAAGTGGGAACTTTCATGCTTTACTTAATGATGACATCAGACCTGAGACAAACTAGTGATTCCCATAGGAAGTAGCCAGGGAATAGGCCATAGGTAGGCAAGTGTCTCAACCCTTGGTCTCGTAGAACTGAAAAATACCTAGGTCATTCTCTAAAGAATCTGCCTCTTTCTAGAGAGATGGAAATGGATAATCAGGGACTTTCAGTGATGTGGTACTATTATGAACTGAATTATGTCCCCCTTCCCTCATTTATATGCTGAAGTCCTAACCCCATAGGGCTTTAAAGAGATAATGCAATATGACTGGTATCCTTATGAGAAGAAGAGATTAGAACACAGATGCACACAGAGATGCCCAGATGAAGACACAGGGAGAGGGAAACCAGTGATAGGTCAAGGAGAGGGATCTGAGAAGACACTAACTCTATTGACAACTTGATCTTGGACTTCTAGCCTCCAGAATTGTGACAAAATATATCTCTGTTGCTGAAGCTACCCAGTCTATGGTACTTTGTTATAGCAGCCCCAGCAAACTCATACAAGAGGCTTACATGGGTCAGCAGAAGAACTTTTCTTGAAGTCTTACCAACCTCAAGAGTTGTGATTCTCAACAAAAGGAAGGCTCTGATGGAATGAGAGTTAAGCCAAGTGATGGGAGGAGCTAGAAGGCAGTGAGAGTCAAACAGAAAGGGCAAAAGCAACATGAGACAAAAGGAGCAGAGTAATACAAATGAAGCCCTGGTACTCACCAGACTTCTTGAGGAAGGTACTGAGAGGTAATGTCAAAAATGCAAATATCACCTTTGTATACCAAGGAGGCTTGAAGGTCTGAATTGTACATTTATATTGCACATGTGGGATGGGAATTGCTCGATATAACCTCAAGAAGTGAGGTTATGGTTACATTATGAGTAATAACAGCTAGCTAATAATCATATCTGAATTAGCTTAATTCTAGGGTAAGCAACTACAGCCAGCCCTCCATATCCTTGGGTTCTGCATCTGTAGATTCAACCAACTGCAAATAGAAAATATTTGGAAAAAGGAGGATGGTTGCATCCATACTGAACATGTACAGAATTCTTTTCTTGGTCATTATTCCCTAAACAATCCAGTATATTAACTATTTATATAGCATTTACATTGTATTATGTATTAGTCTGTTCTCAGGCTGCTAATAAAGACATACCCAGGACTGGGTAATTTACGAAGAAAAAAATATTTAATTGACTCAGTTTCACATGGCTGGGGAGCCTTCACAATCATGGCAGAAGGTGAAGGAGAAGCAGACGCACATCTTGCGTGGTGGCAGGCAAGAGAACATGTGTGAGGGAAATGCTCTTTTATAAAACCATCAGATCTCGAGAGACTTATTCACTATCATGAGAACAGCACAGGAAAAGCCCACCCCCATGATTCAATAACCTCCCACTAGGTCCCTCCTGTGACATGTGGGGATTATAGGAGCTACAATTCAAGATGAGATTTGGATGGGGACACAGCCATATAATACTAGGCATTATAAATAATTTAGAGATGCCTTAAAGTGTATGGAAGGATAAGCATAGATTATATGCAAATTCTGTACCATTTTATGTTGGGCACTTGAGCACCCATGGATTTTGGTATCCAAGAGAGTCCTAGGACCAATCCTCTAGAGATACTGAGGGATGACTCTATTTCAGAGAGAAACTTCATGATTGTACTTTTAAAACAAAAATTCTTTAACATGAAAAAGATGTGTAGAGGTATCAATTACTAATATTTAGAGTTTTAAAAGGAATGGGAGCAATTTATGAAGAAATGTGTTGTGACTAGGTAAATTCAGTATCTGTTTTTACTATCTGCACTTATGCTTCTTAGCTTACTGTGTCTCTGGAATTAACCTTCATTGTTGAAATCCTTCTCAAACTTTCAGGTCAAGTTCAAAGTGTCCCTCCCCCATGTAGCATTCCTGGAAGCTCCTTAACTACATAGCAAATACAAATATGACAAACATGACAATAAAGTACAGAGAAAGAATCTTCTTGCATTTATGTTTTCTCTTCTAGTTCATCATTCATGTGTTTTTTCCTTCTTTGGGGATTGAAAGCTCTTTGAGGTCAAGAACTGTCTTGATTTTTTGTTTAGCATAAAAATGCTTATTGAGCACCTACTATGTGCTAGTCATCATTCTAAGAGTTCTGGAGTATAGCAGTGAACATGACAGGATAGAATTGACTTGGGTTTTGTAGCTCCATATTGCCTAGCAGAGTATATATTGTATGCCAAGCATCAGCAAATATTTATTAAATTATATTTTCTCTCACCTTCAGAGGCTTCAGGAATTAAGAAGCAACCCTAGTCTGGTTCTGGTATGGTAAAATTAAAAAACCCTCAAAAGGTTTTAGACTGTTTTATCAGAATGTATCACTACCACCCTCATATCCCTGTTTCTACAAGCTAGTGATAAACTTTCTCTCCTTGAACACATTTTAATCAGGCTCCTCTGAATCCTTTTTTCAACAGATCTTCACTTTTAGCCTTCTATATTCATCCCTGTATTGTCCAATTTTAGCAAGAATCCTATTAAGTTTAGCCAGAATCCCCCATCCTGGATTTCTGACCCCCCCCATATCTGACCAGGTTCCCCACCCTCCACCGCCTTCCAGGTGATGTCTGGTCACCCTGCCTGCCTTCAGCAAGGGTCCTGTTAGGTTTGTTTAGCCAGAGTCCCCCTTCCCTTCATGTTTGCTCTTAGGAATATTCCATCCATATGCCCCTGCCTCCCCCAGCCCACTCCTTGGCTACAAATTCCCACTCTTCTCTGTTGTGTTCAGAATTGAGCCTAGTTCCATACTGAGGTCTCTTTTCACTCATTGCGATAATTTTTTCTGAATAAAATCTCATTTTAGTACTTTAACTACTTCTAGTTCTGTTTTTCCTTTGATGGTATTAGAAGGTATTTAGGGCCTGCTAAGCATGCTGGGTGCTTCCTTCTGTTCCTACCCATCCTATCCCAGGATGTCTAGCTCATTGCTACCCCTCGCTCTTGCCCTTGGTCAGGTCAGAAAACCCCATCAAACATGGAGCAAAACCAAGTAACATCTTTTTTTCACACCCTGTGATCTCAAGTTTCTACTAATTTATTGCAACTAAGCTAGGAGATGTGAACTTCTCCCTTTTAGATGGTTCATTTTTGTTCCTTATTTCTGTTTTTTTTTTTTAAAGATGGGTGTCATTTCGGTTTTTTTCTTTAGTGTCCTAAGGTTCTTGCATTTCACCACTTGCCACAGATTTTAGTATAAAAAGTCTGACTCTTTTCTTTTTAAAATTTTAAAAAAATTTTTATGCACATATCTATGGGGAACATGAGATTGACTTTTTTTCCTTTGCAAACTTTCTGAAATGTTTCTGATTGTAATACAATAGATCAGTAATTAAATATGGATTTAAAGAGTGATTTTCTTTTGTCTCATTTCATCATCAGGGGAAGAAAACAGTCATGGTCATCAATCTGTGGGGGCTCTGTGGTGTTAATAGAAGGTTTTGACTAGAAACTTTTACCCTCCATTCTCAAACCATTTTATCAGTCCTTGAAATTTTCTCTAGTTTTGCCAAGGTTTCCCAGGGGAATCCCCACCAGGTTTTAATGGCTTGGAGACAGACAGGATAATGCTACACTGCTTTGGGTTTCCTAACATCCTCCTCACATGTTCGCTCTTTGCATAGCCTCTGGGTCCAGGTAAAATGCTGGCTCGGGTGGCTAGTTTGAAACATGAGCCTCCCACACATCTGCTGAGGACACTGACTATGGCAGGGAAAGTGACTCTCCAAGTTTTATTTGGGTCATAAAAATTCGTGCTGCGCACCGCCTCTTTAAGGATCTGTGCCATTAAATGTGGCCAGGTCTAGAGTACATACACTCTGGAGGAAGCCAGAAAGGACATTAAAATGCTTAGTCTATGAGACACTTCCTTATTTTTGTCATTTTGACATTTATGTGTTGTTTCATTAGGGATTTTTAAGAGAAGACCCTTTTTCAGCAAGAAGTTTTCCCAAGATCACCATCAGAATCCACAGTTTATAATCAAACAGCTGTCTGGTTTGCATTTCAACTGAGCTGGACCACCTGCCGGCTGTTAACCTCTGGAAGGTTATTATGATACAATTGTTGTTGTTGTTTGTTTAAAAAGTTTCAGAGCTCAAGGAAAATATTAGTAATAAGTTACTTAACCTGCAGTGTTTACTGTTCCCACTCAACTTGCAGCTGGTGTTCCAGTGGCCAGTGAGAGGGAGGACTCATCTGAGACCAATACTATTTTGCACTTGTTTTGGAGACGAACCATAAAAATAGGCTTGGCAATGAGGAGCTCTGCCCACGTGGGAGGCGGGGTAGACAGCATTCAAAGGAAACACAACCGTTTCTGAGGGCTGAGGTTGCAAGGCAACATCTCAACATAACCCTTAGATTCAGCTTGGTAGCTTTAAGCTGAGGTCTGGTAGAGCAGCTCATTTTTTGAGTATGTGTGGTTCAACTATGGTATTTTGAAGCTTGCCTGCCATCTGCTTTCTTCCCTTATCTCTACATCCCCCTGACTAATGGAAATGGTGGCTGCAGGTTCTCTCAAATAGCCGCGGGGGTACAATTTTCTAGGCCCTATAAAAATCCAGTCCCTGGATATCATTTGTGGATGCTCTGTTTACAGGGCAGCCCTGTCTGTCTTCAGAACCTGGGGGCCAGAGAACATGATTGCCATTTGCAGAGGTGGGAAAGGCTCTATATGAGTGTGTGTGTGTTGAGGATGCAGGGGTAGTAGGGGGAGGGTACCTGTAACAAGAGTAAGGACCACTGAGGACAGTGACTGACTGGAATAGGCGTTCCATGAGGACTGAGATTTTTTTCTGTTTTATTTCATTCTTCATCTTTAATGCCCAGAACAGTGACCAGCATATGGTGAGCACTCACTAAATATTTGATGAATGAAAGAAAGAAAGAATTAATGATTGTCTCTTTTTTCTGTTCACCTCCTTGTTTATCCCTCAAGCAATAATGAATAGTAGTCAGTTAAGTGTGGCTGGTTGACTCTCAGCACTGGTGTAAAAAAAAAAAAAAAGAAAAAAATAACTGCCGAAATTCTTTCTGGCTATACATTTCAGAATACTTAGGGTTGAAAATTTAGGCAAGAGAACATCCAGGGACTGATTTGGAATGATTTGTGAGGCAGAATAGAATGGGAGAAAGAATTCACACTTGGGTTTGGAGCTGCAGTGTACCTCTTTCTTGCTCTGGGAACTTGGGTAAATTAATTAGGCTCTCTGATTCTCAGTTTCGTCATGTGTAAAATTGAATAATAATAGGTATTCTACATGTTTTTATATTAGAGATTGTATAGGTAAAATCTGCAGAGAATAGAGGTGCAGTAAATGATTATAATTATTAATAGTATATTATCATTACTGTACTATCAATACTATTATACTATGTAATATCATTATACTATTATAGTGTAATAGTATCAACACTATTGTATATAGTACAATTGTATCAATACTATTATTCTACATAATGTCATTACTTCTCTTCTTTTTCACACTCACTGACCACCAAGGAATTAATTTCCTCTGGGCTACAGCATTTTGTGACAGAAACTGTCCAGGATTCTATGGATTCTAGTTCTATCTCCACGGGTGGCTAATTGTATAACCCAGAGCAAGTTGCTTAATTTTTGCACCTCACTTTATGCTGATTCTAACAGGTAGAGAGCATTCAACAAAGTAGAGCTATGCAAATGATTACTTTGCAAAGTTTGTATAACCCTGGAATATTTAATGTGAAGCTACTTGGTCAACTGTTAAATATCATGCAAATGTCAGTTGTGTGGTTCATTTCATTTCAGCTCAACACATTTTTATTGACTATCTACTATGTACCAGATGCTGTGCTCAGTGCAGTGTTAGGTACAGAGAAAGAAGGCAGGACACTTATTTCTGAGGTGCTCTTAATCTGGTGGAGGAGATAATCACACAAACAGAGTACAGTTATTCCTGTGATAGTGAAGTTCATGTTTGTTCCCTTTGTTCACTGTTCCATGCTGGCACCTCAAAGAAAGCATTTGGTGGAGATGGAAGTGGGGAACACCTGGTGTGGGGTTTCCTCAATCCTCTTGCATTTGTATGGAGTCAGCAGCAGGTTGTGCTACCTTGTTTCTTGGATGGCAATAGAATCATTGTAGGATACTCATGTGAAGTCAACACCTTCACCATCTTTGCTTGGGAACCTGACAGTGAACCGTGATCTCTTCTTGGAAGTCTCCCAGTAGTCTTTGCTTCCACCATGATGTCATGGTGAGATTACTCTGAAAGAACTCCAATATGGCCTATGATGAATGAATGAAGAATGCCTCAGGGAGAGAGTCCATGTCTTCTCCATTTATAAGTCCTTAGCACCAACTACATGTATGCCAAGGGCTAGAATTCACAACTGCATGTTGAATGAATAAGTGATAGAAACTGAATTGACTCATCCTCTCCAGAATTCCCACTCTCCAAAATCTTTCCACTTTGTCTTCTAGAATCCCCCTTTGGGGATAAGTTCTTTCTTTTGTATTCTCAATCTCTTCTCTAAACTGGCATCCACTTTCTAATTCAGCTAAAAAACCCAGGTTTCCCCTGAACACATGGCTTTCTGCAGCTAGTTTCCACCACCCTCACATAACAGGACTCTGGTCTGGGAGGTACTTTGACGATGACACTTCCATTATCATTTTATATACAAAAGTGCCTTTTCTTCTCTGATAATTATGCCATTCAATTAAACTGCCCTCTGCCTCTCCTTGTTGTAATGTTTCACCTTCTGCATGATTCTTTCTGTTTCACTGAAGGCTTCTTCTTGGTTTTATCTATCTATTCCCATGGCTATCTCTGACCTTGGTGTCACCCACTACTGTTTTGCTGATGAAACCACTGCCATGTTACAATCTAACCATGTCTTCCTCTCCTTCGGGGTCTCTCAGAGTCCTTGTTATTCAGGTGGCTTAGCATTTTCTAGTCCTCCAGGTCTCTAGTTTCTCTTATCTTCACTTTCTTCTCTAATTATCCTAGTCTCATGGTCCATTTAAAACCACTCTGTTGTAAGCCTCTCCACTCCTTGGGTTCAATATTCTTTGATCACATAGGCTAAGTAAAACTCGTAACTGTAGAGTCTCACTATCTGTCATCTCCATGCCAGACTGCTGAGTAAATGGGCTGCTAAAAATTCAAGGTCTACAAACTCAATGTGCTTGGTAGTTCTTTATGTTTTCCTAATCAGCTGTGTATCTCTTTATCCTATTTTTCATGACAACTATGACAAAGATCCTCCACCTAGCCAACAATCTTCTCCTTCCTCTTAGTAGATGTCATTGTGTCTGACTTCCCAGAGAAAATAGAAGGTGTAAAATGGTATCTCTCTACCTTCCAAATCGACTTATCTGCCTGTATTCATGCCTATCTTGCCCCTACCAAGCCAGCCTCCTCTCTGCTAAGGGAAATCTTTCTAAAGTCCAAATATGACCACATTGCTCCCTGCCCAATACTCCAGATCTAAAATGGTTCTTAGTGATCTAGCTCCTGTTTGCCCTTCCAGATTCATTTATCACTAACTCACTACCTGTACCACAGCCTCTACTTTCTAACTGCCCAGCTTTTGAAATTCTTCATACGCTCTTACCTCCTGGCCATTGTATATAATATACCTTCTGCCTAGTATTCTCACTTCTCTTCCTCACCACCTGTGTGCAGTTAACTCCTACTTATCTTTGATGTTTCAACTAAGATCTCACTTTCTTTTTTTTTTTTTTTTTTTTTTGAGACGGAGTCTCGCTCTGTCGCCCAGGCTGGAGTGCAGTGGCCGGATCTCAGCTCACTGCAAGCTCCGCCTCCCGGGTTTACGCCATTCTCTCGCCTCAGCCTCCCGAGTAGCTGGGACTACAGGCGCCCGCCATCTCGCCCGGCTAATTTTTTGTATTTTTTTTTTTAGTAGAGACGGGGTTTCACCGTGTTAGCCAGGATGGTCTCGATCTCCTGACCTCGTGATCCGCCCGTCTCGGCCTCCCAAAGTGCTGGGATTACAGGCTTGAGCCACCGCGCCCGGCCCTTGAGCCACCGCGCCCGGCCACTTTCTTAAGAAGCCTTTCTTGACTGCATCAAGCCACCAAATATTACATGCACTTCATCTGCTCCTCCTCTTCTTTCAGCACTTTTTGTGTATTTTCTTTGCCTGCTTGTCTTTCAAATACAGTAAGATCCTTGAAGGCAGGGGCTGTTACTTATTTTCCTTTATCTCCCTAGCGTATAGAAGAGCACTTACTCCATGGCTGACACTCAATAAATATTTGCAGGATTAAGACTGAATGAATAAGATAGTGTGTTAGCTACATCTGGAAAGATTGAAACTTGAAAGATAGCAGCATAAAGAACCATAGAAAGGACATACCTGGAAGAAGGTATTGACTGAGCAAGGTAACTTATGGGGCAGTGTCTCAGGAAGGGGCAGAAATTTAATGAGAAGGATGAATAGAAGCCTGGAGACTTTTTGAGATTTATAAGGTTTGAGTTTCTGGATGCCATTGAGCAGAATTAAACTACCATTTCAGTGGACCAACAACAGATGGTTGACTGGATTGACGAGTTGTCTAATTAATGGGTCAGTTCAGTGATATAGTACAACTGACCAGGAACCTTAGATTATAAAATTCAGTGGTGGTCCAACAAATGTCCCATCAATATTCTTAAAATAAGGAACAGTTAAGGAGCTGCAGAGTATTAAATCTCTCTCACCAAGTCTTTCTTTAATTCAGGAAAGTTCTCAGTGATTGTCTCTTCATATTTAGCTTCTATGCCATTTCCTTCCTCTTTTCTGAACCTGGCATATTGGGGCAGAGATCTAAAAACATTTCTGTAAAGGACTGGATAAATAGGCTGTGTCGCCCATTTAGTTCTTGTAGCAACCATTCAACCCTACCACTATAGTTTAAAAGTAGCAATAGATCTACTCTCTCAGCTTTGAACCCTCCCCCCTGCCCCTGTCTCTGTACAGGGGAGCTGCTTCTTCCTTTCTTCTCCCTTTTTTCTTGCCTATTTAAAGTCTCTGCTCCTTAAAACAAACAAACAAAAAGTAGTGATAAACAATATGTAAACAGACCAACGTGTTTGTTTAAAGCAGACCGATGTGGTCATTTTATTTATGGTATTCATTATGAGAATAAAGTTTTATTTATGAATACCAAAATTGAATTTTCATATACTTTTCATGTGTCATAACATATTATTCTTTTGATTTTTTCCAACCATTATAAACTGTAAAAACCACTTAGCTCATAGGCTATATAAAACCAGGCAGAGGGCTGAGTTTGGCCTGTGAGTCATAATTCACTAATCCCAGCGTTAGAGCATCTCAATCTATAACCTGTATCTCTTAGCTATTCTCTCCTATTGTTCCCTGGATTTCTCTAGGCTTTGTTCTGGATGAATTCCTCAATAATATCTTCCAGTTCTGGAATTCTACTCTTGATCTTTTCCAGTCTAGATTTTAACTTGCCTTACAAGTTTCTTTTATAATTTCTGTGACTTTATTTTTCATTTCCAAGATTTCTAATTGGTTCTTTTGCAGACTTATATAATCTTATATTATTTCTGCCTGTTCTTGTTTCATAGTTTCTTGTCTCTGATTTTTGTGTGTATGTGCATTTTTGAGACAGAGTCTTGCTTTGTCACCCAGGCTGGAATGCAGTAGCATGATTCCAACTTACTGCAGCCTAAACCTCCTGGACTCAGGTGATCCTCCCACCTCAGCCTCTCAAGCAGCTGGGACTACAGGCACACACCACCATGCCCAGCTAAGTTTTATGTTTTTTGTAGAGATGTTGCCTAGGCTGATCTCAAATTCCTGGGCTCAAGCAATCTACCTGCCTTGGCCTCCCAGAGTGCTAGGATTATAGTCATGAGCCACAATGCCCAACCTTTTTTCTCTTAAATAAAGACTATGACTTTGTTTTTAATTGAGTAATTTAAATATACTTATTATAAAGTCTTTGTTATGCTGTTCTATAAAATTAATTTTATCTGGCAGGAATTCATACTCCTATTGCTAATTTTTAGCTACATTTTTTTACACTGGATTATCTCACATATTTTGGAATTTTGTTATAGAGGCTCATTTTGAGTGGGCTCCTTCCCCTCCCCTCCATACCACAGACACACACACACACACACACACACACACAACTTCTCTCCCTTAGTGATCACCTCTCCTTGTCTAGTGGGTTTGTGGCCTCCGCCTTACCCTTTCCTCCCTCTGCCCTAAGTTTAGGATCAGATCTTGTAATAACAGCATTTTAGTCTTCTCCTTAAGATAATATTAAGAGTGTGGCAGAGCCAGGCACTAAGCCAGTGGATGGATGGCTTAGTTCCTTTCTTGTTTGTGAAGCTGATTATTATCTCTACCTAGCTCCATGTGCTCATATCCCTAATGCTAGGCACAATATGGCAGTAGTCTCCCTCCCCTACTTTCAGTTTCAACCTCTCATTTGATATGGAGCTGGGTTCCATATCATGGATCCATATCATGGATATGGAGCTTATCGTTTGATAAGCATCCTGGCTCCGATGCTTGCTTCCAGACCTGCAACCCTGTTGGCCAGTTGCTGTAGTCAAGCCCACCACTTTGCATTTCTGGCCCAAGAATGTTTATCTTACTACTGAGCTCAGTTATGTCTTTGGATGATTTCTGAAGATTTGGAGAGAGGGATTACATCAAAGTGTTCTCACTCTGTATCATCTCGACCAGAAAAAAATTACTGGTTTAACTGCCAGAATGTAAGCAAATTGAGAGTAGAGCATCTGTCTATCCTGTTGGCCACTATATTGCTGGTATTAAGCACAGAATAGCTGCTAAATTCATGTTTCTATAATAGATGACAAAGAAATAATATAGGTAATAATTAATGAACAATCTATGTATGTATTAAAATCAAATCTTATTCTTTATGCAAGGTGCATTATTTTAATGACAAGCATAATTAGGACCATACTTACTCATCCATTTATCCCATGTATTCAGTGCTTGCAGGAGATATTTGTGGAAGTAGGGCAAGGCCATGTGTTCATAAGTTACTCTTCTGCCTCCTATTAGCATTAGTCTTTGCACCTGTGAGAAAAATAAATAGAACAATATAAATAAAAAAGTGCTAATTATCACTTTTATTACAACATTATTATGCTACCAGTAAGGCAGAAATAAAGGGAGCTGACGCAATGACAGAGGCATTTCTTGATGTTCAGTTACCTGCTCTTGCCATATTAGAGGCATGCATCAATATAGCAATGGAGACCTTAAATGAAGTTCATTTCTGTGCTTTATAAAGTTGCTTCCTGTTTTAGTTCAGAAGCATTTATGTGACATGCATAACCAGGTCTTGAACCCCATGTCAAGACCTCTGTGAATGTAGCAGTCCTAACTGTCCACTTAGGTAAATGGTCTCCAACTATCTCCATTGGCATATTAGGCTTGATGGATTCTAGAGACTAGAAGCCTGGTACGCTGGCAAAAGAAGGCCCCATATTAATAAGCCTAAGACCCTCTGTTCTCTCTTCTTTGTTTAATTTGACAAGCTTCCAGAAACAAATGGTTCTTCTTCTGATTTCTACTCTTATTGGGTCCCAGAGAGTAAGGAGTTGCTACTTCTGTTGAGAACTTCTTAACACATTGAGAGACAGCTGCATTTCTTGGGGAAGGGTTACAGTCTGTCTACTGTTTGTGTCTCTGTTAGGTGTGGGTGGAGCTTGTTGAGTCCATCACAGAGGAGATTTATCTAGCAGAGATGCAGCAAATATGTGTTAGGTATTATTATTAAGAGCTAGTTTGCTCTAATTCTAAGCCATGCTAAGTGCTGAAGAACAATTTATATTGGCAGCTACAATAGTAATATTGGGAGTTTACTGAGATGACAGAGTAATCTTGTTAGCTAGACTACTTTTCTATATTGAAAACATAAAGTACTCTGCATCAAATCATATAATCTACAGTTTCCCTTTCTCTCTTTAATTTGATTATGAACTATTACCGTGCTTTGCCATAAAATATGAAAGTTTTACATTTTGATAGTTTTTCAAGCGCTGATTTTACTTTCTGTGCAAATACTTCATATCTTTCCAGCATAATTATTTAGCAGCCTTTTCGGGTTAATTATTGTCATTAACAATATGAGTCCTATGAGGGAATATCAATTAAAATATGCACAGCTGAACTTTCAAATGAGTAAATAATTTAGTTTTGGAAAATGACTGGAAACAGCAGGGTAACAGTCAAAAGGGGAACAATTATTTTAATGCTTATTTGACAAATGAGTCATTTTTACAGCAAATTAGATTCTTATCATAGCACCCCTACTGGTTACCACAGGAAAGCTGTTAACACGAGTTTTTAAAATAAAAGCTGTTAAGTTATGCATGCAAAGTTAAGGAAATCATTTGTATGAAGAAAGGGTGATTAGGATATGCATTGTTCGCTGATGAAATACTGCCACTGGGATCTAATTAGGGCCATAAATCATGCAAAATGATGTGTGTATATAGGGCTTGAAACATCAGAGTGATACCTGCCATTGATAGTGAGATGGATGACTTCCCCCACCTCTGATTTTCATGGCTGTCCTTGTCTTTGTGCTGGCCAGACCCTAAAGTCGTACTTCAAGTAGGATGGAGACTGAGCCATGGGAATTTACCACTTGTAAAGGATGCTGGGAAAGTCTCCAAGATGGACTGTCATTTCTTCTCATTAGGAAAAAACTTAGGAAAGGCAGAATGGTGGCCTTCAGGATAAATAGCTTTGAGATGAGTTCCAACTTGTGCTTTGTCAGCTTAATTTTTAAAATTTGTTTTTGACTCAGTAATTTTTAGAAGAAAAGAAGAAAAGAAACAAGGATGAGAGAAAGAAGGATGAAGGAAGGAAGAAGGAAAGGAAGGAAGCAAAGAAGGAAGGAAGAAGGAAGGAGAGAAGAAAGGAAGGAGGAAAGGAAGGAAAGAAGCAAAGAAGAAAGGAAGGAAGAAAAGAGGAAAGGAAAGAAGAAAGGAAGAAAGGAAGGAAGGAGGGAAGGAAGGAAGGAAAAAGGCAGACATTTACAGAACCCATGTATTATTTCCAATATATAAATAGTACTTACTCTAGGCCTCATATCTTGAATTCAACCCAGAGTTGAGGCAAAGCCTATTTGTAGAGTTTTTGGAGTTCTGAAAGTAGATACACACATGCATCATTTTCTAGCTTTTGCTCATGTGTTTGAATCGCTTACCCCCTCATGCCATGGACATCATTCTGTGTCAAAGATTGAAGCCACTTTTCCCAACCTGTGTGGGAAGTTGAGTGGAGTAAATTGGACAGAGGCTGCCTACTAGTCATAAAAATCAGACTCCAAGAAATGTTCTAGTGAATCAGACTGACCCCCCGCCCCTCCCCGCCAAATTATCTAGGCCAATCCCAGACCTGTAAAGTCAGCATCACCACAGGACTTGTTAGGAATGCATTCTCAGGCCCCACTCCAGATCTACTGAGTCAGAATCTCTGGGGTTGAGCCCAGCCATCTGTGTTTTCATAGATTCTTTAGGTGATCCTGATGCATGCTCAAGTTTGGGAAGCACTGATCTAGGCTAGTCCCTGGAAGATCTAAACTGGCACTAATTCTTTCAGATGATTATAAAAATTATTCCAAGACCTCACCAGGACTTAAGTGCCCTTATGAGACATCAACCCTAACACACTTCACTTTCCTCTGCTATGTACTGCTAACTATAGGTGTGACCATACATCTTTAGCTTGATGTTTCAGGGTCTAAATTTTTCATGGGGGAAACGAGGGAGGAAACTTTGCCTACAAGGAGGCAGTGTTTTGGACTGATTAACTTGCAACCCTGTTACAAGTTAAAAGTACTTGATTTGTCATTTTGAATATGGTTGGGAAGATTACAACACAGCAAGAATACATATCAGGAGACACTTCCATTACAGTTTTTTTGAACTCTCTAAAAATTGTCACTCTGACTTATTTACCCCTTGTGGATTTTCTGTAGAGAGACCTTAACTTCAGGCTCTGATCTTTGCTTGGTAAACATCTACCCTTCAAGTTTAAAGAGTCTACTTTCAGGGTGGACACACTTATATCAGCTTTTTGAGAGCTCTTAGCCTTGGAACTAAGTAGCTCTGTTCCTCCCTCCTCACATTGCCCCACCCAGTGGGATTCTGACTTCATCCCTTTCTCATCATTGAGAAATATGATGCTTGTGTCTGTCTTGAAATTCCTTCCAAATCACGTTCTTTTATTATGAGCCTTTGCCTCCCACCTAATGCTAGACTGGAGTGGTTTCAGTGAACTATTTTGTGTTGATGGAATGAACTTCCCCACCCAATAATTTCACTAAACCAGTTCTGCAGAAGCTTCTGGCTCATTGAGATGGGGTTGGGATATGGGGATGAGGGAATGGAGGGGTCAAATGGGGTGTATAAAATTTTTAGCAGCTGCTAACCTGGGGGAGGGAGGGATGCAGGAGAGAAAAATTTATCAAGGCCCCAGCAGAAGAAGGTGGACATAGGGTAACATTTTGGAAGTGCTTCTTTCTGGGAGCAAAGTTTACGAGTATCTAACTCATGTCTAATTGTGCCTTGAGGAAGACCATGAAGATGTCTTTATTCGAGCTTCCAAGAGGTGTCACTTCTCTCACATGACCTCTCTATAGCTACCAGTATTTTCCCCAACATCTTGAAAAGAAAAAAAAAAAACTATTTTCAGAAGAATCAAGTGTTTCTAGTTAGCTAGCACAGCATCAGCTAGTCAAAGACTTTTATTTCACAGATGGGGAACTAGAGAAAATGAAGGCCAAGTGGCTGGGCATAAACTAGGCTGTCTGACTCGTGGCTCAGTGTATCGCAGGGGCTTCCAGCACCTGGCAAGACCCGTGATCACTGTCTGTATTTGTCAGTGTTCTTCAGAGAAACAGAATCAATGGGATATAGAGAGATACATATTAGAAGACATTTATTGTAAGAATTGGCTCATGCAGTTATGGAGGTTGAGAAACCTCACAGTTTGCTGTCTGCAAGCTGGAAAACCAAGAAAACTGGTGGTGTCATTCAGTCTTAGCTGAGTCCCAAAAACCTGAGAAGCAGTAATGCCAATATCTGAGGGCAGGAGGAGATGGATATCCCAGCTCAAGCAGGGAAAGCAAATTCACCCTTTCTCTTGACTAGTCAGGTCCTGTTCAGTCAGGTCCTCACTGGATCGAATGATGCCCACCCATACTGGTGAAAGGAATCTTTTTCACTCTGTCTGCTGATTAAAATGTTAATTTCTTCCAATCACTCATGCAGGTATATTTAGAAATAATGTTTTACCAGCTATCTAGGCATCCCTTAGCCCAGTCAAGTTGAAACACTAAACTTAACTGTCACACAATCATAATAAGCATCATTTAGATGGTTGAATCCCTAGAACAGCCCTAGAAGGTAGTTCTCACAGCACAGAAGAGGGACTGAGGTTTAGCCATCTTATAGGACTTTCCCTTTGTCACAGCTGGTGGACTACAGAGCCTGGACTTTGATGCCCTCTAATGACCCTAAAGCCTGTTTATGGGACTGTGTCATTGTGTATCCATGTGGATGATGGCTTCTAGATAAAATGAGCACCACAATTCGTTTTCTCAATTTTATTGTTAATTTCTAGGCCTCATACTTTATAATATATATGCTCGATCATGACTGTAGTAGAACGTGAAGGAAATGTTTTAAGGACAAGAGTTGTAGAAATTCATACAATTAAAGATTAGTCCAGTTAGAACTCCTTGTATGTACATAAATAAAGGTAATTTTAAAGACTCAGTTCTTCCTCATCCCCCAGGAGATTTTTTCCCATAGAAAGGACCCTTAGAGGTTCCATGTTTCTATATTTGCAGAATTCTTCACTTACTCTGTCTTTCTTTGGAAGGGATCTGATATAGCCGCATAAATTTAGTATTTTACACAGGATCCTGCTTTGACAGGGAAGTCAGAATGGACAGATAATTCTGGTTTATGCTAAAACGTGGACTACTGTTAAAATTGTGTT
Organism: Trachypithecus francoisi; assembly: GCF_009764315.1. Taxonomy (NCBI): domain Eukaryota; kingdom Metazoa; phylum Chordata; class Mammalia; order Primates; family Cercopithecidae; genus Trachypithecus; species Trachypithecus francoisi. The sequence continues at coordinate 16,424,022 of NW_022681462.1, forward strand.
AATTTCCAGCACTCCAGGCAGACTGAACCACATTCACTCTAAAGACCCTGCAGACAGAGGCAGTGCTCTGGCAGCAGCTCAAGAAACTAATTAAACACTAGGAGAGGGGCAGAGCAAGATGGCCGAATAGGAACAGCTCCAGTCTCCAACTCCCAGCGCGAGTGACACAGAAGACCGGTGATTTCTGCATTTTCAACTGAGGTACTGGGGTCATCTCACTAGGGAGTGCCGGACAATCGGTGCTGGTCAGTTGCTGCAGCCCGACCAGTGAGAGCTGAAGCAGGGTGAGGCATCACCTCACCTGGAAAGCGCAAGGGGGAAGGGAATCCCTTTTCCTAGCCAGGGGAACTGAGACACACAACACCTGGAAAATCGGATAACTCCCACCCCAATACTGCGCTTTAAGCAAACGGGCACACCAGGAGAATATATCCCACACCTGGCTGGGAGGGTCCCACGCCCACGGAGCCTCCCTCATTGCTAACACTGCAGTCTGCGATCTAACCGCAAGGCAGCAGCGAGGCTGGGGGAGGGGCGTCCGCCATTGCTGAGGCTTAAGTAGGTAAACAAAGCCGCTGGGAAGCTCCAACTGGATGGAGCTCACAGCAGCTCAAGGAAACCTGCCTGTCTCTGTAGACTCCACCTCTGGGGACGGGCACAATTAACAACAACAACAACAAAAGCAGCAGAAACCTCTGCAGATGCAAACGACTCTGTCTGACAGCTTTGAAGAGAGCAGTGGATCTCCCAACACGGAGGTTGAGATCTGAGAAGAGACAGACTGCCTGCTCAAGTGGGTCCCTGACCCCTGAGTAGCCTAACTGGGAGACATCCCCCACTAGGGGCAGTCTGACACTTCTCACAGGGTGGAGTACACCCCTGAGAAGAAGCTTCCAAAGTAAGAATCAGACAGGTACACTCGCTGTTCAGCAGTATTCTATCTTCTGCAAACTCTGCTGCTGATACCCAGGCAAACAGGGTCTGGAGTGGACCTCAAGCAATCTCCAACAGACCTACAGCTGAGGGTCCTGACTGTTAGAAGGAAAACTATCAAACAGGAAGGACACCTATACCAAAACCTCATCAGTACGTCACCATCATCAAAGACCAGAGGCAGATAACACCACAAAGATGGGGAAAAAGCAGTACAGAAAAGCTGGAAATTCAAAAAATAAGAGCGCATCTCCCCCGCAAAGGAGCGCAGCCCATCGCCAGCAACGGATCAAAGCTGGTCAGAGAATGACTTTCACGAGATGAGAGAAGAAGGCTTCAGTCCATCAAACTTCTCAGAGCTAAAGGAGGAATTACATACCCAGCGCAAAGAAACTAAAAATCTTGAAAAAACAGTGGAAGAATTGACAGCTAGAATAATTAATGCAGAGAAGGTCATAAACGAAATGGCAGAGATGAAAACCATGACATGAGAAATACGTGACAAATGCACAAGCTTCAATAACTGACTCGATCAACTGGAAGAAAGAGTATCAGCGATTAAGGATCAAAATGAATGAAATGAAGCGAGAAGAGAAACCAAAAGAAAAAGAAGAAAAAGAAATGAACAAAGCCTGCAAGAAGTATGGGATCATGTAAAAAGACCAAATCTAAGTCTGATTGGGGTGCCTGAAATGGAACCAAGTTGGAAAACACTTTTCAGGATATCATCCAGGAGAACTTCCCCAACCTACTAGGGCAGGCCAACATTCAAATTCAGGAAATACAGAGAATGCCACAAAGATACTCCTCCAGAAGAGCAACTCCAAGACACATAATTGCCAGATTCACCGAAGTTGAAATGAAGGAAAGAATCTTAAGGGCAGCAGAGAGAAAGGTCGGGTTACCCACAAAGGGAAGCCCATCAGACTAACAGCAGATCTCTCGGCAGAAACTCTACAAGCCAGAAGAGAGTCGGGGCCAATATTCAACATTCTTAAAGAAAAGACTTTTAAACCCAGAATTTCATATCCAGCCAAACTAAGTTTCGTAAGTGAAGGAGAAATAAAATCCTTTACAGATAAGCAAATGCTTAGAGATTTTGTCACCACCAGGCCTGCCTTACAAGAGACCCTGAAGGAAGCCCTAAACATGGAAAGGAACAACCGTACCAGCCATTGCAAAAACATGCCAAAATGTAAAGACCATCGAGGCTAGGAAGAAACTGCATCAACTAACGAGCAAAATAACCAGTTAATATCATAATGGCAGGATCAAGTTCACACATAACAATATTAACCTTAAATGTAAATGGACTAAATGCTCCAATTAAAAGACACAGACTGGCAAACTGGATCAAGAGTCAAGACCCATCAGTCTGCTGTATTCAGGAGACCCATCTCACATGCAGAGACATACATAGGCTCAAATAAAGGGATGGAGGAAGATCTACCAAGCAAATGGAGAACAAAAAAAGCAGGGTTGCAATCCTAGTCTCTGATAAAACACTTTAAACCATCAAAGATCAAAAGAGACACAAAGAAGGCCATTACATAATGGTAAAGGGATCAATTCAACAGGAGAGCTAACTCTCCTAAATATATGTGCACCCAGATTCATAAAGCAAGTCCTTAGAGACTTACAAAGAGACTTAGACTCCCATATAATAATAATGGGAGACTTCAACACTCCACTGTCAACATTAGACAGATCAATGAGACAGAAAGTTAACAAGGATATCCAGGAATTGAACTCAGCTCTGCACCAAGCGGACCTAATAGACATCTATAGAACTCTCCACCCCAAATCAACAGAATATACATTCTTCTCAGCACCACATCGCACTTATTCCAAAATTGACCACATAATTGGAAGTAAAGCACTCCTCAGCAAATGTACAAGAACAGAAATTATAACAAACTGTCTCTCAGACCACAGTGCAATCAAACTAGAACTCAGGACTAAGAAACTCAATCAAAACCGCTCAACTACATGGAAACTGAACAACCTGCTCCTGAATGACTACTGGGTACATAACAAAATGAAGGCAGAAATAAAGATGTTCTTTGAAACCAATGAGAACAAAGATACAACATACCAGAATCTCTGGGACACATTTAAAGCTGTGTGTATAGGGAAATTTATAGCATTAAATGCCCACAAGAGAAAGCAGGAAAGATCTAAAATTGACACTCTAGCATCAGAATTAAAAGAACTAGAGAGGCAAGAGCAAACACATTCAAAAGCCAGCAGAAGGCAAGAAATAACTAAGATCAGAGCAGAACTGAAGGAGATAGAGACACAAAAAACCCTCCCAAAAATCAATGAATCCAGGAGTTGGTTTTTGGAAAAGATCAACAAAATTGACAGACCTTGCTTGACATTCTCAGCAAGACTAATAAAGAAGAAAATAGAGTGGAATCAAATAGATGCAATAAAAAATGATAAAGGGGATATCACCACCGACCCCACAGAAATACAAACTACCATCAGAGAATACTATAAACACCTCTACGCAAATCAACTAGAAAATCTAGAAGAAATGGATAATTTCCTGGACACTTACACTCTCCCAGGACTAAACCAGGAAGAAGTTGAATCCCTGAATAGACCAATAGCAGGCTCTGAAATTGAGGCAATAATTAGTAGCCTACCAACCAAAAAAAGTCCAGGACCAGATGGATTCACAGCTGAATTCTACCAGAGGTACAAGGAGGAGCTGGTACCATTCCTTCTGAAACTATTCCAATCAGTAGAAAAAGAGGGAATCCTCCCTAACTCATTTTATGAGGCCAACTTCATCCTGATACCAAAGCCTGGCAGAGACACAACAAAAAAAGAGAATTTTAGACTAATATCCCTGATGAACATCGATGCAAAAATCCTCAATAAAATACTGGCAAACCGGATTCAGCAGCACATCAAAAATCTTATCCACCATGATCAAGTGGGCTTCATCCCTGGGATGCAAGGCTGGTTCAACATTTGCAAATCAATAAACATAATCCAGCATATAAACAGACCCAAAGACAAGACCACATGATTATCTTAATAGATGCAGAAAAGGCTTTTGACAAAATTCAACAGCCCTTTATGCTAAAAACGCTCAATAAATTCGGTATTGATGGAACGTACCTCAAAATAATAAGAGCTATTTATGACAAACCCACAGCTAATATCATACTGAATGGGCAAAAACTGGAAAAATTCCCTTTGAAAACTGGCACAAGACAGGGATGCCCTCTCTTACCACTCCTATTCAACATAGTGTTGGAAGTTCTGGCTAGGGCAATCAGGCAAGAGAAAGAAATCAAGGGTATCCAGTTAGGAAAAGAAGAAGTCAAATTGTCCCTGTTTGCAGATGACATGATTGTATATTTAGAAAACCCCATCGTCTCAGCCCAAAATCTCCTTAAGCTGATAAGCAACTTCAGCAAAGTCTCAGGATACAAAATTAATGTGCAAAAATCACAGGCATTCTTATACACCAGTAACAGACAAACAGAGAGCCAAATCAGGAATGAACTTCCATTCACAATTGCTTCAAAGAGAATAAAATACCTAGGAATCCAACTTACAAGGGATGTAAAGGACCTCTTCAAGGAGAACTACAAACCACTGCTCAGTGAAATCAAAGAGGACACAACAAAATGGAAGAACTTACCATGCTCATGGATAGGAAGAATCAATATTGTGAAAATGGCCATACTGCCCAAGGTTATTTATAGATTCAATGCCATCCCCATCAAGCTACCAATGAGTTTCTTCACAGAATTGGAAAAACGGCTTTAAAGTTCCTATGGAACCAAAAAAGAGCCCGCATTGCCAAGACAATCCTAAGTCAAAAGGACAAAGCTGGAGGCATCACGCTACCTGACTTCAAACTCTACTACAAGCTACAGTAACCAAAACAGCATGGTACTGGTACCAAAACAGAGATCTAGACCAATGGAACAGAACAGAGTCCTCAGAAATAATACCACACATCTACAGCCATCTGATCTTTGACAAACCTGAGAGAAACAAGAAATGGGGAAGGATTCCCTATTTAATAAATGGTGCTGGGAAAATTGGCTGGCCATAAGTAGAAAGCTGAAACTGGATCCTTTCCTTACTCCTTATACGAAGATTAATTCAAGATGGATTAGAGACTTAAATGTTAGACCTAATACCATGAAAATCCTAGAAGAAAACCTAGGTAGTACCATTCAGGACATAGGCATGGGCAAGGACTTCATGTCTAAAACACCAAAAGCAATGGCAGCAAAAGCCAGATTTGACAATTGGGATCCAATTAAACTAAAGAGCTTCTGCACAGCAAAAGAAACTACCATCATAGTGAACAGGCAACCTACAGAATGGGACAAAATTTTTGCAATCTACTCATCTGATAAAGGTCTAATATCCAGAGTCTACAAAGAACTCAAACAAATTTACAAGAAAAAGACAAACAACCCCATCAAAAAGTGGGCAAAGGATATGAACAGACATTTCTCAAAAGAAGACATTCATACAGCCAACAGACATATGAAAAAATGCTCATCATCACTTGCCATCAGAGAAATGCAAATCCAAACCACAATGAGATACCATCTCACAGCAGTTAGAATGGCAATCATTAAAAAGTCAGGAAACAACAGGTGTTGGAGAGGATGTGGAGAAATAGGAACACCTTTACACTGTTGGTGGGATTGTAAACTAGTTCAACCATTATGGAAAACAGTATGGTGATTCCTCAGGGATCTAGAACTAGATGTACCATATGACCCAGCCATCCCACTACTGGGTGTATACCCAAGGGATTATAAATCATCTGCTATAAAGACACATGCACACGTATGTTTATTGCAGCACTATTCACAATAGCAAAGACTTGGAATCAACCCAAATGTCCATCTGTGACAGACTGGATTAAGAAAATGTGGCACATATACAGCATGGAATACTATGCAGCCATAAAAAAGGATGAGTTTGTGTCCTTTGTAGGGACATGGATGCAGCTGGAAACCATCATTCTTAGCAAACTATCACAAGAAGAGAAAACCAAACACCGCATGTTCTCACTCATAGGTGGGAATGAACAATGAGATCACTTGGACTCGGGAATGGAACATCACACACCGGGGCCTATCATGGGGAGGGGGGAGGAGGGAGGGATTGCATTGGGAGTTATACCTGATATAAATGATGAATTGATGGGTGCTGACGAGTTGATGGGTGCAGCACACCAACATGGCACAAGTATATATATGTAACAAACCTGCACGTTGCACGTTATGCACATGTACCCTAGAACTTAAAGTATAATAAAAAACAAACAAACAAACAAACACTAGGAGACACACGATTTGGATTTGAGGAAGCCATTCAAGACTGGGGCATTAGAGTGGCCATGAGGACTGTGTTCCTCAGCGTCGTTCTGTTTCTTGGCTCTTGCTATCAATTTCTGCTCAACTCAGGCCACACCTTCCCGATGGAGACTTCCAAGATCATATGAACACTATGACCAAAGAATTGGAATTCTTTTTTCCTTTTGTTTCTCCCCTTCCTCCTTTCATTTCTTCCCTCCTCTCTTCCTTCCTCTCCTTCCTTCCTTCCCTCCTCCTTTCCTTCCTCCTCTCCTTCCCTTCCTTCCTTTCCCTTCACTTCTCCTGTCCTTCCCTTCCTTTCTCTCCTCCTTTCCTTCCTCCTCTCTTTCTCTTCTCCTTCCCTTCCCTTCCTTTCCCCTTCCCCTCCCTTCTCTTCCCTTCCTTCCCTTTCTTCCCTAAAGCCTGTTCATGGGACTGCGTCATTGTGTGTCCATGTGAATGATGGCTTCTAGATAAAATGAACACCACAGCTTTCCCTTCCCTTCCCTTCCCTTCCCTTCCCTTCCTTTCCCTTCTCTTCCCTTCCCTTCCTTTCCCTTCTCTTCCCATCCTTTCCTTTCCTTTCCTTTCCCTTCCTTTCCCTTTCCTCCCTCCCCTCCCTTCCCCCTCTTCCCTTCCCTCCTTCCTTCCTTTCCCTTCTCTTCCCTTCCCTTCCTTCCCTTTCCTTCCCTTCCCCTTCTCCTATCTTCCCTTCCCTCCCTTCCCTTCCCTTCTCTTTCCTTCCACTTCTCCTCCCTTCCTTCTTCCTGCCTTCCTTCCTTCCCTCCTCCCTTCCTGCCTTCCTTTGTTCCTTCCTTCCTTCCTCCTCCTTCCTTCCTTCCTCCTCCCTTGCTTCCTTCCCTCATCCCTCCTCTCTTCCCTTCTCTTCCCTCCTCCCTTTCTTCCTTCTCTCCTCCTTTCCTTCCTCTCTTCTCTCTCCTTTCCTGCTATCTTTCCTTTCCTTTTGCCCAGTTTCTGGTTTTGTCTCTCCTCTTTCTCTTTTTCCTGCTTTCTTTATTTCATTGGGCCTTCAAGAATTTCTTATTTTTAAAAAGTCCATACTGAAGAAATAGTTTGTCCCTGCATAAACAGCCCCAGTGATAAGAGTTCAGCCCATGAGAGTGGAACTGTTGGTATGGGTCCACTAATGAGCAGTTTAACTTTGAGAGAACCCATTACACTAAGAGTGTCTCAGTGGTCCAGTGGAGTGAATGCTGGGTGATGTTTGGAGTGAAGCAGATGTGTCCACTGGGTGACTGCCATCTGTAGTGGATGGTCTGTGTGTAGTGGATGGTCAGTGTGTGTGAGTTTCTGGAGCTTTACATTGGATGGTCTCTTTTAGATCCTGGAAATTATATTTATACAACTTCGTAAACATTACTTTCATAATCCCAAACATGGTACCATGTTCCCAGTGCTTTTTAGGACGATGATACCGAGTCAGTGTATGTCCCCTTCGGTTCTTAAATCACTTCTTTTTGGCACTTTCCCTTCCCCTCTTTCAGCCCTTTCTGGTTTTCAGCATTTTTATGTCCTAACCAACCGGAACCTTCCCTGGCATAATTAGCCCTATTACCCTTGCCAGTGTCTCCCAGTTAATGAAAACTTATCTGTCTTACTGTTTTTGTCCTCAAAGCTCTAATGAGTAACTAAAACCAATATGACAAATCAATCACTATGTACTGTGAATGCCTGGTTGCCATTAATAAGCAACACACTACAGTTTAAGGAACTGCTACAACAGATTCCTTGGCAATTCAAGAGTGAAGGGATTTTTCAGCATGCAAAAGCCTTTATACAATTTCAGGATTATAGACTATGCCATCTGGACTTCCATATTATTTTACCTAATTGCTAGGATTGACCCTAGTGACATGCTATTGTTTGCTGGTTTTGTTACCTGCTGGATGGCACCTGTTTCAATGTAAGAGTCAAAGCAATTTCAATTCAGCCTTGTTGGAAAGATTTTTAAAGAATATCAGAGCAGCCTTTGAGGTAGCTGAAAACCTCCATGGAGGTTGGATGTTCGTACTGGCAGTGCCTCTGGATTGGCCCCAGAGTTTCCAAAGTATATGACATTAGGATTGGTGAGTTGTAGCTAACAGGCATACTATGAGTATAGGGACTAGGAATAGAAGCAGAATGAATATTAATTATTGAATACTGCACAGACCATTTCTTACCCTTTGCAATCGATCAATCAATTAATCAAACTATCCACACATCTTGATAGAACACTCATTTCACAAAACTCAAGGTGACGTAAAGCCATGTGCATATTAGAAACAAGTGTCAGATACTGTTCTTATCCTCAAGGACCTCATAGTATGATGAATATAGGAATTCCCAAACAAGTATGGTGTGAGGTGGGATAAAAAGGCAGTGGACACTCATTAGAATCACCAGATGTCTTAGTCTGTGTTACTGTAAAAGAATACCTGCAGCTGGGTAATTCGTAAAGAAAAGAGGTTTATTTAGTTGATAGTTCTGCAGGCTATACAAGAACCATGATGCTGGCTTCTGTTCAGCTTCTGGTGAGGACTTCTGTGCTATGTCAAAATATGGTGGAGAAAATCAAAGGGGAAACAGGTACTCACAAAGAGAAACTAAAAGCCTTGCAATTCTGTAAAGGAAAAATTAAGAGAGAAAAATGTCCAGGAAATCATTTGATGAAAGTCCCTCTTCCGTCATGGGTATTTCTACAGTTAAGACAATCTCTGAGTGTTTTTAATTACAGGAGTCCACACCTTCAACTAAGCTACCCTTCAAATTCCTTCTCAGGCAAACTCCTCACTCTGTAAATAAACTTGTAGTCACGTTTACATGAAAGTATTTAATATATTGGCATCATTTCTGAAGATTGCGGCAGAAGAAAATAGACAGGATCTTCTTCTGTCATTTAGGATTGTGTTCAGTTGCATGCAACAGAAAGCTGGATTTCAGTGGCTTAAACAAATTAGGAGTTTGATTTTCTCACATAACAAGAAGGTCAGAGGTGAGTGACTGCTGAAGTTGATTCAGAGGCTCTACAGTGTCAAGGATGGTATCTCTGAGTTCCACTTGGTTGGCCTTTCTCTTATGGTCTGTGGCAGGTCCAGCCATACAGTGGTGTTCAAGGCAGGAGGGAATCAAGGAAGAGGAGACACATTGGCACTATGATCAGAAGAGTAAAAGCAGGAAGGAGCCTCCACCTCCCACACTGAAGGTCCCAACCCTCAGTCCAGACCTGGGCACACAGTCACCCTGCCTTCAGTGAAGGTTGAGGAAATGAGTCCTTTCTCTTTCCAGGCTTCATGGAGGGAAGTAGTAAGGAAGAAGGAATGGGAAATGACTTCTGAGTTGCCAAATATTAGTGTCTGCCTTACCAATCAGGCTCAGTAAACTACAGCAGTGATTGTCAACCTTGGCTGCACATTTGAATCAGCCAAGGGAGCTTTAAAAATCCTAAAGCATGAACCACACCCCAGACAAATTTCATTCCAGTCTCTAGGGGTGGGATACAGGCCGTTTTTTAAAGCTCCTTAGTGAGTACAGTGTGCAGTGAAGATTGAGAACCTCTGGTCTAGCCCTCCCCCAAGGGAATTTTTTAACATGTTCTCCAGATAATATTGATACAGGTGATCTATATCCCCTTTTGAAAAACATTGTTAAACTCTCATTCACTGACACATTTATTTATTTATTTATTTATTTATTTATTTATTTATTCATTCATTCATTCATTCATTCAGGCATATGTGCTAAATGCCTTCCGTGTTTATGGCTACTGGAGAAGAGTAGGAATGGATTTATGCTTTATGCTCTTCAATTACCTCCAATATCTTCAGATTGTATAGGGCTTTAAAACGAATAGAAAATCCTTTTTTATACACTGTCTCATTTAAACTGCAGACAAGACTATGAGGCATTATGATTTCAGTTTAACAGCTGAAGAAACTTGATACTTAAGGAGGTGGAGTGAGCTGCTCCACGTCACTTAGCTTTGAGTTTATGTGTGAAAGAAGAGTCACTGGGAAAGGGGTTTTCATACTCCACATTCAATGTGCTATCCACTGGAAGACAAAACCCATGTATTTATGACAGTTAAGTCATGGTGCAAACTGAAATATATTTTGCAAATGTACCCAAAGTTAGTGAGGTAGGAATATGAAAGATAGCAAACATTGATTGACCAAGTACTATTAAAAACAATGTTCTCAGTGCTATATTATATGCATTCACTCATTGGAATTTCCTAACAAGTCTACTGGAGAAGTACTTTATTTCCACTTTGCTCACAAGGAAACTGGATGTTTAATTACTTGTCCAAGGTCACACTATTAGTAAGAAGAGAAGATAGGATTTGAACCCATGCATCTGGTTTCAAACCTTCACTCTTAACTCAGAGCTGCCTTGTACGGTTGAGCAGGTTTTTTACTGCCTAAAGAGGTTCAGCTTAGAGGACTAGTGGGAACTGAAATTCAGCCCAAGCTCAGTTCACCAATTCTTTACCCTGGCACAGGTATATTTGCTATTATAGGAAGAGTGTTTTTGTAATTCCCATGTAGGCAACCTGTGGACTATGTGATTTTCAGGCTTCACCATTACCTATGTTGCCCCTCACAACATGACTTGATTTCATTCATTCCTCAAGTTGCTCACCCACTGACTGATTCACAAATATCCATAGGGAGATTTCAGGGTTTATGCCCAGTTCAAGGAAATCTCTAGGAGATAGTGACCAACACAGGCTCCAGGCCTTTTCTGCTTATATATGTGCATCATACTCATTAGATTTTATTAGCCAGTGGTCATAAATCAATATATACCCATAGCAAGAAATCAGAGAATTCAGAATTATGATGAAAAGCAACAATCTCCCACCCTGCACCTGCACCCTCAGCCCTACCATGGAGGTTCCTTTGACTGTGGATTTAGACTTGCTAATTCATAAAACATCCTGTACCTCAGAGATGCTCTCAGGCTGTCTACCCAAGCCCTGTTTGGCCAAGGGAAATCAATGGGGTTTAATCAGAATGAATAGCTCTATTTTCCCCTGGGTAGGTGGGGCCTCAGAAACTTGAAAAGATTGAAATATACTATTATTTTCTATCTGTCTTTTTCTTCACCCCATCTTTCCCTCTCTTCTCTATCATTGCTGTATACTTTGCACCTAGGATGGTGTTGAGCACATGGTAGGCATTTAATAAACATTTGTGAATGAGTAAAAGAATGAGTAAATGCATGGCTAGTGTTTTTGTAGCACCCAATGTTCAGAGTGCTTTTCATATAGCTAATCTCACTCAATCTTAATAACAAGTTATGAACTTAATATTATCACTAATTTGAATCCATCATATGTATATATGCAAACTGTGTTTCAATGACATAAAATAACTTTTCCAGATGGTAAAATGGTAGGCAAGATGCCTGAACTGATCCTCCACTGAAAACAACAAAATATGCACAATAAAATTTTAAGAAATATTTCTATAATTGTTCCATGAGCTTGCAAGAAAGTAAGGAATACTCAGACCAAAAATTGGGTGAAAATAGGAGCCCAGAGAGGTAGTAAAGTCCAGTTACTGACATGAGGTCACTTTTCGGGTAAAACTGAGCATAGTTTTTTGAGGCCTCATGGGGCTTAAGATTTGGAAGACAAAGCTCATGACCAACCAGAAGCAGGAATCTAATAGAAGACCCTCTGGAAAGCTGGAGCTCCATGAGGCTCTACTCTCAGTGCCAGGATACTTAAAAATAAAACTAATAACCTCTCAGCCCACTCAGGGGACCTCAAAAAAACTGTCTCAAACCATACAGTGAACTAATAAGGGAAAAAATTTCCTTGAAAATTGATAACCATAAGCCATCTATCATGAAGCTTTATAGATCAAATTGATATCACCTCAATGGCCTAAAAACTTTAAAAATTTAAAAAAATTTTCCAGTAGTGGTAATGTTTCCTTTCACTGAGAGAACAAATATAAATCATTATTTGAAAATTTTATCTTAATTCTAGGGCTCAAAATTTTTTCACAGGTAAAATTCTGAGAGTAATTACTGTTTACGGTCAAAAATCACTAAGTAAAGTTTACAAAGAAGACATTAGCAAGAGCCAGCAGAAACAACAGATAGAACAATAGGACCCTTAAAAAACCTTCAGATTTTGGAAAGATCCACCACAGAATACAGAATAATATCTTTTATAAGATGGAATAAAATATTACTAAAGAGTAAACATTCGTAAAAAGTTTCTAGAAGTAAAAAATATAATATTCTAATGACCATTTTACATTGAATGTCATAACTGATTCATTTTTTATACCATTTCCATTATAAGGTCTTAATTTATGTGAAACATTCTGTTGATACAATATTTGGTTAAGGCAACTCCATTTTTTTAGCTTAACATTTCCATTTAGCTCTAAATTCATACATGAACATGACACTCTCCAACCACAGTAAGAACTTATGCATGATCTCAGTTAATGACTTGATGATAGTTCCTGGGTGGTAATTTAGGGTGTGAATGTTTATTCACTTACAAGATGGTGGTAGTAATAGCACTTTTACAGTTTTGTTCTGAGTAGAGTGCAGTGATTAAGACTTTGCATACTGTAGTCAGACCGACTGGGCTCATATTCTGTCTCTATTACTTACTAGCTGTGTGACCTTGAGCAAGTTTTAAAATCTCTCTGTGCCTTGGTTCCCTCATTTGCAAAAAAGGGGATAATGATAGTACATGCCTCACAATGCTGTTGAAGGGCCAAGTGAGATAATGAATAAAAAGTGCTTTGATGTGGTGATTACACAATAGAACTAATGGCTATTGAGATTATATAGACTATGTAGTGCCTGGTACATAGAGGCAGTCCAAAAATGATATTCTATTATATATTGTTATTCTTAATCAGACATTGCTGGAATTCATTTTGTTAAGGATGTGTCTATTAATTTTAAACTGGAAGTTTTTTTCCAGTTCAGTTAGTCTAATTGTCTAACTTCACAGGCAAAAAAACCCCAGAGAGGTTGAGTTTGTATGAGAAACAGTCTTCTTGGCTTCTACATCTGTGGAGATTGCAATGAAGGAGAGACAACAAAATGTAAAGATTTTATTGGTGGGTGAATCAAACCTTCATTTCTTTGCAATAAAAAGACAAACTTGTGTCTCAATGGGTTTTTTCTTATGGGGCAGGACTGTCAATGGGACTGGCTGGAATTGCTGGGAAGAGGCAGGGGTTTTAGAGGCGCTGAATATGTGAGCTGCTGTCAGCTGGGAGTCTGACTGAAACATGGCTGGATATTGAGCCCAGTCCAAAGAATTACAGGCAAAGTTGGGCTTTGAGAAAAGATTAAACAGAAAGAAGAGGTTGATGAGAGACTGGGAAAAAGGAGGTAGAGGAGGAAGGGCGAGGTGGTGGAGAAAGGAGAGAATACAGAAGACGAATGAAAAGATTTATACATTTTATATTAGATAAAGATTGCCTCTGTAGACAATTTATTAATATTACTTTTTAAGTCATCCCGTTTTCATTTTCTTCTAGCGCTGAGCATATAGTTGTTTTGAGCTTGAATGGATTATAAAATATATCCCAAAGCAATATGGAAAACTCCTCTATCATGAGACAATTTAAGTCTCTGCTCAAAAATTATGTATTTTTTTTTGTAGAAGGTATCTGCTCTAGTTAAAGGATATAAATGCCTCCAGAAAACAGTTTTTGAAGTTTTTGTTTTAAGAAAATATCACTAAGACAGTTCACAAGGCTGAGAGATCTAACCGTATTTTGCTAAGGTAGATGAGAGCTTTATGTAACTAATTAAGTCCTCTATAGAAATTAGTTTTAGCAAGTTCTGCCAGATGCCCTTATTGGATATGGCTGAATGGGGATTAGGAAAGTTGGGACAAAAACGAATAAAGTGAAAACTTAGCTACTTGTAGTTGTAGAGAAATAAAAAAAGCAAGCCCGCGTACTCTCTATTGTCACACGAAAAAAAAAAGAAGAGGCTTTGAGCACTGAATTCATTCCATTAGCCTGGATGAGGTGTGTAGAATATCTGTTAGTGGAACAGGAAGAGAATATATGGGTGTTAGCAAGGCCCACGGGGCTATCTGAATTCAAAGAAACTCAGAAGTTTTCAACAAATTGCTGAGAAGGGATTTTGGTGCCAAGCTTAGCAATTCAGACAAGGCAATTTAAAGAAAGCTAAGAATTTGTGGAGAAGGTACCTAGTTGTACTTTAGATGTTCATTTCTTTAAAAGTTGATATAAAATATAATCTTTGTGATGATTCATTTAAACCTGGCTATTTGTGTCTCACATATGGAAGACAATTCTCTTTCTACTTAGAATTTTCATTCTAGAGGAATTTATAGTAGAGGACAAGGAAATGTATTATTAGGTAACTGCAAGTGTAGCTATTTTTGATGTGTCCATGGTAGGAAAATAAGTTAGTAAAGAGGCCTAATAAGTCTTTAAAGAGAAAGATGTTAGTAGAGATCTACTTTTGAATGACAGGCAAAGCCAAAGTGTTTATTATTTAGATCAGGTGACTGGAGCAGGACTACCACTTGGTGGCAGCATACTTAAAATGTGCCTACACATTTTTGAGTTGGGGTGATGAATAAAGCTCTTTTAAAAGTTGAAACTGTGAAATAAAGGTTACGAAGTGACAAAAACGTTATAGCAGTAGTGCTTGAATGGCTTAAACACAGCCAAGAAAATATAAAGTATCTCTTGTACTACTAAGAAGGAACACAGGGCTGGAAGAGATTTCTTGCTATATTCTGTCTAGATCTTTAAATTGTGTCTGTTTACTTTGGGGTTTTGCCTCAAATTTTTAATTTTGCATATCTATAGGTCTTATATTTGAGTTACTTAAAAAGTTGTCACTTTTCTTCCTTTCTTTAGAAGTGTAGGGAGAAAATAAAACTTAAGTTATGATTAATCAACCTTTTGTGGACCAGGGGAAATTATTCTCTCTTTTGGCACTTTAATCACTGAATAACAGAATTTAAGTGAAGAAAAAACATGAATATTTACTTTACTTTCCTCTAGAGGAGAAAAATATTTCAATGTTGCTTGTTTTTGTTTGTTCTTAACATGGAAATCCCTGAGTTGAACTAAATAAACTATTAGCTTGTTTTAGGCTTAGCTCAAAGCATATTTTGTTGTTTCATACATTTCTGGTTCAATAATATGAGAAAAACATGTAAGATCAATACTGACTGAATCAATTTATGGCACTGGGGCCTAAATTTTGGTGAAAAAATATCTCAGTTGGTGACTTCACTGAAAATGTTAATATTTGTGTTTGCTGCATTTTATCCTAGCTTGCATTCTTAGTTTGGTAGACTTAAGTCCTTTATAAGAAGTAACAGGAATTGAAAATATAAATATTGAGCTATAAAAACACCTTTAATTTACTATGTCCTAAAAAGCATGATTTTAGTTTCGCAGGTATTTATCAGAATGTACTTAGTGCCTGTCAGCCTTTTTGTCCACTGTACCACATGATGACTTGTCATCCCAAGTTTACTAGGCTCATTTAGTTCCTCCTCACTCTTTAATGAAGGTGAGTCTGAGGTGCAGCGTATCAATGCCTGGCTCACAGACAGCCACCTCCTTCCTGGGGCAACAGGGTCAGGTTGACAAATTCTGTTCACAAATCAAGCATGGAATTATTATCTAGAGCAAATAGTTGGATGATGATTTGTTATGTTTTGAGAACCTACCATACCATGTAAGTATCTCACAATAGAGTAAAAACCTGAAAACTCTCTCATCTTTTGAGATCAAGACATTGTGCCTCAGTGACAAATGCCCTCTAAAATAGTGGGGAAAAATGATTATTTAAAGCCAATGCTGGCTTTGGCTTCTTTTGCCTTTTCAGGGGGATGGCTTAATTCCCCTAGCTGAGCCTGATGGGGAGGCCAGGAATGGGGAGGCCTGGAGCAGATTTTACAGTATGTGCAGAGATTTGCGGTCTGACAGGGTCTGGCATGGGGGCAGGGGCTACAGACAGTGGAGTTATTCTCAAACCAATGTGAAAGGATTCTGGGGGTCCCTAGAGATGGGGGGAGACTGGAAGGAGAGAGGCAAGTAAAGTATCGTGACAGGGTGGCCAAAAAACCTTCAAGCAATGGGGATCTCATGCTCAACTGCGTTATTTGCAACTCCGAGCTGTAAACGTCCTGTATTGCTACAGATCTTCAGTAAAAACTGCAACAGATACAAATTCTCTGTGTGCATGCTTTGTTTTGTTTTGTTTTGTTTAAGCTTTGCAGAAATCAAGAACAGTGCTGAATTCCCTACCAGGGTCTATACAAAGGGTGGAGAAGGGGCCAAGCCATAGACTCAGGTCTGGTGTGATAGTGAGGGCGATCAGCTCATAGGAGAAGACACTCAGGCCAGCAGTGCCCATCTAAACCCCAGGGAATGCTTAGATATCTTGGGGATGGGGTTGGGGAGACAAGAAATAGAAGCCCTAAGCTTCAGGTCTCTCTCTCTCTCTCTCTCTCTCTCTCTCTCTCCTCTCTCTCTCTCTCTCTCTCTCTCTCTCTCTGTGTGTTGTGTGTGTGTTGAGGGGAGCTTGTGTGTGTGTGTAGATGGATGGATAGATACGGACAGAAAATTTCCACCAGTATGTGACTGTCACGTATTGATTAAGAACCCTCACTGTCCTTAGTCCCATGTTAGCTACCAGGTAATGGCATAAAAAGTATAATATAATACTTGGGCCTTTCCCTGAAGAGACCATGAGCCAAGTTGAGAAAACTGATTTATCACATGTGATATGGTAGCAGTATCACTTTATATTTTCTTGTACAGTAAAAACAGAAAGTGCTGAAATGAAAACAGCTTGAAAAAAATGGACACAGTACTATCTTTGTGGCTTTCCTCGAAGTAGAATTTGAGTCAGCAAAATGATGGAAAACTTTATTCAGGGTCATGAATGAGGCTTTGCATCTCTGTAGGACTAGCCTTTTTGCCCGCATGTCCTTAACAAACTCTAGTCAAGAATAATCAGAATTAGCAATCGTTTCAGACTGAAGAATGATGACTTAGAGTATCATCTGATACCAACCCAAGTGTATTGGTCCCTTTGGTCAGTCTGTGTCAGTGATTCTTAACAGGGGTGGCACCACCCTCTAAGGGACCTTTGGGGTTTTGCAGGGAACATTTCCTGGATCAGCAGCCAGGAGCAGCCTGCAATGTGAAGACAGTCCTGTGGGACAGTCCTAGGCTACAGGGAACTGTCCTGCATCCTGCATGTCTTAAAAACATCCTACTGGATGTCGAGGTTTGTAAACGAAACATTTGTTCATGATTATACTTGAGTTGCTAACCAACATACTGTATCACAGCATTTGTTGCTATCACATCCTCAGCAGTTTGTTCTATAGGGCAAGCATCTGACAGCCTCACTGTGTTTTCCAGAGTGGTTGTGTCCCGGCATTTACACGTTGAAATACATATATTTTTAGTTTAAAGTACCGATCTTTACTTTTCCTTTACATTATAGCTAGAACGTTATATTTAAATGTTTGAATTAGGTATATAGGTAGGTTATGTTATCTTTAAATTTTAGCTTATGATGGGAAGGAAGATGTTTAAAAATATTCCTTAAGAAAGGGGTTGCTACTGATATCTGTGACCAAATTCATAGTGCCCGGGAGGCCTCTACTCTCAGGCGAGAGGTTGCCAAGAGATGGCTCCCAAGCCCAATTCAGCCTGTAGACATGCTTGGTGTGGGCTGCAGAATGTTTTGAAAGGAATTCAGATGTGCTGCCAACATTCAGAACTAGAGATTCTTCAGAAAATGTCTGCATTTCTGACTTCTTGGAAATTCTGACAACCCAGCAACACAGGGCCTATGAATGGTCTTGGTGACCCCATCCCCTTTGGAGGGACAACAGTTCTCCAATCCAACATGGTCTTAACCCAGCCAACCTGACTCACTGAAGTGTCTGTCTGGCGCCCATGGATCTTTATCTTTGTGAGCCTTAGACACAGCATGAGTTGTTAGTAAGGGTGACCTTGCTGCCAGTCATCTCTCTGTTTTGCATGGTGTAAGTTGTGCTGAGAAGACTAGAACCCACCTTACTTCATCCACAAGGTAAATGCTCCGCTACAAGCCTCTCTCCCCTACCTAATGTATCCAACTACTCCACGTGGCTTCTGTCCATGGAGATTTGGCCTCACACTTGTGGTTCAGGCTTGAGAGGTGTTGCTATCCGTGCCTAGTCTCCTGAGTCATCCTCTCCCTTAGAGCCCCCATAGTTAATATATTTTATAACTACTTGTCCCCTTTACTTTTCTTTGTTATACTAATTTGGTGTTTGGGTTTTGAAGTTAACATCAAAATAAATAAAGCCTAATAGTTAAGAATTACTTTTTAAGCAAGAGGAAAAACACTGCTAAGAAAGGGGGGAGTGTGAGAGATACCCTAAAATCATTTGCCATAATTTTCTCCTGCACAGGTTTCAGTGAGTGTATTTTCTGGCTGTGCAGATGATGAAATAATTAAGGTCTAAAAAGTGGATTGTCTAGAAGGAATTACCAATGTTACTTGTCCACAATAAAACCAGATACATTTTGGAATCACATTCATGGAGTATAGTATAATAAGAGACTCTGAAAGCTTGTGAAGTGAATAATAAGGCAAATTATTTTTTGTCATTTTCTTTCCCAGTCCCCAAACTGGTCTTTGGCCTCTCGTGATGTTTTGTTTCCTTGGAGGCAGGGTTAGTTGGGGGACAGTCTCTCCACTGGTGGAATCCTGCACACATCAACCGACAGGCTCGGGGAGAGCCTCTCTCTCCGGTCTCAGGAGAGGCCTGGTTGGTGTGGTTGCCAGCAAGCACCTCTTGGTTTGCCTATAATAGGTGGCTTAGTCACCCCTGGAGCGCGCACTCGACCCTACTTGAAAATATAGAGGAGAGGGGAAAAGCATGCTGTTAGAGATGAAGTTTAAACCCCATTTCAATAAACGCCATGGCAGCTCCCCACATTCCATGGGATCTCCCTCACTAACCAGGTCTGTTGATCAAGAAATCATTGTAGTGAGCACACCATGTCTTCCTAGGGCCTGTACCAACTCAGGGGCTTTCATAAAATAAGCACTTGGTAAAATCTGTGCAAGGAATGAATGGCAATTGAATTTTGGTTCACTCTAATCTACTCTCAGGATATTCATTTTTTCACCGCTTCATTCACTCACTCATTTATTCATTCAACAAATATATGCTAACCATACAGTCCATGCCAGGTGTTATTCTAGCTGTTGGGGATAGAGTGGTGGATAGGACAGGTTTGTGATCTCACAGATCTATAGTTTAGGGAGAGAGACAGACAACAGACCAGGAAGCACATACAGATACGGAGAGGTGCACAGAGGAAAGTAAGACAAGGAGTATGGGAACAAATGACTGGAGACGGTGGTAATTTGGATTGGGCAATGGGGCTCAGGGAAGGTTGCACAGGTGATATGAATGAAATTTGAGAAGATTTAAATAAAAAGAAAGGGCCAAAAATGCAAATTTCTGGGTAGAGTTGTCCAGGGAGGGACACCTGGGAGTGTCCTAAGGTAGAAGTGGGTTCAAGGAACCCAGAGAAAGCCAGAGAATCAGGGGCACTGGGATGAAATGAGATGGGAGAAAGACAGGGTGGACCATTGGGAAAGGTCTGACTTACTGCAACTGTAGTAGGAAGCAGTGGAGGCTCAAGGCAGGAAGCATGATGGTGAAATTTATCCTTGTTTAAAATCAATCCTGATTTTAAGTGGATAAACAATTTATCGTGTATCCATAGAATGGAATATATGATAGAGAAAGCAAATGGGCCATAAATCTGTACTCATAGCAATATGCATAAATCTTAAAATCATATCCTTGAGTGAAAGATAAAAGTTACGGAAGAACAAGACCAGGTGCAGTGGCTCATGCCTATAATCCCAGCACTCTGGGAGGCCGAGGCAGGTAGATTGCTTGAGGTCAGGAGTTTGAGACCAGCCCGGCCAATATGGAGAAACCCCGTCTCTACTAAAAATCCAAAAAAAAAAAAAAAAATTAGCCAGTCATGGTGGCGTGCGCCTGTAATTTCAGCTAATGAAGAGACTGAGCCCGGAGAATCACTTGAACCCAAGAGGCAGAGGTGGCAGGAAGCCAAGATCACACCACTGCACTCTAGCCTGAGCAACAGAGTAAGACTCGGTCTCAAAAAAAATAATAATAAAATAAATAAAAAATAAAAATAAAAATAAAAAGTCACAGAAGAAGATACACAGCATTATCTCATTTATGTAAAGTTCAAAAGCAGACTGAGGTAAACTACACATTTTGGGGGAGCCATTTGGGTTCACTAAAATATGATGATAAATAGCATCCTTCTTTAGTATATCCATGTGATATAAACACAGAGCAAAAGGACTGTGCTGATAAGAACAGACCTTAAAACTTAGGTGAGTGGACACCCCAGATGAGGGGAATGGAATGAGGTGGGAGGGGAGAAGATGATTGAGAGGTATTTGAATCTCATCTATGATTTTTCAATTTTATCTTCATAATGCATGTATTAGTTTCCCAGGCTGCAGTAACAAATTACTATAACTTGTTGGTTTGAAACAGTACATATTTATTCTCTCTCAGTTCTGGCGGCTGGAGATCTGAGATCAGTTTCATGGGGCTGAAGTCAAGGTGCTGGTAGGGAAATCTGTTCCTTGCCTCTTCCTGTGGCTGCCAGCATCCTTGACTTGGGTCTGTATTGCCCCCATCTCTACCTCTGTGGTCACACTGCTGTTTCCTCTTATGTGTATGTCATATCCCCCTGCCTTTCTCTCTCACCAGAACACTGGTGATGGCATTTCAGGCCCTCCAGGTAATCCAGGGTCATCCCTCCAATACAGGATCCTTAATCACATCTGCAAAGACGCTTTTTCCAAATAAGATCGCATTTACAGGAGCAGGCGTTAAGATATGGATTATCTTTTGGGGGCTTATTTTCAGACTACCACAGTGCATTTATGTGCTTGTTGTATGATTAGAAAGAAAAAGTATTTTTGAAGGGTGAGTGGAAAACAATGGCCCTGACTGCTGGGCGAAGCTTGTCTAGGAGGTGATTGGATTTGTCTAGGTGGGAAGGGGCAACAGCCTGGATTAGGGAGGTGGTAATAGAGATGACAAGAGTGGATGGAATCAAGATACAGTCTGGAGATAGTTTTTAGGAGTGGCTGGTGGGACATATGTAGAGAAAGAGGGACAAAGGAGGAGACAAGAATGACTTTTAAGTTTATGGCTTGGTAAAGAGAGGTGCCATACGCTGAGCTGAGAAACTCACAGGGAACTTCAGCTACATCATACTTGCCAAATGCTAAATATATTTTCTGCCTTTTGAAAAATGGTCAAAATTACTAAACCAAGAGTGTTTAGAATGTTAATAATTGAGTGGTTTCTCATTTGGGGCTATCAAGATCTGGGAAAGAGATTTGGCAGGATCACAAGGAAGACGAAATGTTTATTCCGAGGTTTGCAGAGCACCCAGTTCCTTCAGCAAGTTGTGTGACACAAGGAAGCATTAGAGACAATGCCTGAATGACAGCAAATGGAAATGAGCTGAACTGGGTTCTGAGGTCTGGGTTCGTGGGTGTAGCGCCCATGCACCTGACCGCTGATATTTGCTGTCTCCATAGTGACTGGAGTTCTTAGCTTAGCTTCCACCTGTGTACACAACTATAAGACAAAAGAATATTCTATATGCATCTTTTCACTTTTCCCCCAAATAGCAACAACACTCTTTATGGAAAACAAATGGTTTTATTTTACAAATACTGAACTGCTCTTTGGCCTACCAGGGACTTGGGAGTCAGAAGACACAGGTTGCAGATCTGCCACTTGCCATGTGATCCTGGGCTTGTTACCCAATCTCTCCAGGTCTGTGTCTCGTCCTGGGATTGTGGTGAAGGTCAGAGTATGTGCTCAGTAAAGGTCTGATATTATTACTATTACCAGCTTGGTTTTATAGACTTTGGATGTCTCCTGGTAGTTTACTTTTATTTGGAAATGTTAACATATAACATTTCCTTTATAATAAAAATGATTGTTATCCTTTTTTTCCCCTCTACCCTAGGTAGAGTCTGCCTTTAAAGTTTGCTTATAAGTTAACAATTGTAAATATTCTTTCAAAGTCCTTCAAACGTAATTCAACATTTTCTGTTCTAATAGGTATTTTTCTTTTACTCTGTCCAGATACACTCAGCTACAGTTATCTGGAAAATTATTGCAAAACAACCCACCTGCTTTAGCCAGTGTTCTCTAGATCCCCGAGGCAAAAATGGGGATAATTACTCAGGGGGATTGTCAGGGAACAGTGATACAATCACTTAACTCTTTGCTAGGATTCCTAGTGCAGACTTTGCAAACAAATCAGCAGAAAGCCTGTGAAATTCCATCTGGTTTGAGATCTCTTTGTTTCTAAAGCTAAATAGTGTCCTGATAATCTCTTTGGCACCCATCCCATTCCCATCCCCAAAATGTTTGTAAAGAAAGCAAATTCAGCAAACAAATTCCATGCAACCATTGCTGTCATATGAATTACCAAGCAAGATAAGGCCAATGTCTGCAAATGAAGAACTTCCAAACTAAATTTGCAAACTTCATTTTTATATCATATTTGTAAAAGTTAAGTGGTTGAAATACATAACTAAGAGTTGTTTCAGGATAAAAAACATGGTCACAGGAAGGGCTTGAGCCACAGCCATCTTGATTTGTTATTCCTGTTTTTTGTTTGTTTGTTTGTTTGATTTTTCTCCCTTCTAGTGAGATGAGACTGTATTTCCTTATGAATTTGCTGGCTTTAACAATTTGGTGTCTTTAACTCCCACCCAGGTACTAACAGAGCTTCCCGGCTACTTCCCCGCTCAGTTACGAGCACTATCCTTCCCCTAGCCATGTGGGTTGGGGGCTTACAATGTAAGCAGACTCCTCTAACAGTATTGCTTCTTTAAATTAACTCTAGATTTGGCCTTGGAGAGACTTAGCCCTGCCCTGTTTCCTCCTGACACTTATCCCAAGACAGCCAGGATGGAGTCTAAGAATTCAAAGTCCTTCAGGTCATAATTTTTTTTCCTTCTCTCTAAGGAAAGAGAAGTCATAGATTTAGCTCATGGGTTCTCTAAATGCAGTCCCTAGACCAGAAGCATCAGTATCACCTGGGAACTTACGAGAAAGGCAAATTATTGCATGCACCCCAGATCTCCTGAAACAGAAATTCTAGAATTGGGGCCAGACACTCTGTGAGCCTAATGCATAGTGAGTTTTGAGAGCCATAGGTCTGGTTCAAGCTTATCCAACCCACAGCCTATGGGCCACATGCAGGATGGCTTTGAATGCAACCCAATGCAAATTTGTAAACTTTCTTAAAATATGAGGGTTGTTTTTTTAGTTTAGTTTTGTTTTTTTTTTCTTATCAGCTGTTTTTAGGGTATTTTATGTGTGGCCCAAGACAATTGTTCTTCTTCCAATGTGGCCAGGGAAGCCAAAACATTGGACAGCCCTGGTCTAGTTCTTCCAAAACTTCAGATAAATTCAATCAAAAGTTATGTGTTCTCTCATCTCCTCTCAGTTCTATTTTAGAGATGGTTAAATCAGACAAGTTGAGTCAAATGTCGACCAAAATGCTTGATTCTGGCAGGTATCTGAGAAGGCTGTCAGAAATGCCCCTCTTGGGGTCTGACCTCAAAACAAAACAAACATCTGGAACCTTTATTTTTGTATCTTCAGCTTGGGGTTGTGGGTGGTGGAGGGGAAAGTAACTATCCTTTTTCTGATGGAAAATATTTAGCTTGAGTGATGTGAAGATTTCAGTAGATCTGTGACAAGATCAAAGACCATAAATTACTTAACAGTGGTTCTACTTTTGTGGGATTATTTGAAGTATCATAATTGCAATTCAGCTTCCCAGCTTTCATTTTTGAGTCTGGAATTCTGTTGGGAGCTATCATAATCACTGAAGAGTATAATATTACAGGCTGGGTATAAAAATATCTTTTTAATGACTAGCAAATTAGTGAAATGTCTTGACTTGGGTGGGGAACAAATAGAAGACGCTGTTTTTATGAAGGAAGGGGCAGAAGACTAAATTGTCACCACGTTGTTATTCTTGTTGAATTGTCCACTCCTTAAAATGTCAGTTGATTAGATAGAATTTGTAACACAGTACATCAGTATAAGTGATGAAGGGCTGCGTGACAGGCAGAGGTGTCTTGGAACTTCTGCAGTTGTGTTTTGGTTTGAATTTTAGCAGGCACAGGCTGAAAATTAACATCAGGTGAGTCATTATATTGATCCCAGGTGTACAGTTCTAAGGGCTCTTCTCACCTGACCAGGACAGTAGCAATAGGGCTTATAGCCCAAAAACATTTAAAAAATTAAAAATAAACTTTCTAAAACACTAGGTGAGTGGGGCCCCATTACAATATTCCCCTGTAAATCAAACAATTACTTGCTGCACATATATTCCTGTTTGTTATAACTTCTCTAACATTTAACCTAAGGAGTTACAAATTCAGCTGTGTGGATCAAAATCACAGTCTGCTTGTGTAGGTTTATATTTCAAAATAGCACATGTTCTGTTCACAGCAAAGGCAGAACAGGTTCTGCCAAGTTTGTAACCTCACAGGTTTAGAGTTTTTGAAACCCCAAATTGAAATTCTTGTGGTATCAAGTCCATTCTCAAAAGCAGCTTAGAGTCTGAAGAGATGGCTCTTGACATCAATTAACTCTTTTTGAACCAAGGTCTTAGTGAATTAGTTTTAAACCCAACTGCAGATGTAGCATAGTTCTTTTCTAATACACAAGCATTCAAAAGTGAAGGGTCAAACACACCTAATTAACTCATGCAGTGCATTTGAAGGTTTATTGAGTCTGCATTCACTTTATAAAACATCAAAAATAATATATACAAAACATGTCTCATGTTCAGTGAGTCAAGGACAAGCAAGTAAGAATTTATTGTAAAGTTCACACAATGCTGCCTGTATGAACTTTTAACCCACTGTGCCTATGCCTTGAGAATATTTATTCAAGGAAGAGACTCTGTGCTCACAGCAAGGACATTCTGTTAATTTCTCCCCTCCAAATCTGATGTTGTTGTGCAAATGGGTAGTTTTCTTTCTTTAACAATTTAGTGTGTTTAGCTCCCACCCAGATACTAACTGAGCTTCCTGGCTACTTCTCCTCTCAGTTAAGAGCACTATCCTTCCTCTAGCCATGTGGGTTGGGGATTTACTGTGCGAGAACCTTCTCTAACAGGATTGCTTCTAAAAAGACTGCCCCACACCTGCCCTGGACCTGCAGACACCCCTTCTCTGACAATGAAGAAGATTGCACCTCCCTGCCCTCTCTCTTCCTTGTTAAGCAAGCAGCAACTCCTCTGTTAGCCACAGCTGACTCCAGGAATCCAGGCACAGGTGGGTCTTGTTTATCTTGAGTCAGTCACATGCTTCTCACATCCACATGGGATGATCCTTGGCTCCCAGGAGAGGAGGGGCCTGGTAGTTCACCCAGTTCACTTGGTTATTTTAAACTGGCTCACAGAGATGATCCAGAGAGCCCGAGAAAGCCTTTGGTGACTCATTCCCAAGGAAGGACTTGCTTTCCCCCCTACCCATTATACAGCAGTAGCTCTGTCCTAAGGCACCCACATCATCTCAATTAATCCTTTTGTTTACATATTTCAACTGGCTAATGGAGACCAGATTTAGAACTAGGGACTCTCATTCTAAGTTTCTCTTCCGTGTTCGGCTGCCTCTCAATAGGGCCTTAATAATAGCAATTACTGTTTTGAGTGTGCCTCCCAGTTCTGGAGCACTTTCTTGTATGTGGAACCTGATGTGACCCTCACAACAGCCCCATCAGGTGGGTGCACTAACTTTGTTTTACAGATTGGGAATTGGAGGTCTGAGAGGTTGAATTACTTGAATGAGATTACTCAGCTATAGGGTGAAGTCAGGATTTGAACCCAGCTTATTCTTGTGGCAATTGCAAAGCCATTTTCCTTCTCATGCTTACCCAGATCTCTTGATGCCTAACCAAAAGCTCATCTGCATTATTGTTTATTCTTGTCCTTTCTTGTATGGATTCAAAATGTGCTCAGGATGGAAGCTTTGGGGACCGAGTGTCCGTCACTTGTTAATTTACTACTTTTATTTCCTAAATGAATGAATTAAATCTATTTAATTATGTATATTAATTCATTAAATATATGTTACATGTATAAAATGAGTTCATACATTGTGCTTAGAACAATACCTGGAGTATAGTATATACTTAATAAATGTGAGTTGTTTTCAGCCACTTATACATCATTTATTGAGTTTTTGCTCTGTGCCTATCACTGAGCAGCCTCTACTGGGGAAACCAAAATAAATAATGCATGTCACCGTCTACTGTCCTAACGTTGCACTTGTCCATCTTTGCTGACTAGATTGCAGCCTTTATGGGGTCAGGACATATCTGTATCATTTACCTTTGTATCTCCAGTGTTTAGCACAGAGCCTGATGTGTCTTCAGTACATAAAAAATATTTATTGAACAAATAGATGAATGTTTAGACACTGGAGATTTGGTAAGTTTTCAAAATCATCTCAATTTAGAAATTAAATCATACCATTCAGCTTGGGTTTTCATCATTATTTTTTTGTTTTGTTGAGTGTCCGGATGACATCTATTCACATGTCTGGTGGACATCCTCTTCCTTCTGTGCTGCAGAGACAGACTCACCCTTGGCAATGCCAGGGAGGTGGCCTCCTGGCTCAAATCTCTTAAAGGCAATGACAGCCATGGGAAATCCAGGGGTCCTTGTGTAATTGGGGCCTCAGGAGTCTACTCGGGGATGGAGGAGTGCCTGGGAGTCATCTGTTTGGAGTTTTCAGCATCTCCCTAAAAGGAGGATGCTGTCCCTCCTTCCCTATTTCTGAGGCTTGAGCTCCATTTTTCAACTTTTCCAACATCTTGCTTTATAGCTCTAGGCCAACAACCCAGAGCTCCTGGACTTCCCTGTTTGCCCTCTTGGGAGGGGTGGCAGTGCTCTCACTCATTGTGGTTTGGTGGGAAAGTGTAGGGTGTGGAGGGAAGATGTATTTCTGACTGCTTTTTCATACTGGGTACCTGACCGAAGGGCAGATTGCTGCTGCTGGTTGGTTGTTGTCAAGGCTAGGGTCTAGCTTGAGCTCATATACTGCAGTCTTTGTCAGCAGTGCTCCAACTTGCATATATAGTGCATTGCTGCATAACTGCCACATAGCACAGATTACAAAGGCCAAAATTCACCTGGGCATTTCTCCCAAAATGCAGCATGGTTTAAGTGAGCAAAGGAGGTGCCAGTCCCCTCTTATAGTCAGCATCTGTGGTGCAGGGAGCATGACTTGTCCACCCTGGCTCAGACAAGGGAGGAAGCCCAGGAACACACTCTCTACTCTCATCATCTTAAAAGCTACTATTTTTGAGCACCTAATGCATGCCACGCCCCTTACACTTTTGTATCATTTAAATTAATTATTTTTGCCAGTCTTGTGGAGTTTGAATTAAAAACCCTTCCCCTCTCCCCAATGCATTTTTTAAAGCTCAAGTAATTAAACTTGGTGGAACTGAGTACTTTTCCTGCAGATAATAAAGAAGAACTGGAATCTGAACCCAGTTTTGACCCCAAAGCCTGAGTTCTTAACCACTTTAACATCCCATTTCATTTTCCATGCTGCTCTCCAGTGTAGCACCATCACTTTGAAAGCTAATATAGCTTTCACAGAGTTGAGGACAGACATCTTCATAGCTACCTTATTTTTCTACGACTTCCTTCCTAAAAAAACAAACAAACAAACAAACAAAAAACCCCAGAAAACCGATGCTGGCTATGCAACCGATGTTGCACAGACTGCAAATGGCAGAGAGGAGTTGTGATCTTTTATGTTTCCTCTGGATTGGCTTCCAACAGATCTCCGTTGGAAATCTTATTGTGTACATGAGAAACAAAGCTAATACATTTCTCCCCTCCACCACCCCTCAGCCTCCAAAAAGTTAAGATATAAAAGCAAGAGCAGAAACAATATCAAGCATGTTTTTCTGGATGGTCAGTGCAAAAAACACTTGAATTCCAAGTGGAGACTGGGTGAGTCCTGACAGGAGACTGGATTTAATGTAAAAGGTCTCCAGATTTTCTCATGCCACTCCAGCCAATCAGAAACTGGTATCAACTCTCTTCTCATGGTTTAGCCATTGTGCTGTCATAGAGACAACTTCACCATCTGCATTTCAAACTCTGAAGAAAATTAGAAAAAACACAATCTTGCTTTCTTCAAGAAAGAAAATTCTGGTTACAGTTGAGCAGATTGGAAAATGATCACACAACCAGAAGGTAATGTCAAATGTAAAACATCACCTTCTCTTTTTGCAGTTGGTTTAGCTTCCAGGTAGTGTGAATGTAAGGAGTTGAATAAAATAAAAATTCAATTACTAGAGCAAGGAATTGAATTTTTATTAGGACAGTACAAGACAGAAGAAATTCCAAAATGTCTAGAATTGATGTGAGACTCCACTCCAAGGGTCAGATGGCACAGTGAGGAAGTGGGAACCATGTAGATCTTCAGAGCCAATCGTGGGGACAGAGGGACAGAGCTTACTTTTGCTATTTGCTGCCTGCTACATATTATGAAATTAATTAAATTCTCTGAGTTTCAGTTTCTTCATCTGCAGAATGGAGATGATACCTTCTTTGCAGGGTTTTGATGAGGATCAAATGGTGTAACATAACAATGCAAAACCCTTGAAATGAAGTATGTTTTCAAGCAATGTTAAATCCTACCTGATATGGTTTGGATCTGTGTCCCTGCCCAAATCTCATGTCAAATGTAATCCTCAGTGTTGGAGGAGGGGCCTTGTAGGAGGTGATTGGATGATGGGGGTGGATCCATTGGTTCTGTTCTTATGTTAGTGAGTGAGTTCTTGTGAGATCTGTTTGTTTAAAAGTGTGTAGCATCTCCCTTCTCTCTCTCTTCCTCTCGCTTCAGCCATGTAAGATGTGCCTGCTTCCCTGTCATCTTCCATCATGATTGTAAGTTTCCTGAGGCCTCCCCAGAAGCTGATGTCACCCCAGAAGCTGATGTCACCATGCTCCCTGTACACCCTGCAGAACCGTGAGCCAATTCAACCTCTTTTCTTTATAAATTACACCATCTCAATTATTTCTTAATAGCAATATGAGAATGGCTTACTACACTTCCCCCGATTGCCTTTCCTCTCTTCTATAAAATAACCCGTATCTCTCAGTTAGAGAATAACCCCTCAGTGTGTATTGGTTTGTGAGGGCTACTGTGACAAAATATCACAAACTTAATGGCTTAAACACCAGATTTGACTCATGGTTCTGGGGGCTAGAAATCCAAGGCCAAGGTGTCAGCAGGGTTGGCTCCTTCTTTAGCCATTTTATCATCACACTGATAACCTCACTTTTCTCATGGTGAGAAAGAATCTATTCCAGGCCTCTTCCTGAGGTTCTGGTAGTTTGCTGATAATCTTTAGTATTCCTCAGCTTATAGAAACATCAACTCGATGTGTATCTTCATCTTTTCTTTTTAAGGTATTGGATTGTTTTTATTTATTATTTTAAATTTTTAAAATTTCAATAGGTTTTCTGAAACAGGTGGTGTTTGGTTACTTGAATAAGTTCTTTAGTGGTGATTTCTGGGATTTTGGTGCACCTATCACCTGAGCAGTATACACTGTATCGAGTGTATAGTCTTTTATCCCTCACAATCCCCTGCCCTTTCCCCCTAGTTCCCAAAGTCCATTGTATCATTCTTATGCCTTTGCATCCTCATAGCTTAGCTCCCACAAATGAGTGAGAACACACAATGTTTGTTTTTTTCATTCCTGAGTTACTTCACTTAGAATAATAGTCTCCAGTTCCAACCAGGTTGCTGTGAATGTCATTATTTTATTCCTTTTTATGGCTGCGTAGTATTCCATAGTTTATATGTACTACTTTTTCTTTATCCACTTGTTGATTGATAGGCATTTGAGCTGGTTCCATATTTTTGCAATTGCAAATTGTGCTGCTATAAACATGTATGTGCAAGTATCTTTTTCATATAATGACTTCTTTTCCTCTGGGTAGATACCCAGTAGTGGGATTGCTGGAATAAATGGTAGATCTACTTTTAGTTCTTTAAGGAATCTCCACACTGTTTTCCATAGTGGCTGTACTAGTGTACACTCCCACCAACAGTGTAAAAGTGTTCCCTTTTCACTGCATCCATGCCAACGTCTATTATTTTTTGCATATGGCCATTCTTGCAGGAGTGAGATGGTATTGCATTATGGTTTTGATTTGCATTTCCCTGATAATTAGTGATGTTGAACATTTTTCCATATGCTTGTTGGACATTTGTGTATCTTCTTTTGAGAATTGTCTTTTCATGTCCTTAGACCACTTTCTGATGGGGTTGATCTTTTTCTTGCTGATTTGTTTGAGTTCCTTATAGATTCTGGATATTAGTCTGTTGTTGGATTATAGATTGTGAATATTTTCCCCCACTCTGTGGGTTGTCTGTTAACTCTGCCGATGATTATTATTTTTGCTGTGTGGAAACTTTCTAGTTTAAGTCCCATCTATTTATCTTTGTTTTTATTGCATTTGCTTTGGGGTTCTTGATCATGAAGTCTTTGCCTAAGCCAATGTCTGGAAGAGTTTTTCTGATGTTATCTTCTAGAATTTCTATGGTTTCAGATCTTAGATTTAAGTCTCTGATCCATCTTGAACTGATTTTTATATAAGGTGAGAGATGAGGACCCAGTTTCATCCTTTTACATTTGGCTTGCCAATTATCCCAGCACCATTTGTTGAATAGGTGTCCTTTCCCCACTGTACGTTTTTTTTTTTATTTTTTTATTTTTTTGCTTTATCGAAGATCAGTTGGCTGTAAGTATTTGGGGTTATTTCTGTGTTCTCTATTCTTTTCCATTGGTCTATGTGCCTATTTTTATATCAGCACTATGCTGTTTTGGTAACTCAACTCTGGCCTTGTATTATAGTTTGAAGTTGGGTAATGTGATGCCTCCAGATTTGTTCTTTATGCTTTCTGCCTTCATCTTAATGCTGTGTTCCTCCTGTGTGTCTGTCTCCAAATTTTCACGTTTTATAAGGATGTCATTTGTTATTAAGTTAGGGCCCACCCTAATGACCTCTTTTTAAATTAATCGCCTCTGCATATATACTATCTCCAAATAAGTTCATGTTCTGAAGTATTGGGAGTTAGTACTTCCACATATGGATTTGGTGGAGGGAGCACAATTCAACCCACAACACATGGCAAGTGGGTATGACACTGATTGGGTAAGGAATGATATATAATGGATTAGAATTTGAATGTTCATCTGGGGATTTTGTCTGTTAGCTGCAGGCTGATTTAGCTACATAGTGACTTCCTTTATATCATGGCCCCTTTGGGGAAAATGGAGTTACTGCAACAAGAGCAGGAAATAAGTTTCTAGTGAGTCATAGGAACAAGCCTCATCCCTGCAATCAGAGTATTAAGGCTGACTTTATACACACACTGTAAGATGGGGCAGCCAGAATAGGTATTGCTTGTATGGCTCAAGGAAAAGGTTGGAGGTATGAAATTATATCTCCAGATAGAAGAGAAGTTGAAAGCAATTGGTTTGGGCAGAAATTTTTGGTTGGCATCATACAGTTATTTCCCATTCAGTAGTAAAATCAAGGCATGTTATAGTTAGTACTTTTCATTGCTCACCGTTTGACAAGGACATGTATGTTATGTTGTCTGATTCCTAAAACAAGTTGTAAAGTAGGTTTTCATATGCCCACTTTGCAAATAATAAAACTGATGCACAGAGAGTTTAGGAGACTTGTAGGTTCAGGGCCTCTGACTTCCAGCACTCTCTCTTCTTTCATCTGCGCCCTCACTGAGGGACTTTCCCCTGAAAATCCAGGAACAACATACTCAAGCACAGTAGCTCTGGGATTTAGCAGCTACCTCTGCCTTGACAAAAATTACAAGGCCTTTTGCATGTGGCAGTTTAGCCCACTGGAGACCATTCCAGTTGCAACTAAGCCAATCTTATCATCCATGGTTTGTCTACACAGTAGCACAATTGGCAGAAACACAGGAGTATTGGTTACTCTGCTTACAGTGACTTTGGGAACCATGACTGATCAGTTTAGACCAAAATTCCAACCACAATCGTTCTGGAAACTTGCACTGCCATGGCGAATGTAGAAACAGTCACAGTCAGAAATTGTATCCATCACACAGACGTTTTGTTTAGGATTGGAACCTGAATGGACTGGTGGTTTTGACTTTCCACAGTTATCATTATACCTACAGTGAGAGTTCCAGCCTGCTGCAGAGTGAAAACATCCCTTTGAGGGCCTTAAAGCCATGGCATGGTCTTGAAATAAGACTCTCAGTGACAGGTGTAATAGGTCTCCTTTAGATTTCTAATTGAGGTGGTGGAGGAAGAAATCCAAGAAACCTCCCTTGTCCTAACACCTAGTGAACAAGGTTGCTGCTGCTGAGGACTTTTCCATTGTTCTTTTCTAGAACTTTCTAGATTTCTGTATTGTTTGGAGACTTAAATGCATGAGGTTTCCTTGAGAAGTCCTTATCATCTTGAAAGGAGAATGCTGTAAAGATTGTCAACTGAAGGTGGAGAAACTGAATCACTGAACACTGCTGTGTTCAATATAGCCCACCTTGTCAATGTGTCTACCTAGAAGAAGAAAGGGTGTTAGACATAATCAAGTAGACCTCAAGTCATTTTTTTCCTTAGATTTTAAGTTTCAAAAAGAACAAATGCCCCTAAGCTTGGATATAGCCACAGAACTTATTCTGAGCCACAAGGACAATTTTTTATTGCTTACTTCCCAAACATGGCATTTTGTGACACAGTTTTGGCTCTGGTGTATATTGTATCCTCTGAGATTTGAAAAAGGTATGGGGTAGGAGTGGTCACACGGGGTGGCTCAGGTACACAGAATCTTGCCATTTCTCCTTTCCTTGACTCGATCTCAGAGCTAGGCTGACATTCCTAGCCACATGGGGTCCTTGCAGCAGCTTCAGAGCCCAGATGTCCAGCTGGAGAAATGTGGCCCATGTCCTGTTAATCTGACAGACATGTGAGTCTGGAACAGGGGAAGTTGGCAGCTGGGTTGTCGCTCCTCATATTCCTTAGAGTTGGTCAGGAGTGGGTATGTTGGGAGTTTCCAATCTGTTTCTTTCACACCCAGAGAGATGCAATAGGGAAGAAGATAAATGAATGTTCATACCCAGACATAATTTGAGGTAGTACACTAAATATTTTCTATGTTTTCTATTGTGATGGTTAAGTGTGAAAAGCAGATATGATGTAACTTCCTCAAAAGTAATTGGCTGTCCAAATGAGAAAGAACAGCATTTGAGTTAGTAAGAATAACAAATATGATGTGAGCCAGAAAGGAATATGTAAGCAGTGAATCTGCATATTTGGAACTGATCAATGATTTAAAATATTTCTTTATGAACTAAGTTAAAGACTTGAACTCTAGTTCATGCAAAAAGAGACTCAGTCCTGGAAACCAAAGTCCCCCAAAGGCTGAAAATGTTTTCAACATTTGAGGCCTAATGGCACCCTTTCACTCTACCAAATTTTACTGCCTTCACAGATTTTTATGTGCAGTAAATAAGAGAGCATTTTTCATTTATACAAAATTTTTCCAGATGAATTTTGTAACATATTTTTTAGATCTTTATTGATTTGTGAGTCTTTCCGTATATCTATCAGTTACATTGAAATCTTTTTTCTTTAAACAAGTTTTATTAATGACATAACGAAGAAGAGAATGTAAGACTTAAGGTTATGATTTAGAATTGCATTATTCAACATAGTAGCCACTAGAAATATGTGGTTATTTAAATTAAAACTAATTAAAATTAAATTAAATAAAAAATTCAGTTCAGATGTATTGTACTGCTTGAATATAAAACATTGTCAAATAATCTTTTCTTGTGGAAAACATGATTCTTCATTGTGACTCTGTGTTTGAATGGTTTGGTGACAATTAGTGTGTTTCAATCTGTACTAATATTGAGAACTGGCATCTGTGAATCTTTTAGGTGGTCCCTGCTACTCTAAATCACAGGTCAGTGGACTTTCCTCTAAAGGAGGTAGATAGTAAATATTTTAAGTTTTGTAGGCTATCTTAGCTCTGTTGCAACTCCTCAACTTTGCCACTGGAGTCCAAAAGCAGCCATTAACAACAGGTAAACAGATGTAGGTATGCCCCAATAAAACTTTATTTAAAAAGAGGTGTAGTGATAGTTACCCACCCCTGTCCTAGAATATATTTAATGACTCCCTGAAGTCTCAAATTTTGATTAAGGCAATTAATATATTGACTAATATTAACTAATGCTTTCTCATTATGATGTTGTGATTATAACGTGGACAGCCAACTATTTTCAATTTGTCTCCTTTGGGATCTGCCCAGATAAATACATACTGTTAACTTCCTTACAATATTAGATACACTATTTTATTATTACTTGTGCATGTGTCTTAGAATGCCTACCTCAGAATAGCAATAATCATAGAAAAAAATGGGCCTTGGAAAATGTGCATGAGTATCAGGGTGAGGAAGGTTTAAAACATTATTTTATTTATTATTATTATTATTATTATTATTATTTTGAGACTGAGTCTCACCCTGTCATCCAGGCTGGAGTGCAGGTGCATGATCTCAGTTCACTGCAGTCTCCATCTCCCAGGTTCAAGCGAATCTCCTGCCCCAGCCTACTAGAGCAGCTGGGATTACAGTCATATCCCACCACAGCCAGCCAATTTTTGTACTTTTAGTAGAGATGGAGATGGGGTTTCGCTATGTTGGCCAGGCAGGTCTCGAACTCCTGACCTCAAGTGATCTGCCCGCCTTTGCCTCCCAAAGTGCTGGGATTACAAGCATGAGCCACCGCGCCAGGCCAGTTGTTTTTATTTTTGCTTTTGTTGTTACATCAAGACCTACATTACATGATGATGGTACTTCAACTAGTAGGGCTAATCCTAATTCAAGATGTTATTTAGATAAATGGCTACTGTCCTGCAATTGCCTCTATAATGCTTTTTCATCATTCTCCCTGGGTATCAGCATTACATGGTTCTGGGAGTCATTCCAGAAGGCCAGCCCAGAACCTGCTCCTGCAGCCATTCCAATGATTTTGAAATCACCTGATTCCCTGTATTATATTTCTTCCTTCTTAAAATACATAGAGTATCTGTTTGCTACCCTGAGTCCTGACTAATGATATAGCATATATTAATTTTTATAAATTCTGAAATGCATGTGAAGTTATGGTTTTTGGAAGGCTATGTCTCTAAATGAGTCCCCAGTTCCATTTTTTTGAACTTTAGATTTAGCTTTTCCCCATCTCTTTTGAGTGTCTTAGATGGTGTGACATTGTGCTATAATAAATATATATTATACTGGGAGCTGTGGCTCATGCCTGTAATCCCAGCACTTTGGGAGCCTGAGGCAGATGGATTGCTTGAGCTCATGAGTTTGAGACCAGCTTGGGCAACATGGCAAAACCCCATTTCTACAAAAAATACAAAAGTTAGCTGAGTGTGATAGTACATGCCTGTAATCCCAGCTACTTGGGAGGCTGAGGTGGGAGCATAGCTTCAGCTGGGGAGGCAGAGGTTGCAGTGAGCTGAGATCACACCACTGTACTCCAGCCTGGATGATACAGCCAGACCTTGTCTCAAAAAAAAAAAAAAAAAATTAAAAACATATGTATGTATATATGTACGTGTGTGTGTGTGTGTGTGTGTGTGTGTGTGTGTATGTATGTATGTATGAATATTTGGTCTTCTCTTTGGTTCCTAATACAAAAACTTCTTTTTTTAAAATTATACTTTTAAGTTCTGGGGTACATGTGCAGAACCTGCAGGTTTGTTACATAGGTATACATGTGCCACGGTGGTTTGCTGCACCCATCAACCCGTCATCTACATTAGGTATTTCTCCTAATGCTATCCTCCCCTTGCCCCCAAACCCTGACAGACCCTGGTATGTGATGTTCCCCTCCCTGTGCCCATATGTTCTCATTGTTCAGCTCCCATTTATGAGTGAGAACATGCGGTGTTTGGTTTTCTGTTCTTGTGTTAGTTTTCTGAGAATGATGGTTTCCAGCTTCATCTATGTCCCTGCAAAGGACATGAAGTCACCCTTTTTTATGTCTGCATAGTATTCCATGGTGTATATGTGCCACATTTTCTTTATCCAGTCTATCATTGATGGACATTTCAGTTGGTTCTAAGTCTTTTCTATTGTGAGTAGTGCTGCAACAAACAGATGTCCTGACACAAAAACTTCTAAAACCCTTGGAATTTCCTGAGTGATAGAAGTGAGAGGAGTGTCTTTGATTTTCCATAATAGGCTCCTTTCAAGCATACCTGAGTGTATGCTAATGAGATGATTTTTGGTGGACCTCTAGATAGCTTCCGGATGGGGGCTGGTTGCCAGAAGAACCAACCATATGATTAGAGGGCTGGAATTTTGAATCCCATCCCCTGACCACTCCCCCACCCCAAGAGGAGAGAGGGGCTAGAGATTGAATTAATCATCAGTGACCAGTGACTTAATCCATCATGGCTATGTGATAGACCCTACATAGATACTCTAAATAAAGGGATTTGGAAAGCTTCCAGGCTGGTATACACACCAAAGTATAGTACTACCTTGATATCCACTGGAGGAATTGGTGCCAGGACCCTCTTCAGACATCAAAATTTACAATTCTCAAGTCCTGTATATAAAATGGCACAGTATTTGCCTATAACCTATATACATCCTCTCATGTACTTTAAATCAGCTCTAGATTACTTATAATACTCAGTACAGTAAATGCTATATAAGTAATTGTTATGCTGTGTTTTTAAAAATTGCATCATTTTTTATTGTTGTAATGTTATTTTTGATTTTTTTCCCAAATATTTTTATCTGAGGTTGGTTAAATCTGTGGATGCGGGACCCATGGAGGGCTGATTACATTGGGAGGGTGGCATGCCCAGAGAAGACATGGAATCTTCATGAACCAACCCTGCACAAACCTTGTCTTGTGCATCTCTTCTATTGGCTGTTTCTAAGTTGTATTCTTTATAATAGGCCAGTAAATGTAAGTAAACTATTTTTCTGAATTTTATGAGCCAGTTTAGCAAAATCTGAGAGGAGGTCATGGGAACCTCTGATACATAATCAGTTGGTCATAAGTATGAAAGGCCTGGGACTTGCAACTGATGTCTGAAATGGGAGCAGTTTTATGGGACTAAGCCCTTAACTTGTAGGATCTAACACTAACTCCAGGTACATAGTGTCAAAATTGAGTACAATTGAATTATAGGACACCCACCCGTGTCAGGGAAGTAGCTGGTGTGGGGGAAAAAACCCTTATACATTTGGCGTCAGAGTGTTCTGTGGGTAGAAACAAATCATAATAGATAGTAATTCTCACTCACTTCCTAGATGGGACATTTTTCACTGAGGATTGAGAGCCAATCTACTTTTCAGAGAGTCAAGAGTGATTACATGCTATGAATACTAGCTCTGGACTAGATAGGAATTATGAAACTGAATACAAAGGTCATGTGATATAAGATGGCCATTAAAACTGAAGAAGGCTGCAATCCACTTAAAGGAAGCACCTATCAATCTTCAGTAACATGTATCCAATACAGTTCCATGGCATAATTATGTGGTGAGCTTCAAAGCCTTTGCTCTGTTTGCAAAATGCATTAAAGAGAAAACCCATCACCTGACTTTTAGGTTTTCAAATTAGATTGTTTTTGTTCACTGGGACCCAGCCAGCACATGTGTGTTTTTCTTCTGATCTGCTTAACATTTCCTGAAATGCCATCCTGACCCTCTTATTTGGATCCCTTTTAAAAGAGCAGAGGTGTTCGACATGCTCCTTGTGCAGCCTTGTCCAGAAAGGATTCCCAGCTTGAAGGTTTAGGTGATATTCACAATGTATTGTGGATAGCTTTTTCTTTTTAATTGTGAGTCAGTGGAATGCCAACCAGAAGTTTAAAAAATAAAAGCACATTACAAAGCATAAAGCTTTATGATTAATTACGTTGAGTTCAGATATAATTTAAACATATTGACTTGTCTGAAATAAGTGCCAGACAGTGGGGCTGGGGAGACAGGAAGTGCCTGGTGAGACTGCTGAAACAGGCTGGAAGGGAAGTCAAGGGGGGTACGGCATCATCATTTAACTGTTCTCCACGGCGGGACAGAAAATGGCCACAACTGCTGATGGTCAGGGGAATCAAAGAGATAAATTATGGCCAAGGCTTGCCTTTGAAATGAACAGAATGTGAG
This sequence comes from Trachypithecus francoisi, assembly GCF_009764315.1. Lineage (NCBI taxonomy): Eukaryota > Metazoa > Chordata > Mammalia > Primates > Cercopithecidae > Trachypithecus > Trachypithecus francoisi. The sequence continues at coordinate 16,462,702 of NW_022681462.1, forward strand.
TCGATACTTCAACTTTGCACAATCTTAAAAAATTGGTTCTGAGACAATCCATTGCAAATGATTTTTTCCCTTCATACATATGATCTGTCTAGGGATTTCTCTGAGGAACCAGAGCTGCTTTGCTAATTCCCAGTCTCGTCATTCTGAACTGGTGGAATTTCAGACTCCCTACTTTGCGGTGTCTCCCACGCTGGAGGTAGAGTGGCACCAGCAGTGGGGAAAGGTTGCAAATTCTTGCGCGTGAGTGAGGTCCAGGCCATCCCGATGTTTTCTGTAGCTGGGCTGAGTCAAAGAATGAAACTGATTTCTATGCAGCAAACTGGGACCAGATGCGTTTCTCTGTGTAGAAAGTTTAAAAATCTGACCAGCTGCTTTCAGTTTTTGATAATGGATTATGGTGTTGAGGGGCCTGCACTTACTTTGATACTTATGCATAGGAAAGCAAAATGTGAGCATTTGGGCTAACCTCACCGGTGTATTTTTAACACACCCGGGGCATACGTGATTCAGCGTGCCCTTGAAGCTGAGCCTAACTGTTTAATGTCGTCTGAGTGACAACGATGTCATCCACAGAGGCCTGGCCGCAGACTCCTATTCATCCCACAGCATGGCCCCATGATCTTCATGGAGGTTCCTCAACTCAGCTGAAGTCTGATTCGTATCTCAGAATTTTCTGGAAAGCTTGGGATCCAGCCTGCTGCTCTTCATCCTTACACTCAGGGTCCTTGAAACCCGCAGCTGTGCAAAAATTTTACACATACTGTGAGAGTAGCAGCAGTTGCCTCTTGGCTAGCTTTTCAAATAAACTCCCTGTCTCATCTCTGATACTGAAACTCAAGCTGCAGGCTGTGGGGCAGAAGGCATGCTTGTAGGTGGATTCGCCTTTCCTGAGTGAAACAGCAAAAGAGAAGGAAGGAGGGGTCGTTCTGCTCCTTGAGATCTCTGATGAGGGCTATGTGTATGTGTGGGCTTCTGCTGCCTCCTCTTATTCAAGACAAAGAGCCCAGAAAACCATGTAAAGCTCAGAGAAGACTCTAGGAGGATACCATGAATGGATTAAATAATATCAAGTGGGATTTGGCTATCTTATTTGATTAAATTTTGGGGAAGAGGCCTGTATTAGGGTTTTTCAGAAAAACAGAACCAATAGGATATGTGTATGTGTATATAATATGTCTGTGTGTATATATGTGTGTGTATGTGTTTCATGTATATATGCAATTTTGGAGGCTGGCAATTCTGAAATTTCCAGGGTAGCCTGGCAGCCTGGAGACCCAGGGAGGAGATGAGGCTGAAGCTGGAGTCTGAAGGCAGCCTACTAGTAGAATTCCCTCTTTCTCGGGGAATCTCAGTCTTTTTATTTTAAGGCCTTCAGCTGATTGAATGAGGCCTATCCACATTATGGAGAGTAATCTGCTTTACTCAAAGTCTACTGATTTCAGTGTTAATCTCATCGAAAAAATAACTTCCCAGCAACATCTAGACTGATGTTTGACCAAATATCTGGTTACTTTGGTCTAGCCAAGTTAACACATAAAATTAACCATACCAAAACCTTAGCATAAGAATATTTATATTTGTGTTTTTCCTTGAGGCAAAAGAACTGGGATACAAAGAAAGAAGTCTCCATATCAGAGGAGACAGTAGAACTAAATAAAGTTATCACACATCTATATATGCACACACACACACACACATACACACACACACATCCATGTGTCCCAAGCACATCCACCTAAAAGTGCAAATAAGCGTCAGGGCAATAAAGCAATCCGGAAATAAAGGAAATCAGAGGTACACAGCCCCCTATGTCTCATACATTTCCTCTGTCTGGCTAAGAAATGGAAAAATTGGCCCTGGAAACTCTTCACAACCTTCTCTCTTTCCTGTTAAAATTTCCTAGGGTGAAAGTCTGATTTTTTAGAAAACTGTTGCAGCTCAAATATCAATATGTCCAGGGAAGAAAGCTTTGCACAGTGATACTCCCGTCTGTTTATGAGAGTCTTTGAGAATGATGGATCACCATAATGAGAATTTTCTTCAGTGAATCCCAACTTAATGCTAAAGTGCAACAGTGGTCCTCATTCCAATTCCATAATTTTCCAAGGAAGTAAAACTTGGTCTAAGAAATGACCAAGACTGTGTCCTTAAACACACGTACGTCTTTACAGAATTTGATATACTTTATATTAAAAGTAATGAATAAAAATGGCCAGGGGTGGTGCTTTATGCCTGTAATCCCAGCACTTTGGGAGGCCGAGACAAGCAGATAGCTTGAGCTTAGGAGTTGAAGATCAGCCTGGGCAACATGGCATAAACTCTATCTCTACAAAAATACAAAAATTAGCTGGGCGTGGTGGCATGTGCTTATAGTCCCAGCTACTCAGGAAGCTGAGGTGGTAGGATTGCTTGAGCCCAGGAAGTAGAGGTTGCTGTGAGCTGAGATCACACCACTATACTCCAGTGTGGGTGACACAGTGAGACTCCCTCTCAAAATGAACAAACAGGAAAAAACAAAACACAACACAATAACAATAATGAATGAAAAGCTTTTTCTTTTTTCCAAGCACCTAGAAGAAAGTACAGCAAACTTTGATGGTGTTGAAAGAAAGTGATCTGACAGGTGTTTTTTCTTCCTCTGACTCTTGGCCAGTGTTGGGACTGGTGTTCTGTATGGTCAGCCTCTGGATATGTCCTATTTGTCCAGAAACAAGATACATATCCAGGGGACTATGTCCATGCCCTGGAGTGGAGATTTTTTTTCCATCTGGTTCATAGCTAAGTCACCACTTTGGCCATTTCCATAAGATTCCTTCAGAGTGTGGGATTAGATGGCTTCTTAGGCTCACTTCCAGCCCTACAGCCACTTATTCTATTCTCAAATGGTTTGACTTCAGCCTCCCTGCATTTCTGATGGTTGCAGTAGCCTGAGGTCTTTACTACCAGAATCAGGCCACTATGGAGCCCCTAAAGTGGGGAGGTGACCTCTAGTTTATTTCCTCTCCGTTAGAAAAAATAAAAGTCAGGCGCAGTGGCTCACGCCTGTAATCCCAGCACTTTGGGAGGCCGAGGTGGGTGGATCAGGAGTTTGAGACCAGTCTGGCCTACATGGCAAAACCCCATCTCTACTAAAAATACAAAGATTAGCCAGGTGTGGTGGTGGGTGCCTGTAATTCCTGCTACTCAGGAGGCTGAGGCAGGAGAGTCATTTGAACCTCGGAGGCAGAGGTTGCAGTGAGCTGAGATCACGCCATTATACTCCAGCCTGGAGGACAGAGTGGGACTCCATCTCAAAAAAATAAATAAAAAGAAAAGAAAAAAATAAAACCCACAGGTTACCACCAGTCACTGGTTAGTTGTCCCTTGAGTAGGGTTGCCAGATTTAGCAAATAAAAATCCTTAGCACTAGTTAAATTTGAACTTTAGATAAAGAAAGAAAAATTTCTTAGTGTGAGTATATCCTATGCAATACTTGGAATATACTTATGCTAAAAAAGTATTCCTTGGTTATCTGAAATTCAGATTTCACTGGAAATTCTGTATTTTATCTGGCAATCCTATTCTTGAGGAGTCCCATTTTGACTGCACCCCAGTGCAATGTGGATCAGAGATTTCGTTTTATTCCCTGTGGGTTTGTCTCCCAAGTCATTTTCCCATGACAACATTTCGGCTTCCTCCTACTCCACAAAGATGTATGGAGTTGCTACTGTTTCCCTATCTTGACTTGCACTTTCTTGCTTCCCAGTGATTGCCTAGGCTTCACCTCTACCTGGAAGGTTTACGTTACCAATTTTTGTTCTTTCTTAGTTTTCCCTGAGTACCGTGAGCATTTCAGAGCATCAGAGGTTCTGTGTTGTGAAAAGGGGCTGGTGACACTAGCCAACAGCAGAGTACAGGCTCTAGACTTTTTCCTAAAGACGTTTCCAAAAGCTCTATCAATCACTGTGCTGGCCAAACAAGGCAGGTATGCAGCATATGTGCTGCCATCTTGCATCTTCTGGTTTAGGGCAAAGTGCTTCCCAAACACTTTTCCTTTGGAACACTTGGGTCTTGCAAAATATTGAAATAAGTCTGAGAAACACTGAGTATTGCTCTTGAAAAGTGTCCATGCCACACTCACTAACTAGACCTGAGTAAGCTTCAAGAAGGCAAGAACCATATCTGTTATGTTCACTGCTTTCACCTCAGAGTTTAGGCTACAGAAGGCTCTCACTCAGTATTTCTTGAGTGAATAAATGAGGAATGAAGCCTTAGTCATTTGCTATCTTCTCTGTCTTATTCATCATGAGAAACCAATATTTTAAATCTGAATTTTGGATGAAAACCAAGCTGCACAAGATTGTTAATGATTCTTGTGGTTGAGAAATTAATGTAACATAAAACAAGACACCTAAAGTTTAAACCTGGGTCTTGCTAGCTGAATCTGGCCCTGGGATGTATTTTATTTGGCTAACACAGTGTTTTGGAAACATGTGAACTTTTATGCCTTGAGACAGACGTGAGTTGATAGCTCACCAATGTCTTCACTACTCCCTATTGTCCCATTAGCTCTCTCCCCTTACATCACTTACCTTGCCTCTAGAGGCATTTGAGTTTCAGTGTCTGCTAGGAGATGATTCATCAACTTTAAGAACACAGATTTTGATGTAAGACAGTTTTAGATGTGAATCCTCGATCTCCCACTTACTAACTGTAAGTAATAACTTTAGACAAGTTAGTAACCTCTTGGAGCCTCAGGTTGTTCATCATTTGTAAGAAAAAAAGTGCTGATAATAATAGTACTTACTTCATAGAGCTGTTAAGAGTATCAGATGATATAATAAATGTAAACTGCTTAGCACATACCTGGCACACAGTAAATGTCCAACAAGTACTATCTATTTAATAATAATAATTGTTGTTGTTATTTTTGCTTTAGTTTCACATGTATGGAGACCAGGTTTTGAAATGAGCAGAGTGGCTTTCAAGAAATTCAGAAATCAGAAAATGTCAATCTCCTCTGTACCAAATCTAGAGAGAGGACAGCTGAGGAATGGATATTTGTCAGTCCATTAGCACTGCTATAATAAAATACCTGAGAGTGGGTAATTTATAAACAACAGAAATTTATTTCACACAGTGCCAGAGGTTGGGAAGTCCAAGATCAAGGTGCCAGCAGAATTGGTGTCTCCTACTTTCAAGATGGTGGCTTGGTGTCCTCACATGATGAACAGGAGAAGGACCAAAAGGGAAGAGTGCTCTCTTCAACCTCTTCATAAGGTCGTTAAGCACATTTATGAGGGCCCTGCTCTCACGACTTAATCACCTCCTCAAGGCCCCACATCTGAATATTTTCACATTTGTGATTAAGTTTCAAAATACGAATTGTGGGGATACATTCAGATCATAGCAATATACTTGCTTATTATTTTGTTTTGCTCACTGATATGTTTCTAGCACTTAGAGAAGTGCTTCACATACAGTAAAACCCCCATAAGTATTTAGTCAAATTAATGAATGAACTGTAGACTTCTGGATGGCTCTCATTATGTTCATACCTCATGAATGTAAGTGGCTTGTCTTTTTCTAACAAATCCCTATACTTGAGCAATCAACTGTCTGTGTGAAGATGGTGCACAGCCTCACAAGTGGAATTGGAGCCGAGGGCTACCTATAAAATACCCAGTAAAGCCTTCAAGATGATCTCCATGGATTCTTGTGACCCCTTTGTAACCCCTGTACTTTCAGTCAGGGATGGCTGGTATGACCAATAGAATATGGCAGGTATAACAGTATGTGACTTCCAAGGCCCAGTCCAAAAATTAAAAAGAAAACATATTGGAGTTTATGCCTTGGGGTCTCTTAGCTTGCTTACCCTGGAGGATGCCAGTCACCAAGTTGTGAAGATACCCTTGCAGTTCTGTGGAGAAGCCCACGGGGAGAGGAACTGAGGCCTTCTGACATTAGACATCACCACTTGCCAGCCATGTAGGTGAGTTACCTTGGAATCAAATCCACCAGCCCCAGTTAAGGTAGGCTAGGCCCAGTCAAGCCTAGGCTGATGTCTGATGCAACCTCCAGAGGGATCCTGAGCAGACTTGCTCAGCCAGGCCACACTTGAATTCCTGATCCTCAGAAACTGTGAGCAATGTCCAGAAAAAACAATTGTTATTTTTGTAAGCCATTACATTTTGGAATAATTTGTTATGCAGCAATAGATAACTAATACACAAAGAATTTGACTCTGACTGGTGTTTCAGAGTATATTCTGATAGATTATCATTTAAGTACAATAAATACTGACATAAAATTTTTATGTGTATTATTGACAAGTATTTCATAGGCCTTTGCATTTATGATTTATCATAGACCTTCAGTTTTACGGACCTTGTTACATTTATCACTACCCTCAAGAGGTTCTTAGATGTATGTGGCTTATAGGGAGCAGTCCGACCATGCTGATCCTAACTCCTCAAGCCTGTTCTTTGGAAAATATAGAGCATATGAAGGGCTCCAAGGAACAATGAGAACAGAATATTCCTGGGTTGGGTACAGTGGATCACACCTGTCATCCCAGAACTTTGGGAGGCTGAAAGGGTGCTCTTGCTTGAATCCAGGAGTTTGAGACCAAGCTAGGCAACATAGCAAGACTCTCTATCTATGAAAATTAGAAAAAAATCAGCCAGGTGTGGTGACACATGCCTGTAATCCCAGCTACTTGGGAGGCTGAGGTGAGAGGATCATTTGAGCCCAGGAGTTGGTGGCTACAGTGAGCTATAATGGGACCACTGCACTTTAGCCTGGACAACAGAATGAGACTCTCTCTCATTCTGGGACAGAAAGACTATCCCTGAACAAATGAGTCAGGTGATCAAGAAATACCACTGAGCACTGAGCATCTTTTATTCGCAATTCAGTGTGAAATAAAAAGAGCGATGAGTCATTTAGAATCTAGAATCGAATCTCCCAGCATCTTCCAGAATCTGGTGAGGGACATAAGACATACATGAGGAGCTAATGAACAATTCATGGTGTTCAGTCAGTGGCCTGCCCACACCTGCAGTCCTGTGGTCCATTCTCTCTGTGACATATTTAGAAGGTTATTGACAAATAAGAAGACGGCCTGAGGATGTTCTCTGTGAGCAAATAGGGCATTGAACATGCAGGAGAGAAGCCCAAGCCAAATGGAAATGACTGCCTTCAAATATCTAAAAGCTAGCACAGGGAAGACGGATGAATCTGCTCCGAATTGTTCTTGAGCACAGAGCAAAGACCAGTAAGTGAACTTACAGGCGGGTCCATCACAGCTGGGCAGCACAGTGGAGAAAGCTGCCATCACTGATGGGTTGCAAGCAGTGGGTGGTGGCCATGGCTCAGAGATGCTGCAGGTGAGTTTGCTATGTGGTGTAGAAGATCATCTCTGCATTTCCTCATCACTCCATGTGAGAAGGCTATGGCTGGAAATGGAAGGATAAAATCTCTCATGGCATCACAGAAAAAGCATGGGCTTCAGAGTCAGACAAAAGGGATGTAGCTCCTGAATCTACCGTGAAATGCCTTGTGAACCGGGGAAGGAACTAAGGACAGTTTTCTCAGTTTCCCAATATGTAAAATGAGGTATAACAATGCTTGCTCCATTAGCTCACTGTCAAAGCAGAGATAGTGAGATCACACATGTCAAGTATGTAGTACATTTGTGGAGCTCACCCAATCCAATCTGAGTGGTGTCCTTTTAAGGAAAGAAAATTTGGACACAAGAAAGACAGTAGGGATGTGTGTGCACAGAAGACCACATGAGGAAAGAGCAACAAGGCAGCTATCTGCAAACCAAGGAGAGAGGCCTCAGAGGAAACCAATCCTGATGACTACACCTTGATGTCGGACTTCCTGCCTCCAGAACCGTGAGCAAATCACTTTCTGTTATTTACACCTCCCAGTAGGTGGCATTTTGTTCTGGCAGCCTGAGCAGACTAGCACAGAAGGGGATGCCCTTTATGCTCTGTCTTAGCTCCAGCTCTCAGGATCAAGTCTTCTATGGGTGAAAGGGGCGTCATCATCCGATCCGGCAGCAGGGTGTGGATGGCAGAAACTTGATCTGCACATGGTAAAGACAAGCCAAGTACAGATCAGAATCTGGGTCAAGTGCACCTGGGCACTCCATTCTTGGTTTAAAAAGACAGTACAGTGGTATAGGAGATGTTGGTGATGAAAGCCCTGAATATTTTTTCTTGTGTCAAAGTGCTCCTATCTGAGCTACTTGCCATTGTATCTAGTGTTCAGCTGTTATCCCAGAATCCTCCTTCATCGTCCTCCTGAACTTTCTTGTTGGGAGCTTATGGGATCCACTTTCTATCCCTGGTTGCTCTTTCCTCATGTGGTCTTTCCTCTGTGCACTCACATCCCTACTGTCTCTCTTGTGTCCAAATTTTCTAGTGATGTGCCTTGATGTGGACCTGCTTACCCACCATGTGCCTGGGACTTAGTGACCCTTTTAGTCTCACAACTCATATCCTGTAGTTACGAATTTTATATTGTGATTATTTTGTTGATGACTTCCTCTCATCTCTTTGATTTCTCCTCTCTTTCTGAAACTCTCATTCATAACATGTTCAATTCCCAGAATTGGTCTTTGATTGTCTTTTGTCTGTGTTCCAACTCTTGCTCTGTTTTCTGAAAGAGTTCTTCAACTTTATATTCCAGCCTTTACTTTGAATTTTAAAAATTTCTGCTCATATATTTTTAATTGCCAAGAACCTTTGTTAAATTTTATAAATGTTCTTTTTTTATATAGCTTTCTAGTTTTGCTTCATAGATACAATATACCGTCTTATCTGTCTGAAGATATTATTGATTTTTTTTGAAGTTTCTTCAACATGCTAGTGTGTGTGTGTCTGTGTGTGTGTGTGTGTGTGTGTGTGTGTGTGTCCACCTTTTGTATTAGAAGCTTTCCTTAGAAATTTGGTAATTCATGTCTTTCTGCCCATGCCTAAGATTGGGAAACTAAACAGATGATAACAATTCTGAGCATATGGGTGTGGCTTGTACACCTTGAGTTGGGGAGTAATTTGGCCTGTTCTTTGGGGAAAGGCCTGAAGTCAGTATTATGTAGATCTTTCCTCTTGGGCTGATCTAATTCCCCACAGAGGATTTTCTAATCTTATGTGTGGAGGATGAGAGTTTGGCTTCCAGCTTCTGGGATCCAGTAGGGGAGGAAGACTGGGTCTCAACAGCAGCACTGATGTGGTTCTTTTGGCACAGCGCCCATGTCCTCAGCTGCCATGGCAGCTCACAATCCAGAAACCCTCTGTTACACCTTCCCCAGAAAACTATCATCTGTGTGTCTCACCTGTTGGGGAAGGGGGTCCTTACAGCACCTTGGGGTATTAGAAGGAAATTAGAGATTATAATCTAACTCGAAAAATAAAACAAAAAAAATTTCATCAAACAGCTTTTCCCCAGTCTTCCTTACAGTAATCTCTTTGTCCTCAGTTCCAGAGGGACCTGGTGCTGCACTTTGCTGAATATTTTGACGATCTTGCCATGCAAGTGGCGTTGGGTCTCAGCTTTCCCCTCTGCCTGTTTTAGGTCTGCTCAATCGCTGACTGGTTTTCTAGCTTTCAGAGTTTAGTTGTCATCGTCTCCTCTTCCTTTACATCCTTTGCAAAACATATTCATTTACTATGGTTTAGGGTTTCTGAAAGGAGGGAAATCAGATGTGCATTCAACCCACTATACGAGCTCGGTAGTCTCCCTGTTTCCTGTCTGTGTTTTCTCCTCACCTGGATTATTTTGCTCTGCCTTTGCCCATTAAAATCTCAGCTATTATAAAGGGTCAGTTCAAATGCCACTTCTCCATAAAGTGATCCAAAGTGTGGGAAACCTTACTATTTTTTTTTTCTCTTGGTGCTTACCTTACTGTCTGTGATACCCTCCTCCTTTATGCCAGCACCCAGACACATGTGCATGCACACACACACACACACTGCAGGGTGGTAGGTAAATAATAAATGACTTATTAATATTACATTAAGATACATGATCAAGTTATATATGTTTCTAGATCATATAGTCACTCTCTGGATTATAAATTCTGGGGCTCATGGGCAGAGCATGGGAAATGGGTCCGGATCCCAGCTCTGGCAGTTTCTCTTTGTGAGTCCTTGGGCATGTCATTTTGTCCTCAAAACAGAATCAGCAAAATTAGGAGATGAAAACCAGAACCTACAGAACTAGTTATAATGGTCAAATGCAACAACACGTGGAAGGCATGCCTCCCATATTGTTTACCTACTGCTATTATTATTCCCTTTCTCCCTCACAGTGTTCTTTTAAAGCTCAAGGATTTTATCGAATGTGGCAGGCATCATGTAAATGTAATGTACTGTGAGATATCAGTGGGTATTTTTGTGACTCATCTGGGTGCTCCCTGAAGAGCCCTGCAGAGTGCCTTTCGCATAGTAAGTGTCTGAGGAATATCTGTTGAAATGAGCAAAACATGTCAATATTTAGGGAGATGTACTATATGAAGGCACAGATGCACAGTCTTGCATGTGTGTTTTGGTCATGGGAGATGGGTATGCTCCATTTGTTCCAGGATATTGAAAAAATAAAACAATTCTTCTGGCAGGTTAGCCTGCTTCCTTTTGAAGAGCCTATGGCTGCATGCTTTCAGCTAAATGTTGCCATCCTCCAAAGCCAGAGAAAGCAAAACGCAGGGGTTGGAATAATCATGTGCAAAGGTAGGATGATATGTCATCTCATTGTTTTAGAAGTTTTATAAGCCTAGAAGCATTAAAGATGAGTCGCAACTTTGAAAAACACCCTGTTGAATCACGATGATCTCAAATTCTTTCTTGGCCTCCCCTTTTCCTGTGTGCGTATGTATGTGTAATGCTTAGTATTTATGTCTGCCTGTTTACTTAGGTCGTTTATATGAACACAGGGGCTTTGCTGTTTAAGAGCACATCAGCTCTTGCTGCTAACCCTTCACCTGCAATCTTAATTCTCAGTTTATGAAATCATAGTCATTTGCCAGGGAGGCAATCATGATGTCACAAGCCAAGCACAATGACTTCAGGTGGGTAATCAACTGAAGGAGCAGATTGACTTCTAAGCAACAAAGATCCCATTATCATGTAAATATTCTTAGTAACCAAAATTACAGAAGGAGAGATATATAATGTAAGACGCTGGCACATCAGCCTCCCCTGTGCTGCTCGATGCGATCATTCTCCAAGCTTTCCAAGAAAGATATGTCTTGTAAACACAGCTGGTAAGAGATAGAAGACGAAACCACAACAAAATGATTTTTCTTTTTAAGCGGTGAAATCCAAACACTCTTTTAAAGGGTCTGATTAGTGAGTTTGTAAAATATGTAAACCTCTTGAGTTGTCAAATTTTAACGCTTGGTTTTGTTTCTCCCTGTAGTGCCTTGAATCAGTGCCTTTCAAACTTAAATGTACATTTGAGTCACCTGGGAGTGTTGTTAAAAATACAGATTTTGAGTCAGCAGGTCTGGTGTGGAGCAGCAATCTTTTTTTTTTTTTTTTTTTTTGAGACAGGGTGCCACTCTGTCACCCAGGCTGAAGTGCGGTGACACGATCGTAGCTAACTACAGCCTTGAATTCCTGGGCTTAAGTGATCCCTCTGCTTCAGCCTCCTGAGTAGCTGGGACCACAGGCATGTGCCACCACACGTAGTGAAAGGATTCTGTATTTCTAACAAGCTCTCAGGCAATGCAAGGCTGTCAGTTCTTGGACCTCACTGAGTGATAGCTTGTTTTGTTTTGTTTTTGAGACAGGGTCTTGTTCTGTTGCTGAGGCTGAAGTACAGTGGCACAATCACAGCTCACTGCAGCCACAACCTCCTGGGCTGAAGCAGTCCTCCCATCTCAGCCTCCCAAGTAGCTGAAACTACAGCACCACCACAGCCAGCTATTTTTTAAATTTTTTGTAGAGCCAGGGTTTCACCATGTTGCCTGGGCTATTCTGGAACTCCTGGGCTCAAGTGATCCTCCTGCCTTGGCCTCCCAAAGTGCTGGAATTACAGGGGTGAGTCACCATGCCTGGCCAAACTTTTTAAAGTCAGAATCCAAATTTTAAGTTAAAACAAGAATATTATGGCTGAAAAGGTGTCAGGGACATTTACCCTCTGTGTACCAATATTAATACTGCATTTCTCAAATTCTAAGCTGTATGTTTCTTTACATGTTCACTTTTCTGAAATTGGTGTGTAGCAATCATATTAAAAAATTGAATAGCTACTAAGCAAAAGATTAATTTGTGACATCTGAGTTGTTGCCTGAAGATGTGTGAAATGTCTGGTCTGTACAACTTGTTTATCCATTTATCACCTCAGTTGTCCATGCTGGGGTACCACATGGAGGTCAAATTTCTTCACTTTCATAAAACACTTGTTTCTACATTGAATTCATCTGGAAAGGTTTCAAAACATCGGTGCCTAGGTCTCACACACAGAGATTCTGATGCAATTGTTCTCCCCAGATGATTCTAATGCACAACAAACCTTGAGAATCACTATGTGGCAGTATCTTCACAATGATCGTGAATTACAGACCACAGAGAAATACATTATTGTGTACATATCAGGCAATTTAAAGGAGACATCATCATATGTCTTATGAGACATCATAGACTTCTCAAAGCTTGGAAAAGTCATTTAACCAGATTGTGGGTTGAACAGGAGTCTCAGCCAGGTGGCGACTGTCTCTCAATGAAGAGATTCCTAACTACACTCCAGAGATGTTGTTTCATGTCCAGTAAGATATCAAAACTATGAGTTTACCCAAGTCACAAATGCAGATGAAATCCTAGTTTCACTTGGTTTGCCTCCAATTCCTGCCAAGCCTGAGGATGCAGAGGTCAAAGGCACTAGCACGGGTTAGGAAAGCCCCATTCCATTGTGATACTAAGCATGGCTGCACATGGCCAAGAGAGGGTCCCAAAATTTATTTCATTCCTAATGTGAAAAAATCTTAGACTCAAACTTAAATTGCACTACTAAAGTTACATGTCATTGCCCAGAAATATATACACTAATATTTGTTAGTAAAATAGAGCATGTACTTTTTGTTAAATCAATCATGTGCCTTTAGACTCCTGGAATCTTCTATTTGAGGATACAACAAGGAGCGCAACCTAACAACATCATGTATTCTGTATTAGGGACCAAGCTGTAACTTTATACTGCAGTATCTCATTTGATTCTTGTAATATCCCTGCTATGTAGGAAACATCCCCATTTTATAGAAGCAAAAATTAGAGCTCTATTTACATTTTCTATTAAGTCTCCAGAAGCAAGCCATGCAGAAAGTGTCTTTCTGGGTGGCTGGGATCTACCAGCTGATAGCAAAGCATCTCTCTGTGATAAAATGACTAAATTAGGGCTCTGCAAATCGTGTTTCCCAGAACCCTAAGATTTAGAAGAGGCCTCAAGGACACAGAGAAAGGGCACATGGAGCCAAGAAGGGCATTGTTGCAGATAGATAGAGGAGAATTTGCTTGCAAACACTTGCAAGCCACTGACTTAAATACCTCCAGTCAGACAGTGATCAATCCTCAAACACCTTTAGGTTTTTTTTTCAAAATCCAAGGAAATTGATGCCTGGCATCTGTTAGCACTATGATTGTTTTGAATATAATCAGTTAAACTTACTGGGTGTAAGAAAGATAATTGTGGAAAAGGTACTTACAAAATTAATACAAATAATGATTATTTAAAAATAATCAAAATTTACTTATAAAATTAATACAAACAATAAATGATTGTTAAAAAAATTAACCATAGAGATTATAGAGTCAAGAGATATTCAAGCTTATATTGAAGTGGAATGCATTTTGCAAACAAATCTGATGTAGCATCCTAATAGACAAAAGATATAAACTTGATAAGATGCACAACTCTGCCAGATTCCCACCCCACTCTCCACTGCCATTTAAGATACAGAATGGGATCCCTGTCCAAAAACACAAACCTCCTCTCCTCATTCTTGCTAGGCTCCTGGTGCTTAAAATCAGAACCATTTTCACTCCTTCATGAAGCAAAGGTAACCTTCCACCCACTTGACAGTCAATGAAAAAGGTCGTATTGTTTTTCACCAAAGAGCCCTTGTTATAAAAGAGATGCTTTGTGAGTCAGCTGGAGACGAGGTTTCAGCTGTCGCAAGCACCCCTGAGCCCTGTCTCTGTCTCCCTGTGACACCGTCTTTGACAATCTGACCTCTATCCTCCAGAGAACAGCCGAGAAAAATACATCATAAGTTGGAGCTCTCATGAGATAATGTTCAAAACTAGATTTGCTGATCTCAGCAATCACAACTGGTTTCTTTGGGTGGGTCGGGTGTTAGTTCTTACAGAATAGAAATGGCAGACACTAAATGTTTCTTGACCAAGGATTCCATGGTCAGTCCAAGCCTGTGATACAGGTGCCCTACCAGTCATTATGCTTTGGTGTATATATATGTGTGTGTGTATATATATATATATATGGTATATATGAATATATGCCATATATATACACCATATATATATATATATATATATTCTTTTTTTTTTCTTTTTTTTTTTTAGATGGAGTCTCGCTCTGTCGCCCAGGCTGGAGTGCAGTGGCCGGATCTCAGCTCACTGCAAGCTCCACTTCCTGGGTTCACACCATTCTCCTGCCTCAGCCTCCCGAGTAGCTGGGACTACAGGCGCTCGCCACCTCGCCCGGATAGTTTTTTGTATTTTTTAGTAGAGATGGGGTTTCACTGTGTCAGCCAGGATGGTCTTGATCTCCTGACCTCGTGATCCGCCTGCCTCGGCCTCCCAAAGTGCTGGGATTACAGGCTTGAGCCACCGTGCCCGGCTTATATATATATTCTTTTACAGCAACACAAAACAGACTAAGTAGGCTATTTGTAGTTAAGTTTTGGGGAAGTCAGAAGTTGCATGTGATTTTTGACTGTGCTCCTAACCTCTGCATTGTTTAAAGGTCAACTGTAATTGTAGAATTGAAATCGCTGAGTAGATGGCTGATAAAATGTAGGAGGAGAAGTTGGCCTTAGATGAGGTCAGGCACTTAAGATGGGAGCTTGTCAGTGTTTATGTGAACTGTCCAAAGTGGTTACAGGCAAACCTAGAGGTGGACTGGGGGCATCTGGGGCAGATGGTGTATATGTATATATATGGCATATATTCATATATGAGGAAGAAACAAACTGGTTTTAGGATCTCATTCTGCATACATACACACACACACACAGACCCTTGGAAGGAAAGATAGTTCTAGAAGGGGAAGACATGGAATTAACTTGTTTGCAAGTTAGGCCATGGGAAGAATAACAGCAGCTGGAGGAGGAGGAGTACTGGGGAGATTTCCCAAAGAAGGGGAGAGCACTTGGTTTGGTCAGATTGGCATCACTCAGGCCCACAGTCAACTCCTCTATCCTGACTGTGACCCAGGGCTGATGGACCTCAAAGTTGAATTGGTACATAGAGAGTAGCAGGGCTGGGCCAGAGATGCAGGGGTTTCAGCCGCAGCAAAGACTCATGTAAGGAGATGCCCCCAGCCCACCTCTAGGTTTGCCTGTAACCACTTTGGACAGTTGACCTTTAAACAATGCAGAGGTTAGGAGCACAGTCAAAAATCATATGCAACTTTTGACTTCCCCAAAACTTAACTACAAATAGCCTACTTATCTTAGTCTGTTTTGTGTTGCTGTAAAAGAATACTTGAGACTAGGTCACTTACAAAGAAAAGAGGTTTATTTGGCTCATGGTTCTGCAGGCTGTACAAGAAGCATTGGTGCCAGCTTCTGATGAGAGTTTCCAGCTGCTTCCATCCATGGCAGAAGGCAAAGGGGAGCCAGCATGGAGAGAGGGGAGGCAAGGAGAGGGGAGGTGTCAGGCTTTCTTAAACAGCTAGTTCTCATGAGAACTAATAGAGTGAGAACTCACTCTTCCCCCTTCCAGGGAGGGCATTAATCTGTTCATGAAGGATGCATCTCCATGACCCAAACACCTTTCACTAGGTCCCCACCTCCAACATTGGGATCAAATTTCAGCATGAGGTTTGAGGGACAAATATCCAACTATAGCACCACTGCTGACCAGAAGCCTTGCCAATAACATAAACAGTCAATAAACACCTATTTTGTATGTTTCATATATTATACACTGTGTTCTTACAATAAAGCTAGAGAAAAGAAAATGTCTTTAAGAAAATCATAAAGAAGAGAAAATATATTTACTATTTATTAAGTGGAAGTGGCTCATCATAAAGGCTTTTGTCCTCATGGTCTTCATGTTGAGTAGACTGAGGAGGAGGAGGAAGAGGAGGGGTTGGTCTTTTGGTCTCAGGGGTGGCAGAGGTGGAAGAAAATTCTTGTATAAGTGGACCCACACAGTTCAAACCCATGTTGTTCAAGGGTTGACTGTACTATCATTCGCCTTCAATCGTCAATTTCTCCCTGTTTATTGGATTATACCCATTAGCATGTAAAAGCCTTCATAGGATTAATAGTTTTTTAAAACAGAATATTCCTTTTCACATTAGGGTCACCAATAACTTACTTTTCAAAAAACTAATAATCAGTTACCTGTTCTTATTTTAGTCTACTTTCAATAGTTTTTGACACAGTAAGCCACACTATCTCCCTTGAAAACTTTTCTTCTCTGGATTATCTATATTCCACGTTCACCTGGTTTTCCTTCTGCCTCATTGATTTCCTGCTCTTTTCACTCCTCTCAAATTCCAAACCTCATACTATTAAAGTGCTGGATAGCTTTGTCCTTAGTTCTTTTCTTGTCACTGTCTTCTTGGAAATCTTCAATTCCCTCAAATACAAATCCCAGTCGTATGTAAATAACTTTCAAATGTAAATCTCTGAGCTTCAGACTCCTGTATCTAGTGGCCTATTCAATATCTCCACTTAGATACCTACTGGGCATCTCAGAATTAATATGGCCCAAATCTTTGATGACCTCTCTAAATTCTAAAAGTACTCCACCTCATCACATGCCCACTCAAGCCTTTTCCATCTTGGTAAATAGAACCACCACACTCTCTAAAATCTCAGACCTAAAATCTAGGTTAATTCCCTTATTCTGTCACACCTCCCTTGACTACATCTCATCAGCTTCACCTCAATACATCTCCCAAATCAGAACGTTTTCATCATCCCTACCGTTACAAATCTAGCTCAAGGCGTCATCGTCTTCTTCCTAAATCATTGCAATAGCTTCCTAATTGCTCTCCCTGCCTCTTCCTTTGACCCTGCTTCCCTTTTCTCCTTTTGCAGCCAGAGGGATCTCTCTAAAACGTAAATCAGACCCACATTACTCCTTTCCTTTAAATCCTTCAATGCCTTCCCATGGCCTTAAATCCAAGTTTCTTGTCATAACTCGTAAGACTTTGCATAATCTGTTTTTGTTTGGTTTGGTTTTTTGTTTTTTTGTTTGGGTTTTTTTGAGACAGAGTTTTGCTCTTGTTGCCCAGACTGGAGTGCAATGGTGTGATCTCAGCTCACTGCAACCTCTGCCTCCTGAGTTCAAGCGATTCTCTTGCTTCAGCCTTTCAAGTAGCTGGGATTACAGGTGCCTGCCATCATGCCTGGCTAATTTTTGTATTTTTAGTAGAGACAGAATTTCACCATGTTGGCAAGGCTGGTCTTGAACTCCTGACCTCAGGTGATTCATCTGCCTTGGCCTCCCAAAGTGGCCAGGTGTGAGCCACGGCGCCCGGCCTAATGTGGTTTTTACCTCTTTGTTTTTTGTTTTTTTTTTCCTCTGTATTTGGAGACTGTTGTTTAAGGAAATCTTCTCCTGTTCTACTTGCAAAATTTTTGCGCCGTTGTATTTTAGGTGAGTCTCTTGAAAATGACATATAACTGGATTTTGTTCTTTTTTAAAAAAATTCAATCTGACCAAGTCTATTAAAAATTGATTCATTTGTTCTACTTATCATTTTAAATGTATGTGGTTTAATTTCTACCATCTTATGTTTTGGCTTTTATATGTCCAAATTTTTCTATGCATATTTTTTCTTAGATTGAGTTGTTTTTCTTGTTTGTTTGTTGCATTTCTCCCCTTTTTCTTGTTTGGAAGCTATCTACTCTATGTCTGGTCACCTTAACAGGTTCTGAAAGTAAGTTTTATTAAGGTACCATTCACTGTTTTTAAGTATACAGTTCTACAAATTGTCATATAAAGTCATGTAAGCTCCACCCCAATAATGATGTAAACTACAACGAGCTACAACTCATCAGTTTCCTGTACCTATAATTTTGCCTATTCCAAAATATGACTTAATGGAATCAGAGAGAATGTTACCTTTTCAGGTTGGCTTCTTTCACTTAGCATAATACATTCGAGATTTATTCATTCATGTCTTTGAGTATAAGTATTCCATTGTATAGATGTGCTATTGCTATGACTTGAATCTTTGTGATCCCTCCCCAAATTTGTATGTTCACATCCTAACCACCATGCTCAGGGTATTAAGAGGTGGGGCCTTTGGAAGGTTATTAGGTGGAGGTTTGAGGGTGGAGCCCTCATGAATGGGATTAATTCTCTTATAAAAGAGACCTGAGGGAGACCCATTATCCCTTCCTCCATGTGAGAACACAGTGAAAAATGGGCTTTCCCTAGACACTGAATTTGTCTGTTTCTAGGACTTCCCAGCCTTCAGGACTTTCAGAAATAAATTTTTGTTATTTATAAGCTACATAGTTTATGGTATTTTCTTATAGCAATCTGAACAGGCTAAGACAATCACAGTTTGTTTATTCACTTACTAGCTAATGGACACTTAGGTTGTTTCTAGTTATTAGTGATTGTGAATAAAGCTGATATAAAACATTTTCATACAGATTTATATGTGTACATACATTTTATTTCTCCTGGCTAAGTAAATACTTAGAAGTAAGATTGCTGGATTGTATAGTAAGTGCATATTTAAGGTTATAAGAAGCTGTCAAATTGTTTTCCAAAGTGGCTGTAATATTTGCATTCCCACCCCCAAATACTGAGAGATTCCAATGCTCAGCATACTTGACAACACTTAGTATTTTCAGGACTTTATTTTTAACCATTTCAATAGGTGACTAGGGATGTCTTGTTATAGTTTTAACTTGCGAATCCCTGATGGTTAATGATATTGAGCATCTTTTCATGTGCTTCACTGCCATCCCTACATCTTTTCTGGTAAAGCACATCTCAGAAATTTTTGTATATTATGTTTTCATTTAATTTAATTCTGAATATTTTCTTTCTTTTTTTTTTTTTTTATTATACTTTAAGTTCTAGGGTACATGTGCATGACGTTTATATCATGTATAACTCCCCAATGCAATCCCTCCCTCCTCCCCCCTCCCCATGATAGGCCCCAGTGTGTGATGTTCCCCTTCCCGAGTCCAAGTGATCTCATTGTTCAATTCCCACCTATGAGTGAGAACATGCGGTGTAATTCTGAATATTTTCTAGTTTCCCTTGTGACTTCTATTTTGAAGCATGAGTTTTATTTATTTATTTATTTTTGAGATGGAGTCTTGCTCTGTCACCCAGGCTGGAGTGCAATGGCATGATCTCGGCTCACTGCAACCTCTGCGTCCTGGGTTCAAGTGATTCTCCTGCCTCAGCCTCCCAAGTAGCTGGGATAACAGGCGCCTGCCACTATGCTTGGCTAATTTTTGTAATTTTAGTAGAGATGGGATTTCACCATGTTAGTCAGGCTGGTCTCGAGCTCCTGACCTCAGGTGATCTGCCTGCTTTGGTGTCCCAAAGTGTAGGGACTATAGGGACGAGCCACCATGCCCGGCCAGCATGAGTTATTTAGAAGTGTATTGTTTAATGCTCAAACACTAGGAATTTAACAAATATCTTTCTTCTCTTGGCCTCCAGTTTAATTTAACTGTGGTCAGAGAACATACATTATACAATTTCAATTGTACAATTAAGTATGTTCAAGTTTGTTTTATTGCCCAGAAAATGACTTATAATGACGAATGTTCCATGTTCCTTTGAAGAGCGTATTTATTCTTCTTATAGTTGGAGATT
Organism: Trachypithecus francoisi; assembly: GCF_009764315.1. Lineage (NCBI taxonomy): Eukaryota > Metazoa > Chordata > Mammalia > Primates > Cercopithecidae > Trachypithecus > Trachypithecus francoisi. The sequence goes on from NW_022681462.1 coordinate 16,482,735, forward strand.
CCTTTCTGCCATTAATCTTAGAAAATTTTCTCTTCAAAAATTTATTCTCTCACATCCACTATGATGGCTATAATGAAAAAGTCTGGTAATAATAAGTATTGGCAAGGATATGGAAAAATTGGAATCCTACACACTGCTGGTGGGAATGTAAATGGTGCATCCACTTTGGAAAAGAGTTGGGCCGTTCCTCAAATGAAACATGCCAAGAGAAATAAAATCATACATCTATACAAAAACTTTTGTGTCAATGTTTATTGGAGCACTATTCATAGTAGCTAAAAAATGAAAATAACTGAAATGTCCATCAACTGATGAATAGATAAATGACATCTAGTATATCCAAACCATAAGATATTATTTGGCCATAAAAAGGAATGAATACCAATACATGATACAATATGAAAGACTTTTGAAAAGATGCTAATCTATAAAGATGGAAAGTAGATTAATGGTTGCTTAGGGTTGGTGGGGAGGTATTAGAGGGACAGGGAGATGATAACTAAAGAATATGAAGTTTCTTTTTGAGGTGATGAGTGTTTTAAAATTGACTGTGATGATGGTTGCATATATCTGTGAATATACTACAAACAGTTGATTGCATACTTTTTTTTTTAATTAAGAGGGTGCTTTCTTTATTTAACAACAGAAAGCTGTTTTGGGTCATAAGCATTTTGCTATATTGCAAGTGTGTGTCTAATTTTTGGGAAATTAGAGTTTCCTTTATAAAATTGGGTGACGAAATTGAGAAAGAATCTATTATAAAAAGATTACATTTAAAAGTGAACTTTTACAGTAAAAGATCTCCTTCACAGAACAATCAGAAAGATTAATTTACTTAAACGTCCAGCAGTTGATGAGTTTTTTTTCCCATCTCTTTCTTTTTTTTCTTTTACTTATTTATTAAATTAATTTTATTTATTTATTATACTTTAAGTTCTAGGGCACATGTGCACAACGTGCAGGTTTGTTACATATGTATACATGTGCCATGTTGGTGTGCTGCACCCATTAACTCGTCATTTACATTAGGTATATCTCCTAATGCTATCACTCCCCTCTATGCCCTCCCCACAATAGGACCTGGTGTGTGATGTTCCCCTTCCTGTGTCCAAGTGATCTCATTGTTCAGTTCCCACCTATGAGTGAGAGCATGCGGTATTTGGATTTCTGTTCTTGCGATAGTTTGCTGAGAATGATGGTTTCCAGCTGCATCCATGTCCCTACAAAGGACACGAACTCATCCTTTTTTATGGCTGCATAGTATTCCATGGTGTATATGTGCCACATTTTCTTAATCCAGTCTGTCATTGAAGGACATTTGGGTTGATTCCAAGTCTTTGCTATTGTGAATAGTGTCACAATAAACATACATGTGCATGTGACTTTATAGCAGCATGACTTATAATCCTTTGGGTATATCCCCAGTAATGGGATGGCCGGATCAAATGGTGTTTGTAGTTCTAGATCCTTGAGGAATCACCACACAGTTTTCCACAATGGTTGAACTTGTAAAAGTGTTCCTATTTCTCCACATCCTCTCCAGCACCTGTTGTTTCCTGATTTTTTAATGATTGCCATTCTAACTGGTGTGAGATGGTATCTCATTGTTGTTTTGATTTGTATTTCTCTGATGGCGAGTGATGATGAGCATTTTTTCATGTGTCTGTTGGCTGTATGAATGTCTTCTTTTGAGAAGTGTCTGTTCATGTCCTTTGCCCACTTTTTGATGGGGTTGTTTGTTTTTTTCTTGTAAATTTGATTGAGTTCTTTGTAGGCTCTGGATGTTAGCCCTTTGTCAGATGAGTAGATTGCAAAAATTTTCTCCCATTCTGTAGGTTGCCTGTTCACTCTGATGGTAGTTTCTTTTGCTATGCAGAAGCTCTTTAGTTTAATTATATCCCATTTGTCAATTTTGGCTTTTCTTACTGTTGCTTTTCGTGTTTTAGACATGAAGTTCTTGCCCATGCCTATGTCCTGAATGGTATTACCTAGGTTTTCTTCTAGGGTTTTTATGGTTTTAGGTCTAACATTTAAGTCTCTAATCCATCTTGAATTAATTTTTGTATAGGGAGTAAGGAAAGGATCCAGTTTCAGCTTTCTACTTATGGTTAGCCAATTTTCCCAGCACCATTTATTAAATAGGGAATCCTTTCCCATTTCTTGTTTTTGTCAGGTTTGTCAAAGATCAGATGGTTATAGATGTGTGGTATTATTTCTGAGGGCTCTGTTCTGTTCCATTGGTCTAGATCTCTGTTTTGGTACCAGTACCATGCTGTTTTGGTTACTGTAGCCTTGTAGTATAGTTTGAAGTCAGGTAGCGTGATGCCTCCAGCTTTGTTCTTTTGGCTTAGGATTGTCTTGGCAATGGGGGCTCTTTTTTGGTTCCACATGAACTTTAAAGCAGTTTTTTCCAATTCTGTGAAGAAAGTCATTGGTAGCTTAATGGGGATGGCATTGAATCTATTAATTACCTTGGGCAGTATGACCATTTTCACAATATTGATTCTTCCTATCCATGAGCATGGAATGTTCCTCCATTTGTTTGTGTCCTGTTTGATTTCACTGAGCAGTGGTTTGTAGTTCTCCTTGAAGAGGTCCTTTACATCCCTTGTAAGTTGGATCCCTAGGTATTTTATTCTCTTTGAAGCTATTGTGAATGGGAGTTCATTCATGATTTGGCTCTCTGTTTGTCTATTACTGGTGTATAAGAATGCCTGTGATTTTTGCACATCGATTTTTGCATCCTGAGGCTTTGCTGAAGTTGCTTGTCAGCATAAGGAGATTTTGGGCTGAGACAATGGGGTTTTCTAAATATACAATCATGTCGTCTGCAAACAGGGACAATTTGACTGCTTCTTTTCCTAACTGAATACCCTTGATTTCTTTCTCTTGCCTGATTGCCCTAGCCAGAACTTCCAACACTATGTTGAATAGGAGTGGTGAGAGAGGGCGTCCCTGTCTTGTGCCAGTTTTCAAAGGGAATGCTTCCAGTTTTTGCCCATTCAGTATGATATTGACTGTGGGTTTGTCGTAAATGGCTCTTATTATTTTGAGATACGTTCCATCAATACTGAATTTATTGAGAGTTTTTAGCAGGAAGAGCTGTTGAATTTTGTCAAAGGCCTTTTCAGCATCTATTGAGATAATCATGTGGTTTTTGTCTTTGGTTCTGTTTATATGCTGGATTACGTTTATTGATTTGTGTATGTTGAACCAGCCTTGCATCCCAGGGATGAAGCCCACTTGATCATGGTGGATAAGCTTTTTGATGTGCTGCTGGATTGGGTTTGCCAGTATTTTATCGAGGATTTTTGCATCGATGTTCATCAGGGATATTGGTCTAAAATTCTCTTTTTTTGTTGTATCTCTGTCAGGCTTTGGTATCAGGATGATGTTGGCCTTGTAAATGAGTTAGGGAGGATTCCCTCTTTTTCTATTGATTGGAATAGTTTCAGAAGGAATGGTACCAACTCTTCCTTGTACCTCTGGTAGAATTCAGCTGTGAATCCGTCTGGTGCTGGACTTTTTTTGGTTGGTAGGCTATTAATTATTGCCTCAATTTCAGAGCCTACTATTGGTCTATTCAGGGATTCAGCTTCTTCCTGGTTTAGTCTTGGGAGAGTGTAAGTGTCCAGGAAATTATCCCTTTCTTCTAGGTTTTCTAGTTGATTTGCGTAGAGGTGTTTATAGTATTCTCTAATGGTAGTTTGTATTTCTGTGGGGTTGGTGGTGATATCCCCTTTATCATTTTTTATTGCATCTATTTGATTCTTCTCTCTTTTCTTCTTTATTAGTCTTGCTAGTAGTCTATCAATTTTGTTGATTTTTTTTTAAAAAACCAACTCCTGGATTCATTGATTTTTGGGAGGGTTTTTTGTGTCTCTATCTCCTTCAGTTCTGCTCTGATCTTAGTTATTTCTTGCCTTCTGCTAGCTTTTGAATGTGTTTGCTCTTGCTTCTCCAGTTCTTTTAATTGTGATGTTAGGGTGTCAATTTTAGATCTTTCCTGCTTTCTCTTGTGGGCATTTAGTGCTACAAATTTCCCTCTACACACTGCTTTAAATGTGTCCCAGAGATTCTGGCATGTTGTATCTTTGTTCTCATTGGTTTCAAAGAACATCTTTATTTCTACCTTCATTTCGTTATGTACCCAGTAGTCATTCAGGAGCAGGTTGTTCAGTTTCTATGTAGTGGAGCGGTTTTGATTGAGTTTCTTAGTCCTGAGTTCTAGTTTGATTGCACTGTGGTCTGAGAGACAGTTTGTTATAATTTCTGTTCTTTTACATTTGCTGAGGAGTGCTTTACTTCCAACTATGTGGTCAATTTTCGAATAAGTGCAATGTGGTGCTGAGAAGAATGTATATCCTGTTGATTTGGGGTGGAGAGTTCTGTAGATGTCTATTAGGTCTGCTTGGTACAGAGTTGAGTTCAATTTCTGGATATCCTCGTTAACTTTCTGTCTCGTTGATCTGTCTAACATTGACAGTGGGGTGTTAAAATCTCCCATTATTATTGTGTGGGAGTCTAAGTCTCTTTGTAAGTCTCTAAGAACTTGCTTTATGAATCTGGTTGCTCCTGTATTGGGTGCATATATATTTAGGAGAGTTAGTTATTCTTGATGAGTTGATCTCTTTACCATTATGTAATGGCCTTCTTTGTCTCTTTTGAGCTTTGATGATTTAAAGTCTGTTTTATCAGAGAGTAGGATTGCAACCCCTGCTTTTTTTTGTTTTCCATTTGCTTGGTAGATCTTCCTCCAGCCCTTTATTTTGAGCCTATGTGTGTCTCTGCATGTGAGATCGGTCTCCTGAGTACAGCTAACTGATGGGTCTTGACTCTTTATCCAGTTTGCCAGTCTGTGTCTTTTAATTGGGCCATTTGGTCCATTTACATTTAAGGTTAATATTGTTATGTGTGAACTTGATCCTGCCATATGATATTAGCTGGTTATTTTGCTCATTAGTTGATGCAGTTTCTTCCTAGCATGGATGGACTTTACATTTTGGCATGTTTTTGCAATGGCTGGTACCTGTTGTTCCTTTCCATGTTTAGTGCTTCTTTCAGGATCTCTTGTAGGGCAAGCCTGGTGGTGACAAAATATCTCAGTATTTGCTTGTCTGTAAAGGATTTTATTTCTCCTTCACTTATGAAACTTAGTTTGGCTGGATATGAAATTCTGAGTTGAAAATTCTTTTGTTTAAGAATGTTGAATATTGGCCCCCACTCTCTTCTAGCTTATAGAGTTTCTGCTGAGAGATCTGCTATTAGTCTGATGGGCTTCCCTTTGTGAGTAACCCTGCCTTTCTCTCTGGCTGCCCTTAACTTTTTTTCCTTCATTTCAACTCTGGGGAATCTGACAATTATGTGTCTTGGAGTTGCTCTTCTTGAGGAGTATCTTTGTGGTGTTCTCTGTATTTCCTGAATTTGAATGTTGGCCTGCCTTACCAGGTTGGGGAAGTTCTCCTGGATGATATCCTGCAGAGTGTTTTCCAACTTGGTTCCATTTTCCCCGTCACTTTCAGTCACACCAATCAGACATAGATTTGGTCTTTTCACATAATCCCATATTTCTTGGAGGCTTTAATAATTTCTTTTTACTCTTTTTTCTCTACACTTCTCTTCTCGCTTCATTTCATTCATTTGATCTTCAATTACTGATACTCTTTCTTCCAGTTGATTGAGTCAGTTACTGAAGCTTGTGCATTTTTCACGTAGTTCTCGTGTTATGGTTTTCATCTCTGTCAGTTCTTTTAAGGACTTCTCTACGTTGGTTATTCTAGTTAGCCATTCGTCAAATCTTTTTTCAAGGTTTTTAGTTTCTTTGTGCTGGTTACATAGTTCCTCCTTTAGTTCTGAGAAATTTGATCAACTCAAGCCTTCTCTCGACTCATCAAAGTCATTCTTTGTCCAGTTTTGTTTCATTGCTGGCGATGAGCTGTGTTCCTTTGGAGGGGGAGATGAGCTCTGATTTTTTGAATTTCCAGCTTTTCTGTACTGCTTTTTCCCCATCGTTGTGGTTTTATCTGCCTTTGGTTTTTGATGATGGTGACGTACTGATGGGGTTTTGGTGTGGGTGTCCTTTCTGTTTGTTAGCTTTCCTTCTAACAGTCAGGACCCTCAGCTGCAGGTCTGTTGGAGTTTGCTTGAGGTCCACTCCAGACCCTGTTTGCCTGGGTATCAGCAGCGGAGGCTGCAGAAGACAGAATATTGCTGAACAGTGAGTGTTGCTGTCTGATTCTTCCTCTGGAAGCTTCATCTCATGTGTGTACCCAGCCGTGTGAGGTGTGAGGTGTCGGTCTGCACCTAGTGGGGGATGTCTCCCAGGCTACTCAGGGGTCAGGGACCCACTTGAGTAGGCAGTCTGTCCATTCTCAGATCTCAACCTCCGTGCTGGGAGATCCATTGCTCTCTTCACAGCTGTCAGACAGGGGCATTTACCTCTGCCGAGGTTTCTGCTGCTTTTTGTTTAGCTATGCCCTGTCCCCACAGGTGGAGTCCACAGAGGAAGGCAGGACTCCTTGAACTGTGGTGGGCTCCACCCAATTTGAGCTTTCCTGTGGCTTTGTTTACCTACTTAAGCTTCAGCAATGGCGGGCGCCTCTCCCCTAGCCTCACTGCCACCTTGCAGTTAGATCTCAGACTGCTGTGCTAGCAATAAGGGGGGGCTCCATGGGCATGGGACCCTCCGGGCCAGGTGTGGGATATAATCTCCTGGTGTGCCGTTTGCTAAGACCCTTGGTAAAGCACAGTATTAGGGTGGGAGTTACCTGATTTTCCAGGTGTTGTATGTCTCAATTTCCTTTGGCTAGGAAAAGGAATTCCCTTCCCTCTTGCGCTTCCCAGGTGAGGCGATGCCTCGCCCTGCTTCAGCTCTCGCTGGTCGGGCTGCACCCGTGGACCAGCACCAACTGTCCGACATGCCCCAGTGAGATGAACCCGGTACCTCAGTTGAAAATGCAGAAATCACCCGTCTTCTGTGTTGCTCACGCTGGGAGCTTGAGGCTGGAGCTGTTCCTATTTGGCCATCTTGGGTGCACCCCTTTTCGATTGCATACTTTAAATGAGTAAATTATATAGTCTGCAAGTTGTATCTCTATAAAGCTATTGCAAAAAGTTATTCTCCCCCTTTCTCTTTAGTCTCTTCTTCTGGGACTACAAATTGATATGTAAAAAACTGGTTACAACATCTTACTGGTAACATCATCCAATAAGAACACTAAGAATAGCTTAATACTTTAATTCGTAGTCATTCTTATTTCATCGATTGTCAGTAAAATGTTTTTATAGCGCTTTTTAAAAACCAGTATCTAATCGAGGTTCTCAAATTGCGTTTAGTTATCATCCGTTTTTAGAGTCTTTTAATCTAAAACATTCCTCTCTCCTTTTATTTATTTATTTTGTGTGTGTGTGTGTGTGTGTGTGTGTGTGTGTGATACTGGCCTTTATTTTTTAATTATCAGGTGACTTTTTCATGGAAAATCATCCATTGAGCTTTTAATATTAACTATTATATTTTTCATTCCCAGAAAATCTTTTTTTCATATTGATCATTTGAAATGCTTGCTCTTTGTTTTTCTATTCTATTTTTCCTTGTTTAAATATATATATACATATATATATATATTTTTTTTTTGAGATGGAGTCTCATTCTGTCACCCAGGCTGGAGTGCAGTGGCGTGATCTCGGCTCACTGCACCCCCTGCCTTCTGGGTTCAAGTGATTCTCCTGCCTCAGCTCCCAAGTAGCTGGGATTATAGACACGTACCACCACACCTAGCTACTTTTTTTTCTATTTTTTAGTAGAGACAGGGTTTCACCATGTTAACCAGGGTGGGTCTCGATCTCCTGACCTTGTGATCCACCCACCTTGGCCTCCCGAAGTGCTGAGATTACAGGCGTGAGCACTGCACCCGGCCCTTGTTTAAATATTTTACACACAGTGAGTGTATATTCTATATCTAAGAATTCCATCAGCTAAAGTTCATGGAGGTCTAAATGTCTGTTGTTTCTGATGGCTCTTTCAGTAGCTTGCTTTCTTACAAACTCAGTAATTTTTAATCAAGATCTCCTATTTCACTGAAGTAAGATCCAGATAGACCTGCATAGAAGGTACATCATTCTAGGAAAATTTGTGTTTCCTTTTATAGGGATCCGAGTGCACAATAGTGGGCCATTTTAGTTTCATTTCTCAGTTTGAAGTTTCCTTACTCTCCAGGATAGAATAACTTTGAACCCCAGACTAGTATTTTTCCAGCTGGAATTGGAATTGCAGAATACAAGTTTTCATTGTGGCTGCCTTTTCTGGCCTGTTGTTTCACTGAATTTGGGTCCTCCCCCAATCTTGTGTGTCTTCCCCCAATCTTGTGTGTTCTCAGTGTAGTCTCCTGTGCCCCCTGTGACCACTAATCCCTCAAAGCACTAGACTCCTAACAGTATTTGCCTAAGGGCAGACCCAGCTTCACACATTAGCTTACCAGGCAAACCCATCAGTTCACCAGGCGGCTCTTCATGCATGTGGATCTCCCCTATTTTTAGGTAACTTCAGCTATGCATTAAACAATATGTTGTAATTGATTCTGCACCAGGGGTTCTGCAGCAGGAGGACTGATTTTCAGAGTAGCTGATGTGCCACAGCACTGGAAGCAAAATCCTCTACCTAACTTTATGACCTCATCTCCCTGGACCCTCACCTTCTTCACTTCACGCCAGCCACACTGGACTATAACTCAAACACGTAAAAGCTCACAGCTGTCTCAGAGCCTTTTCACCTGTTATTTGTTTTCTTGAAAAGGCTCTTTTCTTCAGTTCTTCACATGGTCGCACTTTATCGCCATTCAGGTCTTAGCTCAAATGTTCCACCTCCAGATTCTTCCCTGGTCACTCTCAGTTATTAATACTTTCTCTTATCTCAGCTAAATGTTTCTATGTAGTACTTCCCAGAACCTAAAGTTATTTTGTTTATTGATTTGTTTATGTTTTATTCTCTAGAATGTAACTGTTTAAGGGCAGGGACCCTGTTCTAGAAAAGTGCTTGGCACCCATAGACACTCTAAAAGTATTTGTTGATTGGTTGGGTAATATCTCTGTTCTTTATCTCCTGCTGAAATACCTTCCTATTCTCTTCTGCAGGCTGGAAACCAGGACCATATTCATAGTCACAATAGTTAGCTTAGTATAGTAAGGTCTCCACTAAAATGCCATCCTGTGTGTTCTAACAGGTAACTACTCAAGCTGTGTGTATGTGCGAATATGTGTGTGTGTCCATTTAGATGCATACATACAACTGTGATGTAAGTTTAGAAAATATATCTAGTTGTACAAACCACATCCAGACCCCCTGAATTATCTAACAAACAAAAGCCATGATTTAATCCCTCCCTCAGCACCGCAGGGAAACCTTAGGGAAGGGATACAGTGGAATGATCTCTTTTTCAATTTATAGTTCAATACCATTAGATAGTTTTTAAAGAATTCTATCGGCATGGCTACAAGGGAATCTCCAAATTTCTTTTTTGTTCGTATGTGTGTGTTAAGAAATATTAGTTTTATTTAACCAGTTTTCACGGCTGAATATTTATTCTATAAAAACTGTACAGATTGTACAGTTTAGAAACAGTTCAAACTACTGAATGAAAAGGTAGGTCCCACAGATGCAAAAATACCGTACCAATCAATGCAGGGTAAAGGCAGGTTTACACACTGCACAGCTCTCCAGGTGACCGGGGAGTTGGTCAGTTCTAAGTATAAACTTCAAAACTGTAAAAAAAAAAAAATAAGGATTTGGTTTTATTTTGCTCTTCATACATTCAGTATGATTTCAAAATCAGAAGCCTAACTAATAATAGGCATCTGTAGTCTGGAATTAGTACCCACTCCTGGAAGGAGTGCATGTGTCTATCCATACAGGACACTCTTGGAGACCATACTGAGCTCAGTATATTGCATAGACATAAAAGCAGAGACCAAGAACATTAAATGTTGAATATAAGGTAGTTCTTTCTTGTTTTGAAAGGAGTTTTTGCATTTAACAATGTGCCAAAAAATTTTAACTTATTAAATAAAATATATTCTAAGTGAACATAAAATTATACTTTATAAACATAAAATTGCTTTATTCTGGTGTAATACATCAATCATATCTACAAATAGAAAACTAAAACTGTCTATAAAGTAGTATTTCTCATCCAGCAACAAGAAGTACTTATGTAGTTATTTTTCAAAAGGGTCAGAAAAACTATTTAAACCCACTAAAGGCTAACTTACAACTTAGATAGTCATACTTAAGCTATTCAGTGATTCACTAATACTGCAAAAAAAAAGCTTTCTTCTGGAGACAGTGGTTTCTTCACGTTAACTGGGTAAGAACTGGACATATTTTAAAAAGAAGGGGAAGCCAACTGTTTCCCTCTCAATGCTCACAACGGTCTTCCTGGCTGCAAGGAAGCAATTAACTCACTGATGGACGTGTCTTTGAAAATTGCATGTTTGGTTTTTTACTATGAATGAATAAATGATTACCCTTTTACTGAAAGTGCTAAATATTTTTGCGGGTTTGTAATATGACAGCAATGATGATGATCAAAGGCTATTTAAGCATCCAAGACTTTTGAGTCAGGATAGATGTGTGATTCATGTCTTATACAGGGACAATATTAAGAATATTAAATAACCATCATGGCATAGATGCCAGTCACAGCACAGGACATGGAGCCTCCTGTCGTGTCAGGTCAGGTTGGTGGGGTGGCATCAGTGGACTCAAAGCAGCAGTTATTCAAAACTGATATGGGAGGACTTCAATATTTTAACGACCAGTATGTATTGGCCATATCTCAGCCTTGATCTTATGGGACTGTGGCTGGTCTGAGCTTCCAGAGACCTTAGAAAGCATCTAGTCCTGACGTTTCATGTTTATTCTTAACCTACAGCATCTAATAAGCCATAGCTTGTTTGTAAACCAGTCTTAAACTTTTTGAACAATGTCTCTTGGTCCCTTTCCCGTATATTAGGATTGGTTTTATCCATATGTAATCATGAATTTCAGCAAGTGTAGCTGTTATAAACAGCTTTCTTAGAAGCCTGTTTGCTTTCAGAAATCTGAAAAATGACTTCTCATGGAGAACTATCTCTGCAGAGAATGTCTCTTCTATTAAGTGAAGAAATACAACCTTTCTCTTTCCCCATTATCGGGGAACACCTCTTAAGGTTCCATCTTTCAATACTGCCACATGAGGGGTTAAATTTCTTTCTTTCTTTCTTTTTTTTATTTTGAGACAGAGTCTTGCTCTGTCACCAAGGCTGGAGTGCAGTGGCGCGATCTCAGCTCACTGAAAGCTCCATCTCCCAGGTTCACGCCATTCTCCTGCCTCAGCCTCCCGAGTAGTTGGGACTACAGGTACTCGCCACCATGCCTGGCTAATTTTTTTGTATTTTTAGTAGAGATGGGGTTTCACTGTGTTAGTCAGGATGGTCTTGATCTCCTGACCTCGTGATCTGCCCAACTCAGCCTCCCAAAGCACTGGTATTACAGGCGTGAGCCACCGTGCCCGGCCTATGGGGGTTCAAACATGAGTTTTGGAGAGGATAAACGTTCAAACTATAGCAGAAGGCATGACCATATATGATCCTGTTCAGAGTGCGCTATGCCTTATTTTTTAAAAAATTTCATATCTTATAAAAAGCACAATTTAAATACAAATGTATAAAACATATAAAATTTTCTCTAAACTTATTTCAGCATCTCTTCCTTTATGTAATATATTCCAAGCTCCCTACACACCTGCCACCAAAAAAAAAAAAAAAAAAAGAAGAAAATAAAGGAAGAAAGAAAGGGAGAAGAAAGGAATAAAAGAAGGAAAGAAGAAGAATACAGAATACAGAAGAAAAATACAGAATACAGAAGAAGAATACAGAAGCAGGTCCTTGGGATGCACAGTTAATTCAGAAGCCTCATTTCGGCCAGAAGTTTCTGTTTGGCCCTAGGCTTCTTCAAGTCTTTTACCAGAACTGCACATAAATTCATGTGAGGGTCACCCTTTTTCTTCCTTCCTCTTGACCACCTGGGACAGGAGTTGCTGTGATATAATGGGAAAAGGTTGACTTTTAGAATCTGGAGACTTTTGGAGAAGACAAATTAGGCATTTCCTAGCAAGTACCTACAATATACAGTAGTTGCTCAAAAATGTCTGCTGAACCTGAGGTTTTTAGTGGGCAGGGTAAGGTCAGCCAAGAGGAAATGAAGAAAGGCAGGAGAGCCTGCTAATTTACAATCTGGATAATCAGACACGATACTCAACGTCCACAAATTCATTCAGTCTTTCCGTGGAATGCAGGCACGTGGTAGGCTTCCTATTGTACCGTGCATATCTTAGCTGAATGTAAAATTGAGACACCCTTTTTAGGGACCTTCTGGAGATCTTCTCCAAAATATTTTTCACATTTCAATTATAGCTTTTCCAAAATGTTGGCCAACGTGGGAATTGTTTAGCAACCACATCAAGGGGAAATAGAAATATCTTTTTAATAATTTAACAAGACATTCAGTTTTTTAAAAAATAACCTTTCACTTCATCAAGTGCAAACTGTGTCACGAGAAAAAGAGATGGAGATAGAGTTGGCATTTTGCAACAGGGAAAAAAAACAATGAACAAAAATACTGCATTTGCAGTAAGAGTAACGACAGTTGAAGTTTGGGAATTATTGGGAGGGGTGTACTAACAAAAGGGCAGGAAAGAAAAACTGTTTTACAAGTGAGATTTCTTAGATTCCAGAAATAGAGAAAGTAGTTTATATACTCCTGCACATTTGTACAGACTTGCAAGATGTGCTTTGCTTAATTCTTAGGTTATACTGTTTATGCTGTTGGTATGCGGAAGACCAATGCTGTTTTAATATTTATGCTGTTAACAAACTCCTCCAGTCTCAGCCTTTGCTTATGATGGTGGATAGAGACAAGCACTAGAATTTCAAAGATGTTGAGTTTAGAGTCAGAAGGGACATTAAATATCAACTGCTATTCTTTGGGGTAAAAATATTTGTTGTTTTTTTTTTTTCTAACTGCAATGTAAAATGCTTCTTATTTTCTAAGAGATGTCAGTCAGGAATAGGGTCACAAACCATATTGAAGGGAAAATTCTCTATTTGAAACTACAAAATGCTGTGTTGAACTCTGGGCTTAGACATTCAGATCAAAATATATTGCCAGGTTATTATAAGTGTGTTCCGTGTGAGAAAATATCTCCTCCCAGATGCAGTGTATCTCTTAGATTTTTCCCAAGTTGTTTTTGCTATTGTTGGCCTTTTCAAAGGTTCCAAATATTGGAGACTTTTCAAATTCTTATTGTGTTTCTCCCCTCCCTTCAGGATGTCTTGATTGGGGAGTCATGTTCAATTACTTGTACACGTTCATCTGTTCTTACCTTCTGCTCATTGGAGGGTTCATTGTTGCACATCTTTCTTGCTGATCATAAAAAATCCTTTCTCTTGACCTGGAGTTTCTGTGACAGCAAAGCTGGATCACTCGTCCACTGCTCCTGTGCATCCAGGACCCTCCTTGGGAATGAAGACCCTTCCATGGTCCCTCCTGTCTCCCCATCTCCTTGACCATTCTACCATCCAACCAACTGCACACCTCTCTAAATGTGGAATGCTGCATAGGCAATGCAGCCACTCTATTCATAATGAGGACTCTACTCCTTTTTTGAGTTTTTCTGTGATTTCCTATGGTGTAGCTAGAGCTCCCATTTCATTTAAAATTAGCTTTTGTTAAAAAGGAAAATATGCTGAACTGCTTAATGCATTTACCAGTTCATTTTAATTTTGATTCAACAATTATCTACAATAATATAACAAGCTCATATTATCTATTTATAAAGATGTGTGTGTGTGCAGTGAAAGGTTGTCTCTGGGTGGAAAGAGCTGAGGACCTGAGCAGCACTCATCAGCTCCAGGCTGCATTTGAGGCTGGGGGAACATGTGGGGCCAGAAACACACTCTGCCTCATCTGCATGGCTTGAATTCTATTTCACACATTTTTGAAGGGTACACATTTCCACAGAGGTCCTCTTCAATCCAGATTCCCTTTCCGCTGTAATCCCCTGTCGGTGCTTTATCTGTGAATAATTTTTTAAATGAATGAGAATAGAAGCAAGGCAACCAGGTGTTTCTTTTTCTTTTTCCTTTTTTTTTTTTTTTTGGAGACAGAGTCTTGGCCCGGGCTGGAGTGCAGTGGTGCGATCTTGACTCACTGCAACCTCCGCCTCCCAGATTCAAGCAATTCTCCTGCCTCAGCCACCCTAGTAGCTGGGATTACAGGTGCACACCACCACACCTGGCTATCTTTTTCCTTTTCTTTCCTCCTCTTCACTCTCTTATCTTGTTTTCTACTCCTTTTGTGATCACCTTCTCTGACATCTTAACTTCTCCCTCTGTTCAGAATGGAAAACCCTGTGGTGTAGATAAAGCCCATTCCAGGGGGTCTGGGAGGGAAGCAAGAAGCTGAGTTGCAAGAAGCTGAGTTGAGAGGGTCATGTCACTGGCCTTGCATCCCATAGGGCTCAAGTTCAGAGATTATCCCCAGACAAGGTCATATACATGTCACAGAGATACACCGAAGGACTGAAAGAAGGTGTTTTAGTTGCTTATAAAGGAATCCCTGAAACTGGGCAATTTATAAAGAAAATGAACTTATTTCTTACAGTCATGGAGGCTGAGAAATCTAAGGTCAAGGGGTCACATCTGATGAAGGCCTTCATGCTGGTGGGGACCCTCTGCAGAATCCCAGGTGGCACATGGTATCATAGAGCAAGAGGGCTGAGCATGCTAGCTCAGGTCTCTCTCCCACTTCTTATAAAGCTACCAGTCCCACTCCATGATAACCCATTAATCCATGAACGGATGAGCTCACTCATGATGGTAGAGCCCTTGCAACTAACCCAATTGCCTCTTAAAGGTCCAGTCTCTCAATACTGCCACATGGGGGCTTAAATTTCAGCATGAGTTTTGGAGAGGACAGATGTTCAAACTATTGCAGAAGGCATGACTATATATGGTCTTGTTCAGAGTGCGCTATGCCTTATTTTTTAAAAAATTTCTACATCTCTTATAAAAAGCACAATTTAAATACAAATGTATAAAATATATAAAATTTTCTTTAAACTTATTTCAGCATTTCTTCCTTTATGTAATATATTCCAAGCTCCCTACATCCCTGCCACCAAAAAAAAAAAAAAAAAAAGAAAAAAAAGAAGAAAATAAATGTAGAAAGAAAGGGAGAAAAAAGGAAGAAAAGAAGGAAAGAATAAAAGAAAGAAAGAGAGAAGGGAAGAAGTAGCCGTAGACTGGCTCTCTCTCATCTGAGAGGCTCTAGCTACGGAGCACAGGGAAGAGGAAAGGGTTGGCTGACTCATGGTCCTCCTGGCTCCACCACTGACCAGCCTGGGACCGCATAGATACCCCCCTGTGAGCCTCGCCGTGCTCAGTTCTGACTGAGGTGACAGATTGGAGGTCTTCGTGATCTTCTCCAGAGGCAACGACTTTCCGCAATTCTGATGGACCCTTTGAATATGCAACATGTTTAAAGTTAGGGCTTTACACTCTAGACTTTTTATGAAGAGGAGTAAAAAAAAGAACCTGAACCTGATCATTTTCCCCTGACTTGCCCTGGAGACCCTGAGAGAGAAAGCACTTGTCAAACATCACTTGGAGCAGCCAGGTTTAGCAATATGGCTAAGTCAGGCTACCAGGAGTGCAGCCAAGCCAGGGATTGAGGACTTAACTAAATTCTCCAGCAGAGGCCTGGGAGACTCGGTCTTTTGAGAAGCAGTGACTGTATCAGGAACCAAAATGAGCTGAAGAGGCTGGTGAAAGCAGGATTTCTCATGACAAATGCAGATGTGACCAGCAATGGGGTGTGCCTGCAGGAAGAATACAGAAGCAGGTCCTTGGGGATGCATCCATCATACCCACAAATACTTCCTTAAAAGCTGCATTTAAATAATGGAAAATGCATTTCAATGCATAGAGACAATGGGAGCCCGGGATAAGCCTAGAGTGTGTAGAGTAGTAAGTGAGCCTCAGTGTCTGTTGAGAGGCCAGATGTCTGCACAGGCTGAAGCTGACTGTGAAATCCGGGCCTGCTTCTCACTTTGTCCATCACAGCAACTCTGACAGTAAATAACTTCCCATTCCCCTTTCAGAGCTTGCCAATTCTACACTCTTTATACCTTCAACCAGTAGTGGATTTCAGCATTCATGTGAGTCAAACAGCATGCTTTGGGATCCAGGCTGTGGGAGGCAAACAGGTTTCAGCATAGGGATGTAACAGTAGATGGGATGGTATCATCTGAAATGCAAACCTTTGTGCAGCATATTCCAGTAGCATTTATACTGATGTTTTACTAAATTAAGTTGAGTAATTTAGTCCATCCAGAAATCTGAAAGAACAAAATGTTGATAAAATAAAAAAATTAGCACCTGAGCAGGAATGACTATTGTTGTCACTGTGTCATTGTAATCACAATAAGGAGGGTATCCTGGCTGTTTGGAAAGCAAGAGCTGAACCTGAAGATATTCTATGGTCCTTTAAGAATTATGATTTAAGCCTTGACCTCTACTCCTTAGGCCAGCCAGTGCAGACAGGAAAAATTGTATTTCTGTTTCACTTATCTAGGGCTTTCTATGTACCAGACACTTCACCCACTTTATCCCCTTTACTCCTTAATATAACTCTATCAGGCATATGCAGTTATTCTCTCCATCTGGCAAGTGACAGTACTGAAGGTTTGTCACTTAGCTGGTAGGGGAAGATTCAGGACTCACACTTAGGCCTGACTACAGAACTCTTACTCCATCCTTTGTATACTGTTACCCCAACCTTGAATCCTGGAAATCCTTCAGAGTTAAAGGATGGAGGATGAGAGGAGGTTGGCTGAATTACTGAAGTATATGCTTGTAGAATATAACAAGTAATGAAAGATCTGTTATATTAGAGGTTATTGTGTCAGAAAGTGTTCATACTGAGTAGAAGACAAAAGCCTGCATGCCTATATCCCACTTATCCTGTGCCTTGTAGGATCCTATAATTCTAAGGTTGAGGGAGTTTTGTTTTTGTTTTTTTTCTTTGAGACAGGGTCTCCCTCCGTCACCCAGGCTGGAGTGCAGTGGTGCGATCTCGCCTCGCTGAAACTTCCGCCTCCCGGGTTCAAGCGATTCTCCTGCGTCAGCCTCCTAAGTAGCTGGAATTAGCCCGGTGTGTGCCACCATGCCGGGCTAATTTTTGTATTTTTAGTAGAGATGATGTTTTGCCATGGTGGCCCGACTGGTCTCGAACTCCTGACCTCAAGTGATCTGCCCGCCTCGGCCTCCCAAAGTGCTGGGATTACAGGCGTGAGCCACCGCTCCCAGCCTGAAGGAGCTTTATAGTATTTAATTGAATGCCCTCATTTTTGCCAAGGAGAAAACTAAAACCCAGAGAGGTTGGCTTGCCTCAGTTTACCGTCTCATCACAGTGTAAGTTGCGCTTTCTCTTTCCTCAGCCATTCTTTCCTCCAGACATCGCCAATGCAGGACCATAGGCTATCAGCATCCTTAACAACCCTGGTTATTTCCTTGATTGAGCTCTCCCTAATCAAGGCACGACCCTCATAGAAATAGAAGGGAATTTCCAAAAGGCTGCCTGAGGCTGCTGATCAACAATTCATTTTTAGCATTTCTTTTTAAATCGCTCTAAGTTGTTGCACCTGGGTCACAGTGACAGCTGAATAAGGGGGCTGAACAGCAACGTTGTTCTGGGCACCAGGTTGGTGAACCCCCTCCGCCATGTATATGCATGAGCTCTTCATTTGCATAAAGCGCAAAAGCATTGCTCCCATTAATCACTGCATTCATCTTAATAATTAGTGGCAATAATGTTGAAGAGCGGTGGTCTCCACATCGATTTCTGAGGCACCATGGGCTATTTCTGTTGCAGATGAATGATCATCAAGAGTGACATGTTGATGTCTTTGGATCGACCACCCCAATTCCACATGCTTTACAGCCTGGCAGCTGGTCAGGAAGCTCTGGTGATCTGTGGGGCTAATGCTGTCCCTCTAACAAGACCAGTAAAAAGGAGTGATGTGACACCTGGGAGGGGGTTTAGGAAAAAGCCCCTGACCACTTTAAGGGGCGCTCTCTTAGCCATATGCATAGTAAACTAGCCGTAACTGCAAAGCAAGAGGCTATTTGTCATAGACATTATGACTCCATGGTTAAGTACTTGAAAGGCTACCACTTGCTCTCAGACCTTCTCCATAAAAGATTGGCTTGGGGTCTGTAATTTGCCAATACTTCTGGGTCAAGAGAAAGCCATTTCAGATCAGAAATGTAATAGAATGTTTTAAGGCCTGTGGTACAGTGCCAAAGAGGATGGAAGTATTCATAATTTTCATGGCTTGTTTAAAAAGGCCCTATCAGGTAAAAAAAAAAAAAAAAAAAAAAAAAAAGAATAAAAAACATAAGTCACAAAGGGATCCACTTGAAGATTTGAAAAGAAACTACAAAGGACTTCATTAATACAAAAGGGAAGATTAGTCAGAGAACAAAAGAATAAGGAAGGAGGAAGCGAATGGAAAGGCAGGAAAGGAATTATAATAATGTCAGATGGGGGAGGCTGGTGAGGAAAAACTAAGGAGGAATTAAAACAAAGACTCCTCAACTTTCTAGATCCACGAGATCATCCTGGATATTTCCCCTCTTTGAGGAGATGAAGACGAAGTGTGACAGAGAAAATTCTTGTGTGAGGTGTAAATGTTTTTAAAATGTAGTAACAATTAAATTTCTCCTGCACTGTGGGTTAGCAGAAAGCCATCAGCACAGCTTCAGGTTGATTTAGGAAATTTGATAATATGTATTTTTTTGCCTTCTCACCTTATGCTCACTGGTAAATGACAGACCCTACATTTATGATCTTTCATTCTGTCTTCTTCAAAAGGTGAGGTTTATGCTTTTATGAAAATTAATAAAAAACTCCTAAAGAGAGTGCAGGTGTTTCCAATGGCTATTTATTTATTTTTCTAGGAGCATCTTCAAATACAACTGTCCTTCCCCCAACGTGACATAAAGAGAATTCTCTGCATCCCCTCCACTGCTTATTGGCTGGCTCTACTAGCACCTTGTCTAGGAGAGGGACAGCACATTGAATCTAGTTGGTGTCTGCACATAAATCATCCTGAAGAAAAAAAGGTTTAATTTACTTAAACAATTTGGTATTTGTACACAACTAGTTGATCTCAACAATTATTTTTCCAAGACGTATGTGGGGTGTCTGTGTGTGTGTAACGAACAGCTTTGTGTGAAACACAGCCGACTAAACTTTTGGAACAAGATAATGACTCTCAAAACTGAGCACTTTGAGAATTTGTGTTTGTTGCTATACCTCCTTTTCTCTTCTTTGCAGCATTATCTGTTTTTGGCATGTAGAGAGCGGCTTTGTTACACCTCCGTGCTGGATTCTGAAGGGAAGGGTACAATTGTAAACATCGAATAAACATGTGTGCAAATAAACACTAGGGCTGACCTTGTCCTCCTAAATAAAGTCCACAAAGATGTGGTCTTGCATGATCCTCTGAACCAGTTCCTTCCCGAGAGAAAGGGTGCTGAAAAGCAAGGGTGTCTCACATACAGGTTTGGAGACAGGGGAAGGATGCTGGGCTGTGGACAATAGCATCCCCAAGGAGCCCTTGCAATGTGGTAGCTGGAGGGCAAAGGAGAGGTGCTAAGTGATGCAGAATCTGGCTATCTTTGACCCCAGGAATTACAGCATTTGAACCAACAAAGGAGGAGCACAATAGGCCTCTACCTAAGGGTCTGGCGTGTCCATTCTGACCTTGGAGTAGGTTGACCCTGATCAGCCAAAATGGGCACATGCCGAGGATGTGGAGTCCTTGCAGTGAAGTGTTTGTCTTGTGTCATCTGAGTAAGGTCTGGGCATTTTGCAAAGCTAGATTTTCCTTCTGGACCCTCTGTGTCTTGCTGTGCCTGGTTTCTTTGCCCTGTCGCTCAGTATCTGGCGTGTGTATGGGTGTTTTTAATTGGATCCTCTGAAATGCATTTCTGACACTGATTTGGTTATATTCTATTCTATTCTGTTATCAAACAAATTTGCTGTCATACAAAAGATCAATGTTATTGTAATGTCCTACTTGACGGATTAAATAGGGTATTATTCAACTCTTATTAAAAAATCAAGAAAAACACACTGGGACATGCTTTCATTCACAGCTGCTAACAAACACAGTGTATCTGATCTGTGATTAAGAAACAGAGCAGGAGTAGTTATTTTCAGATTAATTAAACAAACAAGTAGGATTTAGGGACCAGGATTTTTAAAACCCAGTACAATTCTTTGAAACATGTTTGAAAAAGGACATAATTTAACTACATGAGTGAACACTTAAGAATATAAAACCTTTCACTGACGCAATTCTGGATTAATTGCCCAGAACTATCGCGGTGCCATAAACAAAACCGTTCCAGGGACAGACCTTTCAGAAGAGTTTTTTTTTTTTTTTTCTTGTGAGTAAATGTCCATTTAGAGAGCTTTTCTAAATTTAGAAGCAATGTTCATCAATCATTTATAATAAGCACCGAAGAACTGTGCTCGCCTGCCTGAGATGCAGCACCCTGGTGAAAAGCGGTCCCCGAGCAGAGCTATGTTGCCGGACCGGCACCCACTCCATTACCAGCGTCTGACCTTTGTGTTCCTCCGACTTCACTCTCGAGATGCCCAGAGAAAGCAAATATTAAATCAGTAGAAATCTCCCTCTTATCTCAGGCTGCCTGGCTCTGTATTATCTTTAGACTCCCCCCTCCCCAGCCAACCACCCGGCTTTACATACAGTTGGCTACATTTTGGCTCCTTCTGTCTGATGCTGTTTCCGCTAATGGCTGAAGAAATGGAACATTACACCATTTAACGTGTGTGGGTCACATTAATCACAGAAAATTCTTTTAATGTCTCAGAAGTAACTGTCAAACTGGACATACTGAATCTATTTAAACTAAAGCATGCCATTTTTTATCTACAGTGATCTTTAATTCCCATAAAAGGGTCAAGAAAATGTGATTAAGTGACAGTTTTAAAATGTACTATAATATTAAATAGCTTGATTAAGTGACAACTATAAAATGTAATACAATATTAAGTATCTGGCTATGTCCCAAAAGAACTTTAAAGTATTTTTGAACGGTTTGGGAATTCACTAACCCATAATGGGTTACAAAGGAATTTTTTTTTCTTTTGGTGGGGGGCATAAAAACAGTTGAACTTAAAACACACACTAAAAACAAAACAAGGGGAAAAAGCCCTCAGCATTTACAGAGAATATAGAGTTGCAGAGCCTCTCTTTGGAGGGCCAAAGACTGGGTTTTTGGTAATATGGAGATTAAGATCTTTTGAAGATTCTGAATTTGCCAGTGCTTAACTAGACTTGTAATACCTGTGACACAAAGAATAGAATCAAAGATAGTTGTGGTAGGGGGACCTCACAGCTGAATGGAAAGGCCACAGACTAGTCAGTGACCTCCCGGGTGACCTCCAAGGGGCTGACCATCAGCACCCCAGATTTCTGACTTACCTGTGTATTACATCTCAGTTTCCATCAGGGACAGCATAGGAAATACCAACCTGGCTTGGTCCTCCAGCTCGGTCTCCAATAGAGTAAGCCAGTGGAGACACCAAAATACCTCAGTGTCAGGACTGTAATGGGAGTCAGTCATGGGGTCCCCATTAGGGGGTTGAGGTTGGAAGGAGACAATTCTATGGAATTCCTAGGAGAAATGTCTGGATCAGGTGCCCAGGCCAAATAACCAAAGACATTCATGCCATTATTCAGACAGTGTACTAACTCTTCTCCAACAACCATTTGGTCACATTTTAGCCTGGGATCCCCAAGAAAGCATAACTTTAGTGAAAGTTGTTGTGCTATTATTCTGTTAGAAGGTACGTCTCAGGGAGCAGAGGTGAGGGGAAAGGGAAGGAGGGAGAGCCAGTATTAGGATGTCTTACCCCTCTGGCTGCCACCGAAGTCTGACTAATTGCTTGTTCTTGCAGGACTGTACCCCCAGGAAGCCACACAAACTGCGTAACCAGACAGTGTATCTGGGAGGAGACGGAAGGAATTTATCTACCAGCTCCCATCTCTCACGGGCCAAATTCTTCCCCACTGTGCATTAACTCCATATCACTTTCAGATTGCATAAGGTGGGTGTTTGGTGGGCTCTTGGGCATCCTGCTTCTCTGTAGCAACAGGGAAGCCCCGAGACAGGAGGCCAGGTGGGTCAGGTGGAGTCTGCAGAGTGTTAGATGGAGCCTAGGCAGAACAGGTTGCTATGGGAACGCTTGGTACAAGGAGAGTCTGGGAGGAACTGAAGGAGCACGTAAGAGATTCTCTATCCAGGTCAGAATCAGATGGAGGCACTCAGTAGGTGGTATAATTCACCAGAACATTTCCATATGCCCCTGTTGACAGAACATCAATGCAATCTTGATGTATCCTGACTTTTCTCCTGAGCATAAGCCCATCTCCATCCCCAGGGAGATTTTGGGCTGGGTACCATGGACAAGTGCATTCTGTCTCCTCTGAAAACTGTAAAGTAGATAATAAGTTTTGGCAATGTTTAGCAAGTGGCTGAGCCTAGAATTGCAGACATGTGCTCCGCTCCCTTTACGAGCCTCTCAGAGCCTCCATAGAGATCTCAGAAAAGGGTCGACTCTGACTTTTAAGGACACTCATCAAGAGAAAGATAGAAAGCCAAGCTAGGTATCATGACTGGTCCCACAGTGACAGAGACAAATGGCCGTGACACATTTATGTAGGCTCGCTTTTTCTCTGGGTGAGGATGAAGCCTCATTTGGAAGATTTGCTCATCTGTCTAATAAATCAATGCAGAAAGTTTCCCTGATATTTACTCAGGACTTTCTTTCCCGTCTTCATTTCATTCCTTGCCTCTGATTGCTCATCCTCGAACCAGGCTACATAAATCTCTTTTCTTTCTTCTGCCCCTTTGCCAACCATTAGCCTGCCCCCCTCTGTCATTGTTTCACCAGACTATAGATGTGACTCTTCTAATCTTCCCTGATAAATCAGGCTCTCAGAATCGCTCCTTGTCGCTCCCTCAAACTCCCTAGAGCTGGGATATAGGGCTCTGAGGGCCTGGTGCAGACGTTTCTTTTATAATGGGCCCTGAAAGGTTGTCAGCTGCAGATAATTAGGATCTCACTTCCCGCCATCAAGCTGCATATATCTTCCATGCAAAGAACCTCCATCCCCTTCAAAAGAATTAACACATGCAGAGGAGATATACGAGGGGCTGGCTGACCGGAGGATGGGGCCAGCTCTTCTGAAGGCCAAAACTCTTCATGTTTCGTGTGAGAGAGAGGCATTCTGTCAGGAGAGGAACCTCGCCCTCCTCACATTTCTTCATGGTAAAAGCCTCACGCTGTGTGTCTGGACTGTGCATCATGGAGTAGTGAGAAGAATATCTTTTTAGCTAAATTATTTAATAATAGTGCTGTCCCTTTATGCTCCACCCTATTCTCTCAGTCTCCCTGTTGAGACAAAGTTTAGTCTTGCACTGAGAGCTCAAGTATATTTTGTTTGCTGTCTTTATTTTCTAACTCTGTTAATAATTGGCTCACATCACTTGTAGACCCATGATTCAGGTTTTCTTTTTCTTTTGTTTTTGAGACAGGGTCTTACTCTGTCACCCAGGCTGTAGTGCAGTGGTGTGATCTCGGCTCAATGCAACCTCTGCCTCCCAGACTCAAGCGATTCTCCTGCCTCAGTCTCCCAAGAAGCTGGGATTACAGGCATGTGCCACTACCGCCTGGCTAATTTTTGTATTTTTAGTAGAGACAGAGTTTCACCATGTTGGCCAGGCTGGTCTTGAACTCCTGACCTTGAATGATCCACCTGCCTTGGCCTCCCAAAGTACTGGTTTTACAGGTGTTGAGCTACCATGCCTGGCCCACGATTCAGTTTTTCTTTAATGGTTTCTCAGAACTAACCGGTATAGAGCTGCAGGAAAACTGGGTGGGCTGTCATATGGATATGACATCAGGATGCTATGTTGCCCCCAAAGTTAGCCTGGCACAGGGAAATTCTTCTCAGGCTAGTGATCCATGAAACCTAAGGGTTCAGCATGGTTGAGGCTGGAGATGATACCCGGAGGGAGGGAGAAAAGTGGCATGGGTCAGAGAGTCTCCCTTCACAAGGAGAAGAGCAGTTTTATTTTTACTCATATTATATATTAAGATTCCATCTAAGAGTTTATATTTTTTAAAAGGTGAAAACAAGCTTGAAAACTGCTAATGCCATCACCTTGTATCTGAGGAGAGAGGCCCAGAGATATGAAGGACACATGGCTTGCTAGTGCTAAGCCAAATTTAGAATCCACAGTCTCTAGTACCTTGGTTTTTCATTGCTCTTCACCGGCCAGCTGCAACATAATCTTCATAATAGTGTTCTTGAGTATTGCCTTGGAATCATTAGGAAACAGACAGGCCTATATATTCCCAGGGACTAGTGTTGATGACAAAGTGCTCTTTGTGGTCGGAGATGCTCCTCCTGACCTGTGCACTTGGAGTGATTTTTCTGGTGGTGGAGGCAGATGGGCACTGAGTCACCATCACGATCGCCATCCTTTAGGAGGTGATTGGTGAGTCTCAGGGGTGTGATCTTTGACCACGAAACTCAGCAAAGGGAACTGACACCTTAAGGGAGAAAGCACAATGTGGCTTGGATCTCATCAGGGTCACTGTGGGGGCTAACCATAGAATTCCAGACCTAGATTGGGTCATAGCTGTCTCCCAGCCTGACCCCCCTTTTTTAAAGCTGAAGACATCAAGGCCCACAAAGGTCAAGTGATTTTCCCACACAGAGGAGGAATGAATTCAGAACTAGTGGGCAGCAGGCATTGTTTCTTGTTTCTTGGCTGGATAGAGCTTAATTAGTCTATTCTCCTACTGCCCTTTCCACCCAGACCAGTTTAAGACAGGATTATGGATAAAGGTATCTGCTCTGCAGACTAAAACTTCGTTGAGTCAACTGTTCCCAGGTCTAAATAGGAGAGAGAAAGGGACATACAGGAAGTTATCAAGGCTTCTTGGTTCTCACCCCAAAGTATGTCCTTCTCCTGGGTCTTTTCAGCAATGAGGATGGCAGTTGAGCCTCCAAATATTAACTGGTTTTTCTTATTTCATTTGATTCAGTACTTGGGAGAGGAAGAAAAATATTATTTATTGGGTGCCCTCCTATTCAAGTCTCAACATTCTACTTTCCGAAACTTATATTAACAGCATCTGTCTGCTGGCACCTCCAGGAATCTTCATCAATTTCCCTGCAGAGAATGCAGCCTGTTGGAGTTGTTCTTAATAACAATCCTAGTGGTTGGCATCATTCCTTGAAATGGGTGGACACCAAAGTCATAGTGGGTTTTAACTGAGATTCCTTTTCTAAGATGGGTTTTTATAAACATTTTTAAAGAGTAAAACTTGAAACAAATGGAAGGCCTTGTTCCCACCAGGACTTCAAATACCAACATATGTATCAAGGAATCTATTCTATTTGATAAGTCAGTTCAAAGTGACCAGGAAATAGCAACAAGGAGCCAGGCATAGAAACCAGCATTTGGTATTTAGTGAATATTACACACCATCTGTGTGTGGGTTGCTCTCCAAAACCCTCAAGTTCAGAAACATCTCTTTTCCTTGTCTGTTTTTTATTTATTTATTTTTGGTCAGACAATTGTCTATTTTTAGAGATTCAGATGGCTTTCTCTGATTAGGTCAAGGTATCACAGGAAAAATAATAATAATAAAAACACTGAAAGGAATCTACCTATCAAGAAGCATCTTGGCTAAAGATAGGAGATACAAGGGAAGGAGGTCCTGGAGATCACAAGAAGAGTGAGCAATTAATCAGAAGGTCAAAGGTCTCTCTCAGAACACCATGGTGCTGTGCAAAGAGAGTCACTTATTATTGAGAATGGCAATGATTTAAAATAAGCTTCCTCATCTGGAAGGATGAGAATAATACCTACCTCATAGAGTATTATCTCGGGGTAACATGAGATAATTATGTTTAATGCTCATGAACTGGAAAACGCTGTGAAAATACAACACAGAATTAAGAGAGGTTGTACGAAATCCTGAAAACCGCACAGCCTCCTGAAAGAGTGGAAATTAGATGCATGGCATGTTGTAAGGTATTCTGTTAACTGATTCACAAGAGGCTTCTTGGTGTGCCTTCCTCTTTATAACTTCACACAAGGTACAAAGCACAACCAGTACAGCCCCCTACAAGAGCAGGCATCAGTTCTGACTGGCTCTGTTATCTTAAGAAAAAAAGAAAGAAAAAAATAAACCAGCTTTCTGGCTGGGCATGGTGGCTCACGCCTGTAATCCCAGCACTTTGGGAGGCTGAGGCAGGTGGATCACCTGAGGTTGGGTGTTCGAGACCAGCCTGACTAACATAGAGAAACCCCGTTTCTACTAAAAATACAAAATTAGCCAGACGTGGTGGCCCATGCCTGTAATCCCAGCTACTCGGCAGGCTGAGGCAGGAGAATTGCTTGAACCCGGGAGGTGGAGGTTGTAGTGAGCCGAGATCGGGACATTGCACTTCAGCCTGGCCAACAAGAGTGAAACTCCATCTCAAAAAACAAACAAGCAACATTTTCTAAGAGCAAATGATGTATCTGCCACCCATTGCACAGTGCCTAACCTTCCACCACCCTCTGAGGAGCATCTCCTTAGGGCCCTTGAAGATGGGAAGGATTCTTTACAAGTGCAAATGACTGAAAGGCAGCCAGCACCTACAGTGTTGAGGTTTCTGTCTAGCTAAACTAAATCTAGAGGAAAAGTGCTGAGTGGTGGAGGAAATGGGTGGTGAAGATTTCACTCGAATGGTTCTCACATCAGATCAGAGTGGCATTGGAGGGGAATGTTAATTTTTGGCCTACAGACTAAAAACGATGCTGATTATTAGTGAATTAAAATATTCTTAACCTTTAACAGAGAAAGGGCACCTCCCAGAATGCAGATTTTTTTCATTCCACCAACATTTATTGAGCATCTAGTATGTGTTGATCTCTATGATGGGAGCTGGGAAGACACAGCTGTGAAGAAGGGCAAGCATCTCCTTGGCCCTGTTTCCTAGCAGGATGACAAGAGGACAGGCATTGTCTCCAACCAGGGCACGACTCTCCCACAAACTCTAAAGGGAGTTGGTCAGTGGTTCTCCTTTTAATTAGCATAATCCATATGATTTGATTCTGACATCTGAGGTAGGTAAGATTTTTCATTTTTTGCCTGTCATGCCATTTGTTCTTTGTGCTTTAAAAAAAAAAATTAAAAAAATTGTTGCTGGGCATGATGACTGATGCCTGTAATCCCAGCACTTTGGGAGGCTGAGGCAGGTGGATCACCTGAGGTCAGGAGTTCAAGACAAGCCTAGCCAACATGGGGAAACCCTGTCTCTACTGAAAATAAAAAGAAAAAATTAGCGGGGCATGGCGGCAGGTGCCTGTAATCCCAGCTACTCGGGAGGCTGAGGCAGGAGAATTGCTTGAACCTCGGAGATGGAGGTTGCAGTGAGCTGAGATCATGCCACTGTACTCCAGCCTGGGTGACAGAGCAAGATCTCGTCTCAAAAAAAAAAAAAATTGTTTACTTTCCAGTGTCATTTTAACTTATTACTAGTGAGCATCTGGTCTGGGTGTTTTCCATTAGCATGAAAATTCAGAAGGCTACAGAAGGAAATACCTATAACTGAGCAGCGAGAGAACCACTTCATTCCGTGGCCAGGCAATATGTCTTGCATTTCTCTAGTGTAAATAAAATGATGATTCAAAGACTGGTCCCCATTAATGAGTATCTGATTTAGAATAAAACAAAATCCATGCTGAGAAGTTGATGAGCTTGATTTTGCTGAATTGCTTTGCGCATGCAGCTTATATTTATTGGTTCTTTCCCTTCAACAATTGTCACCAGTTGTCTGCTGTTCTTTCTGCTGAGCGGAAAGGGAGAGGGCTTGAAGGTTGATTTTAGTTCCCTGTAACTGGAGGTGACATGTGAAAGCTCAAAGCTATTGAAAAGGTAGGTGATTATTAAAATGTAATGTGTTTCTGTTTTCCTGATTATGACCTCCCAGTCTTGCAATTTGCTGCCAAGCACGTGCCAAAGCTGGAGCACAGGTGGTGATGTGTCTTTCAGGCTTTGGGAGAGTTTTAGATCATATTAACTACTGACTTGTTCCTTTTTCCTAATCCTTTTCAATAGTAGACATGCTGAAAAATTAATATACAGGGAGAAAGAGATGCATGGTTATCTACAGTGCTTTTTATGAAGAGGGAGAAGGAAATGGGGAGAGAGAAGGAGAAAAAAGAGAGAAAGGGAGGGAGAAAAACATGGATCGGAGGTCGGGGGGAGAGAGAGAAGATAGCACATAATTAATCAGAACTAACACTTAAAAACAATTGGTGTGGAAGGGCATTTTCCAGAAAAGCAGTAGAGCCCTTTCTGAGCACATGCTCCACTTGCACTAACTATGCATTAAAATTAGTGGCAATTCATTTCTTCACATTTTCTGTTGGTTCCTTGTTAGGCTCCAACTCACCATGCCAATGTGCTTGATCAGATGAGAATGACTGGAGTAGGGGGCTCTGGAAATCCTGAATGCCTTGTCTTATAAAAAGCAGGAATCACAGTCAAGTGAGAAAACAGTTTTACTGGAGGTAAATGCTGGGTGCCCCACATGGGGGACTAGGACTCATGATCATTAGGGCACAGACATGATGCCTTCAAGAGAGCTGATGGAAAGGAGCAGTTAGTTTTCCAACAAGACTGTTAGAATTAGGCAAGCTGGGTCAATTAAAAGAGCAGGTGCTCTGTAGCTAATTAGCTGTGTGAAGGATTTTTTTTTTTGTTTTTTGTTTTTGGCTTGTGGAAGCCTCTGTTTTCTCATCTATCAAGTGGGACTAATACGTATGTCTAAGGAATAAGCAATGTCCCTATGCACCCACAATCATTCCTAGCATACTGTGTGTATCTGTTATGGAAAACTGGGACTTCATCAATAGATAAATAGCTCTTTATATTAGGATAGACTCCAAGGGGGAATATATTCTGTTACATGTAGGCTGTGTCCATAGGGACAAAATGAAAGAATTCATATCCCAAGCCTCCTGCCTTTATGACTGTTTTCTATTCTTCTTCTTATTCATGTGGTGACTAATTTGTGTTCATAAATCTCAGACCCACCACCCCTTTTCTACAACCCCTGCAAAGCAATATTGAACTAAAAGCTACCAAATCTTTATCCCTTCTTCTAAACTGGGGAATGTATACAAAAACATAGTCTCTTTACTTCAATGCACATAGAGACCATGGTGAAAATGACTCCACACTTAATCCCTATTACTTCCTCCCATTTCAGGGGCAGAAGTTCTCCTCACACACAAAGGACACCGGTCCCTTAGGAGGCTCTTGTGCAGATCTGGATGGGGAGTGTGGGGTCCTCGCAGTTTTCATGGGTATCTGCCTGGACTGCTCAGCCCTCCCCTGCTACACACCGTGATCATGCAGCAGGCTGGGTTGGGAATCCCAGGAAAAGAGCATCACACAGAGCTCCAGGAGGGAACAGGCTTACAACAAAAGCAACCTCCTCCGTGAAATCAGATCCTTTTCTGCCCCTGGGGGGCCCAGTGGCAGTTGAGCATGCTTATAGATGGCATAAATCACTTGCAGAACCTCAAGAAACAATTAACTCAGATTGAAAGTAGCTGCTAAGATTTCACTGCCTTGTGTGATTATGTCCTTTGTTTCAGCTTTTGGTCTTGAAACGGGGAGGATTAAATTGTTTCAAGGGCCAAATTGCAAGGAAGGACCAGTACAGTTAAGTCAGCTACACTTAGCTGTAACTGGCCCTTAGCTGTGGCATCTGTTTCACATTCTAAGCAATTTGAATACTCACAGGTTTGCCTTTTTAAAATAAATGTACACACCCACCTTACCCCACCCCTCCCCTCAAGAAACACCAGAAATTAATTGATCCTTCTGAGAAGTCAACCTGACAGTTTGCAGTGGGTCAATAGACTTTGATATAGAGAAAATGACAATTCTGTAGTTAGATAGATAAATAGGTAAGTGAGTAGATGGATGGATGGATGGATAGATACCCTAAAAATATCTTATAGAAAGAAACCAGGCTACCAGCAGAGAAGACTTTGCATGTCTGTTTAGACCCAATTTGTTTTTCAGAGATGGAGTCCTGCCATGTTGTTCAGGGCAGTTTCAAACTCCTGGGCTCAAGTGATCATCCTGCCTCGGCCTCCCAAGTAGCTGGGACTACAGGCGTGAACTGCTCAGCTCGGCTCCTTAACTTTAGATTTGATAAGGCATCACTCCATCACTCAGCCATTGCCCAATGCAGGAAGAGTTCATGGAAATGCCGAGGACTGGAGAACGCTTCCATTTGTAAACAACTATGCTAAGAGCCGCTGCCTTCATTTTGGGAAGGGTGCTTATGTATTTTTCTAATTATAAAGCCAATATAAGTTTATGGAAAAAAATTTGGAAAATATGAGAAGTATTTTACGACATTAAAGTTATCACTAGCTCTACTCCCTCATATTTTGATGCATTTCTTTCCAGCTGCAAAGGATTCCACGCACAACTGCAGTAGGGAGGGCACAGGAAGTGGGTCAACACTTTTGGAGAACTGGGTGAAGTTCAGGATCCTGAGGCCCTATTTTTTGGTTGCCCCAGTGAGATGTTTCAAGGCTGGACCTAAGGGAGACCTCTGTTCTGTGCATTTTTTCATCCAGAGGAGGATGCTTAGACCACGCTCTTCCCATAGTTTCAGTCCTCAAATTCTGCCAGTTTTTATAAGCAGCTGCAATTGTCTTTATTCCAAGGTCTTTATAAGCAGTTGCAATTGCCCCAGAGGTAGGGGAAAGCCAAATCAATATTTAATCTTTTTTTCTTTGTTTTCCTCTCTTAGAACCCTGCAGACAGCTCTCTATATTCTTTTTTTTTTCTTTTTCAGAAAAAAGAAAGAGTCTTGCTCTGTTGCCCAGGCTGGAGCACAGTGGCACGATCTTGGCTCACTGCAACGTCCACCTCCCGGGTTCAAGCAATTCTCCAGCCTTAGCCTCCCAAATAGCTGGGATTACAGGTGTATACCACCACACCCGGCTAATTTTTTATATTTTTTGTAGAGATGGGGTTTCACCATGTTGGCCAGGCTGGTCTCAAACTCCTGACCTCAAGTGATCTGCCCACCTTGGCCTCCCAAAGTGCCAGGATTACAGGTATGAGCCACTGTGCCTGGCTCTAATGTAATAGTTGTACATATTTTGTGGGGTACATGTGATATTTTGATAGCTGTATACAAGGTTTAATGACCAAATCAGTAACTGGTATACCCATCATTTCAAACATTTATCTTTGCTTTGAGAGAATTACGAATCTTCTCTTCTAGCTCTTTTGAAATATAAATAAATTATTGTTGGCTCTAATTTACCTACTGTACTATCAAATACTAGAACTCATTCCATTTCTCTAAATGTATTTTTATACCCCTTAACTTCTCTTCATTCCTCCTCCACCCTTCCCTTCCCAGCCTCTGGTATCCACCCTTTTACTCTCTACCTCCATGAGATCCACCTTTTAGCCCTCAAATATGAGTGAGAACGTGCAATATTTGTCTATTTGGCATTACTAAAAGCCCCTGTCTTACAATGGGAGAAACGCTTTGGCAGAAAAAGCACAGAACTGAGATTCAGGGGTCCTGGGTTCCTCCTACCCCAAACTTGGTTGTGTGATCTTGGGCAAATTGTATCCTTTCTGGAGATGCGGATTGGGGCAGCAGGGAGAAACTAAGTCAACGGCTTTTGCATGGGAATGGGAGGACAGCTGCACAGCATAATCACCTTGGGAACTTTTGCAAATTGAAAAGGAAGATCTGTAAAAATTCTCCCTAGTCAAGCCCTTTATGACTCACTAGGGATGTAGAGGGAGTGAAGAGGGTTGGTAGCAGCAGGTGGGGGCATGGCTATGGGGACCAGGAGGCCACAAGCTTCAGGGGAGGAGGCTCTTTCTTCTGTTCTGTTGAGCAGCTGTGTCACCTAGGCAGCATTCAGCACCAGTCATCTGAGAGATCACTGCAGTTGGGGGATAGGGGTAGGGGAGAAAAAGAGCAAAGATGCTGCTATGAACCAGTTAGGTGCGAAAAAAAGTCAACTCTTACTCTGTTTTCTGTTGCTGTGCTATGTTTTGCCTAGAGACATTGACTACAAGGGAAGAAAGGTGTCCTTTTCTCTTTCCTCTGGCTTTAGTGTCCATCAAGACAAATCATTTCTCTACTCTGGTTTTTTTAATTTCCTAGAAAGAAAGGAAAACATGTCTCTGGAGTTAGATTCTTGCTGTTCTTATCATTTCCCTGTGCTCTTCTAACTTTTTCCATTATCCATCTTCTTTCCCTCTTCAACAGAGTTGGCAGGACCTAGGTTGTAGGGACCCTCCATAGTAAACCAGATAAAAACCTATTGATAGCCTGTGGGATGCAAGAAAACCAGGCACAAATGCACCTGTTCCCACATTATTTTGAGGCCCTGTTATAAAAGTCTAGACTAGTTTGGGTTTAGCAGTTAGTTTTCCACTCAAAAAATATGAAATGCGTTCTATGTTCTTGCAAGATATAACCCTGTTACTTCCACTAAAATAAGACTGTGTTAAATAACTTTACCATGTAGGAGGTTGGTAAAGAGGGGGGAAAGCTTTTGGAACTTGTCACAATTATTTGGTCTAAATGCAGGAAAGAATAACTGGAGAAATAGAGCTTAACGATTATTTTGATTTTCATGAGCATTTACACTTTTTCTTCTCTGAATGAGCAGAGTTTTTATTCTTTGACCTCCTCAATAAGAAATTGGGCAGCTAGTGGCTGCTTAGTGATATTTATATCCTGAAGTTTTATATTTAAATAAGAAATCTTTGATATAGTTACTCAATTATGCCTCATGTAATTGAAAAGCCCCAAACCAGCAATTGGCAGCAACACTTGTACAGATTTGGACATCAAATTGTGATGGAAACCTGTGACACTTCAAGCTCACTCTGAGCCAAGGTGTCAAGGCAACATGAATGGGTCCAGTGAGTGAATAAGTGAATGAGCCCCAATTTTGGATTCAGCAGAGTATTGACTTGAAAAACTGCATTACTAAATCCTTTATCAGGTGACAGCATCAGATAGTCCAAAAACATGGAGGAGGGGTAATTAATCAAAGAACAGTCAATAGAGTACTGGGACTCCAAGCCCATGTCTATCTCTCTGTGAACCTGAGCAGGTTATCCATTTTTCTTGAGACTTTGATACTTCCTATAAAGTGGTAATACCTACATTAAGAATTGTCCTGAAGGTAAAATGATACGACCAGTCTTCTGCATTTAGCATTAAGGCTGGTCAATGAATGCTCAAGCAAGGTGACTATTATTACTCCTGTTGCTATTACTGATATCAGTGCAGCTGACATTCCGTATTCCCAAAGTAGTTACTAATCATGATAGACTTACTTCAGAGAACCGTAAGAGCTTCAACTTCCCAGGGTGATACAGTTTTCATCCTGCATTTTCATCTACAAATGCAACCCCTCCACAGACTTCTAAAAACCAAATTCAAGTAAGTCGCAGATGCTGTACTTTCCAGGAGGATAATGTCAAGTGGGTACTGACTTCTGAGTCTGTGTGAGTGCATTATGGCATGCCTAAACTCCTCATTTTTTATCATTTTATTTTACAGGGTGAGAGCTGAATGTAGGCTCCCACAGGAAGTTGGCATTGAAACCTGGTTGCTTGTTACTACTCAGAATGCCATCTACAAAAGGAAATTATGTAAAGAGCAATAAAGAACCCCTTCTGTTCTTGCAGAAGTCAGTGTTTCATAACTGTTTCTGTGATATCGTCTATATGAGTTGAACCTCTATAGTAAGTTTTTGTTTTTTTCTTTTTTGTTTGTTTTGTTTGGGTGTTTTGACTTAAGAAAAAGCTTGCCTTTTTTATTATTATCACCACATGCTGGATGGTTAGGGGTCTCTTGGTCATTAATAAAATTTAGTCACATCTGTCCTTAATTGGAATGAACACATGTTTGTTCTTATACATTTCAAATACATTTAAGAGAAATGAATAAGAAATCTACTTCAAGTATCCATATTAGTTCTTCAAGGTGCCCTGGGAAAAATACTTTTATTGTAAAGTTCCTTGACAGAATGGCTTAAAGAGCTTTTAGTTGCTTCGCATTTAGCCTGGAATAGACTTTTGCTCAAAGGCAGATTTGCATTTATGTCATAAATTAGAAATTTGCATTTATGTCATTGGGTTTAGGAACCTTATCTGAGTTACCACAACCTTACTCGTTACCCTCAAGAAGATGAAAAATTTAAAGGGGAAGAAAGGAAGCGAAAAAAATGGAGGATAAGAGGCAGGACTAACCTGTAGCTCCCACTCAAAGGGACAGAGCAGAGTGTGGAGACCCACAATTGGAAGTTTTTCTCCAAGAACTACCACAGGAACATACCAAGAAAGCCAAGAGAATCCACAGAACCTTTGGAGGAAGTGGTTTGTCACTGCAGGCTCTGTGGGACAGCTGAGGAGCTGTGAGTCTGTTGGCTTTCTCAGTTGGGAGGCTTGTAGCCAGCTGGGAGTCTTGTAGCCTGGGGCAAGTTCTCAGCCCTGCTCACCAGCTGCCTGGAGATAAATTCAGGGGTTGTGGGGGACTGAGAGCAGCATTTTGGGCTGCGGGCTCCAGTGGGGCGGCTGGGGAGGCATGGTGGGAGTGAGACCAGCCTCTTTTGGGCTGCAGGCTTTGTGGGGGCTGGGTCAGGCCTGTGGCTGCCTGCTTTCTCCCACTTCCCTGGTGACCTGTGTGAGCAGTAGAGGCAGCCATAATCCCCTGGGAACTTATATAACTCCACTGGCCTAGGAATCACTCCCATCCCCTATAGCAGCCACAGCAAGCCCTGCCTGAGGAGAGTCTGAGCTCAGACATGCCTATCCCTGCCTCCACCTGGTGGTCTTTCCCTGCCCACCCTGGTAGTCAAAACAAAGGTCATAATCTCTTGGGAGCTCTGTGGCTTTGCCCACTGCCTGAGAAACCTGAATACTTATCCGAAGGCAACCCCAGGACAAGCTTGTATCCTCACTATATGACCACCACTAAAGCACTCTTAAAAGTGCCACCTCCTGGCTGGAGGCCAACCAACACAAAACCAGTGCACTTAACAAAAATACAACAAAGGACCCTCACAGAGTCCACTTCACTTCCTAGCTACTTCCACCAGAGTAGGTGCTGGTATCCATGGCTGAGAGAACTAAACACAGACCACAGCACAGAACTCTTTGCAGACACATTCCAGTACCAGCCCAGAGCCTGGTAGCTCCGCTGGATGACTAGACCCGGAAGAGAAATGACAATCACAGCAGTTTTGCTCTCAGGAAGCCCCATCCCTAGGGGAAAAGAGAGAGCACCACATCAAGGGAGCACCCCCGGGGACAAAAGAATCCAAACAGCAGCCCTTGAGTCCCAGCTCGTTCCTCTTGTGTCCAGAATTGGTGGGTTCTTGGTCTCACTGACTTCAAGAATGAAGCCGCAGACACTTGAGGTGAGTGTTACAGTCCTTAAAGAAGGTGTGTCCAGAGTTTGTTCCTTCAGATGTTCAGATGTGTCCGGAGTTTCTTCCTTCTGGTGGGTTTTTGGTCTCACTGACTTCAGGAGTGAAGCTGGAGACCTTCACAGTGAGTGTTACAGCTCTTAAAGGCAGCGCATCTGGAGTTGCTCCTTCCTCCCATTCAGAGTTGTTCATCCCTCCCGGTGGGTTTGTGGTCTTGCTGGCTTCAGGATTGAAGCTGTAGATCTTTGCAGTAAGCGTTACAGCTCATAAAGGTGGCACAGACCCAAAGAGTGAGCAGCAGCAAGATTTATTGCAAAGAGCAAAAGAACAAAGCTTCCACAGCATGGAAGGGGACCCGAGTGGGTTGCTGCTGCTGGCTCAGGCAGCCTGCTTTTATTCCCTAATCTGACCTCACCCACATCCTGCTGATTGACCCATTTTACAGAGAGCTGATTGGTCTGTTTTGACAGGGTGCTGATTGGTGCATTTATGAACCTTGAGCTAGACACAGAGAGCTGATTGGTCTGTTTTGACAGGGTGCTGATTGATGCGTTTATGAGCCTTGAGCTAGACACAGAGAGCTGATTGGTGCATTTACAATCCTTTAGCTAGACACAAAAGTTCTCCATGTCCCCACTAGATTAGCTAGACACAGAGCACTGATTGGTGCATTTACAAACCTTCAGCTAGACACAGAGTGCTGATTGGTGCGTTTACAAACCTTGAGCTAGACACAGGGTGCTGATTGGTGCATTTACAAACCTTTAGCTAGACATAAAAGTTCTCCAAGTCCCCAACTCACTCAGGAGCCCAGCTGGCTTCACCTAGTGGATCCTGTGCCAGGGCCATGGGCAGAGCTGCCCACCAGTCCTGTGCCATGTGCCCACACTCCTCAGTCCTTGGGCGGTCAATGGGACCAGGCACTGCGGAGCAGGGGGCGACTCCTATCCGGGAGGCTTGGGCCATGCGGGAGCCCATGGAGGGGGAAGGTAGGCGGGGGAGATGGTGCTTGGGCATGGCGTACTGCAGGTCCTGAGCCCTGCCCCGTGGGGAGGTGGCTGAGGCCCGGCGAGAATTTGAGTGCGGGCAGGCTGGCAGTGCTAGGGGACCTGGTGCACCCTCTGCAGCTGCTGGCCTGGGTGCTAAGCCCCTCACTGCCTGGGGATGGTGGCACTGGCTCGCCACTCCAAGTGTGGGGCCTGCGGAGCCCGCACCCACCCAGAACTCATGCTGGCCTTCAAGGGTTGTGCACAGCCCCGGTTCCCGTGCCTCTCCCTCCACACCTCCCTGCAAGCAGAGGGAGCCGGCTCCGGCCTCAGCCAGCCCGGAGAGGGGCTCCCACAGTGCAGTGGGGGGCTGAAGGGCTCCTCAAGTGTGGCCAGAGTGGACGCCGAGGCCAAGGAGGTGCCGAGAGCGAGCGAGGGCTGCTAGCACATTGTTACCTCTCACTCTGACATAGTCTACCCAAATGAGAAGGAACCAGAAAAACAATTCTGGTAATATGATAAAACGAGGTTCTTTAACTCCAAAAGATCATACTAGCTCACCAGCAGTGGATCCAAGCCAAGAGGAAATCTCTGAATTGCCAGAAAAAAATTCAGAAGGTTGATTATTAAGCCAATCAAGAAGGCACCAGAGAAAAGTGAAATCCAACTTAAAGAAATTAAAAAAAAAAAAAAAGATACAGGATATGAATGGAAAAATGCCTAGTGAAATAGATAGCATAAATGAAAAACACTCACAACTTCTGGAAACCAAGGACACACTTAGAGAAATGCAAAATGAACTGGAAAGTCTCAGCAATAGAATTAACAAGTAGAAGAAAGAACTTTAGAGTTGAAGACAAGGCTTTTGAATTAATCCAATCCAACAAAGACAAAAAAATGTAAAAGTTTGGAAAATATATTTGAGGAAATAATTGAGGAAAACTTTCCTGGCCTTGCTAGAGATTTAGACATTCAAATACAAGAAGCTCAAAGACCACCTAGGAAATTCATCACAAAAATATCATCACCTATGTACATAGTCATCAGATTATCTAAAATCAAGATGAAGGAAAGAGTCTTAAGAGCTATGAGGCAAAAACATCAGGCAACCTATAAAGGAAAACCTATCAGACTAACAGCAGATTTCTCAGCAGAAACCCTACAAGAGAGAAGGGATGGGGGCATCCTTAAGGGATTTAGCCTCCTTAAACAAAACTATCA
The DNA here is from genome assembly GCF_009764315.1 of Trachypithecus francoisi. Taxonomy (NCBI): domain Eukaryota; kingdom Metazoa; phylum Chordata; class Mammalia; order Primates; family Cercopithecidae; genus Trachypithecus; species Trachypithecus francoisi. The sequence continues at coordinate 16,520,648 of NW_022681462.1, forward strand.
GCTATGAATTTTGTATCCAGCAAAACTAAGCTTCATAAATGAAGAACATATACAGCCTTTTTCAGACAAACAAAAGCTGAGAAAATCTGCCACTATCAAGCCATCACTATAAGAACAGCTTAAAGGAGCTCTAAATCTTAAAACAAATCCTCAAAATACACCAAGATAGAGTCTCCTTAAACCATAAATTTACTGGCCCTATAAAACAATAATACAATGAATAAAAAAGTTATTCAGGCAACAGATAGCATGATGAATAGAATAGTACCTCACATCTCAATGCTAATGTTGAATGTAAATGGCCTAAATGCTCCACTTAAAAGATACAGAATGGCAGAATGGATAAGAACTCACCAACCAAGTGTCTGCTGTCTTCAGGAGACTCACCTGACACATAAGGACTCACATAAACTTAAGGAAAATGGGTGGAAGAAGATACGCCACGCAAATGGACACCCAAACTAAGCAAGAGTAGCTATTCTTATATCAGACAAAACAAACTTTAAAGCAACAGCAGTTTAAAAAGACAAAGAGGGACATTATATAATGATAAAAGGACTAGTTCAACAGGAAAATATCACAGTCCTAAATATATATGCAACTAACACTGGAGCTTCCAAATTTATAAAACAATTATTATTAGACCAAAGAAATGAGATAGACAGCAGCACAATAATATTGGGGGATCCCAATACTCCACTGACAGCACTAGACAGGTCAAGACAGAAAGTCAACAACAAAAAAATGGACTAAAACTATACCCTAGAACAAATGGACTTAACAGATATTTACAGAACATCCTACCCAAGAATTGCAGAATATACATTCTATTTATCAGAACACAAAATATTCTCCAAGATAGACTATATGATAGGCCACAAAACAAGTCCCAACAAATTTAAGAAAACTGAAATTATATCAAGTACTCTCTTAGACCACAGTGGAATAAATTGGAAATTAACTCCAAAAGGAACACTCAAAACCATGCAAATACATGGAAATTAAATAACCTGCTCCTGAATAATCATTTATTCAACAATGAAATAAATATGGAAATTTGAAAATTCTTTTAACTGAATGATAATAGTGACAAAACCTATCAAAATCTCTGGGATATAGCAAAAGCAGTGCTAAGAGGAAAGTTCATAGCATCAGTTGCCTACATCAAAAAGTCTGAGAGAGTACAAATAGACAATTTAAGGTCACACCTCAAGGAACTAGAGAAACAAGAACAAACCAAACCCAAATGCAGCAGTAGAACAAAAATAACCAAGATCAGAGCACAACTAAATGAAACTGAAACAAGCAAACAAAAAATACAAAAGATAAATGAAACAAAAAGCTGGTTATTTGAAAAGATAAATAAAACTGACAGACCATTAGTGAGATTAACCAAGAAAAGATCCAAATAAGCTCAATTGGAAGTGAAACGGTAGATATTACAATTGATACCATAAAAATATAAAAGATCATTCAAGGCTACTATGAACACCATTATGTGCATAAACTAGAAAACCTAGAGGAGATGGATAAATTCCTGGAAATATACAACCTGCTAGATTAAGCCAGGAAGAATTAGAAACTCTGAAGAGACTGATAACAAGCAGCAAGATGGAAATGGTAATTTAAAAGTTACCACTGATAACAAGGAGTGAGATTGAAATGGTAACTTAAAAGTTACCAATGACAACAAAAAAGTCCAGGACCACTCAATTCACAACTGAATTCTATCAGACATTCAAAGAAGAATTGGTACCAATCCTATTGACACTATTCCAAAAGATAAAGAGGGAATCCTCACCAAATCTCTCTATGAAGCCAATATTACCCAAATACCAAAACCAGGAAAGGACATAACAAAAAAGGAAAGCTACAGGCCAATATCCCTAATGCACATAGATGCAAAATTGTCAACAAAATACTAGCTAACAGAATCCAACAGCATTTCAAAAAGATAATCCACCATGATCAAGCAGGTTTCATACCAGGGATGCAGGGATGGTTTATCATCCATAAGTCAATAAATGAAACAAAATGTAAACAATTAAAAACAAAAATCACATGATCATCTCAATAGATGCAGAACCAGCATTTGATAAAATCCAGCATTGCTTTATGGTTAAAACCCTCATCAAAATCAACATAGAAGGAACATACCTGAAGGTAATAAAAGCCATCTATGACAAACCCACAGCCAACATTATACTGAGCAGGGAAATGTTGAAAGCATTCCCTCTGAGAATTGGAACAAGACAAGGATACCCACTTTTACCACCTCTATTGAACATAGTACTGGAAGTCCTAGCCAGAGCAGTCAGACAAGAGAAAGAAATAAAGGGCATCCAAATTGGTAATGAAGAAGTCAGACTGTCACTGTTTGCTGATGACATGATTGTATATTTAGAAAACCCCGAAGACTCCTCCAAAAAGCTCCTAGAACTGGTAAATGAATTCAGCAAAGTTTCAGAATACATAATTAATGTACACAAATCTGTAGCTTTGCTATATACCAACAGCAACCAAGCTAAGAATCAAATCAAGAACTCCATCTCTTTTAGAATAGCTGCAAAAAAATAATAAAATACTTAGGAATATACTTAACCAAGGAGGTGAAAGACCTCTACAAGGAAAACTTCAAAACACTGCTGAAAGAAATCATAGACACCATGAACAGAAACACATTTTATGCTCATGGATGGGTAGAATCAATATTATGAAAATGACCATGCAGCCAAAGGCAATCTACAAATTCAATGCAATTCTTATCAAAATACCACCATCATTCTTCACAGAACTAGAAAAAACAGTCCTAAAACTCATATGGAACCAAAAAAGAGCCCACATAGCCAAAGCAAGAATCAGCAAAAAGAACAACTCTGGAGGTGTTACATTACCCGACATCAAACTATACTACAAGGCCATAGCCACCAAAACAGCTTCGTACTGGTATAAAAATGGCATATAGACCAATGGAACAGAATAGAGAACCCAGAAAAAAAAAGCCAAATACTTATCCTCAACTGATCTTTGACAAAGCAAACAAAAACATAAAGTGGGGAAAGGATACCCTAGTCAACACTTGGTACTGGGATAATTGGCAAGCCACAGGTAGAAGAATGAAACTGGGTCCTCATCTCTCACCCTATACCAAGATCAACTCAAGATGGATTGAAGACTTAAATCTAAGACCTGAAACCGTATACATTCTAGAAGATAACTTGGAAAAACTCTTCTAGACATTGGCTTAGGCAAAGACTCCATGACCAAGAACCCAAAAGCAAATGAAACAAAAACGAAGATAAATAGGTGGGACTTAATTAAACTAAAAAGCTTCTGCACAGCAAAAGAAACAATCAGCAGAGTAAACAGGCAACCCACAGAGTGGGAGAAAATCTTCACAACCTATATATCCAACAAAGAACTAATATCCAGAATCTACAAGGAACTCAAACAAATCAGCAAGAACAAAACAAAGAATGCCATCAAAAAGTGAGCCAAGGACATGAAAATACAATTTTCAAAAGAAGATATACAAATGGCCAAAAAACATATAGAAAAATGCTCAGCATCACTAATTATGAGGGAAATGCAAATCAAAACCACAATGTGATGTCAACTCACTCCTGCAAGAATGGCCATAAAAATAATAATAATAGGTGCTGGTTTGTATGTGGTGAAAAGGAAATACTTTTGTACTGTTGGTGAGAATATAAACTAGCACAACCACTATGAAGAACAGCGTGGATATTCCTTAAAGAACTAAAAATAGATCTACCGTTTGATTCACCAATTCTACTCCTGGGTGTCTACCCAGAGGAAAAGATGTTGTTATATGAAAAAGATACTTGCATACGCATGTTTATAGCAGCACAATTTGCCATTGCAAAAATATGGAACCAGCCCAAATGCCCATCAATCAAAGAGTGGATAAAGAAATTGTGAGATACACACACACACACACACACACCATGGAATACTACCCAGTCATAAAAAGGAACAAAATAATAGCATTTGTAGCAACCTAGATAGAATTGAAGACCATTATTCTAAGTGAAGTAACTCAGGAATGGAAAACCAAACATCGTTGTGTCCTCACTCATAAGTGGGAGCTAAGCTAGGAGGACACAAAGGCCTAAGAATGATACACTGGACTTTGGGGCCTTGGGGAAAAGGGTGTGAGGAGGGTGAGGGATAAAAGACTATACACTGGTTACAGTGTACACTTCTCAGGTGATGGGTGTTTCAAAATCTCAGAAAGCACCACTAAATAACTTGTTTATGTAACCAAACACCATCTGTTCCCTAAAAACCTACTGAAATAAAAAAAGAAAAAAAATTTTTAATGAAGGGTAAAAAGACCAACAATTAGGTCCCAAAATAGAGAGAATCTGAAAAAAAAATTGCCCAGTTTCTTGTCACCCAACATTCAAGTTTCCATGAAAGGAATCAGTTCTGCTGAATTAACACTGGAGACATATTTCATGACTTCCTTTAACCATCTCTCACCAGATAAGATGAGGATTCAATAAGCAAGAGAAGTGCTTTTTAGGACTGTTTTGACTTCGTGTTTGTGTATTTTTAAAACAAACAAACAAACAAACAAACAAACAAAACCACCACTAATCTATCAGACCAAAAAAAACCCACCACTAATCTATCAGACCAAGGTGGGTTTTGCCATTAGGAAATGACTGGGTCTGAGCCATGTTGGGTTGAGAGAGCAGGTTGGGCGGTGTGGCTTGTTCCCATTGATCACCAACCAATATGCTTCTCCCAAGGTGAGAGGGCAACCACACAGCCATTAGAGGCCACTCCTCTAGAGCCAACTGCCATGGCTTATGCAGCTATCCCCCCTGCCAGCTCTCCAGGGTCACAAAGGAAAGGAAACAGGAATTCTAACCTGACCTCCACAAATGCTCAAGGGCCGTCACCTGCTATTTTGACACCAATTTGTCAAGTAGTTCTCAACCTCAAAGTGAGTTGGAATTGCCCAGGTTGCACATTAGTAAAGGAGATTCAGAATAGGTTTTGAGCAAGTCTGGAGTGGAGCCTAGAGGTCTGCAATTTTAATAAGAACCAGGAGCCAGGAGTGGTTTTGATGCATGTATTATCTGAACTAGACTTTTGGAAACATCAGCCCAGCACAATGGTTCACAAACCGGAACATGCATCAGAACCATTTGACTGGCTTGTTAAAACCCAGATTACTGAGTCCAATCCCCAGAGCTTCTCATTCAGTAGGTCTGTGGTAGGGCCCAGGAATTTGCATTTCTAGCAAGTTCCCAGGTGATCTTGCTGCTGCTGCTGCTGACAGGGGCCATGCTTTGAGAACCAATGTCCTACTAAAACACAGAAAGAATGCCTCTTTAAAGCACTGTTGGCCAAGAAGGTGGCCTTGAGAAAAGAAAAAAAGCAAATGGACACTTACTGAGTATCTGCTAGGAGAAGGTAACTGGAACAGTGAAATCATATTTATTTTTCTGGTCACTATTTTTTAAATGTTTTTACAAATGAGAAATCCAAAGGTTGGACCAGTTATGTGACATTGCTAAAGGTCACATAGCCAACTAAAATGTTTTAAACTATTTTTTTCTTTGAGTTTTTATAGTTGTACATGCAGCAATTTCAGGTAGCTTTTTGCCCAGTGAGGTTGTTTTTTGTTACTGCCCAACTCAGCCTAGACGTATCTAGTTTTGCCCTGTGGAAGGCAAATGGCATTCCTGCCACACATTCTATATGATAGAGGAACATCTCTTCTAGAAAGATGGTTGGATTTCCTCGCTTACATTTACCATTGCAGGGGCCAAGAAGTTTATCCAGAAGGAGAAACCATCATACAATTAGCAAATCAAGTCATAAGGCACCGATTTCATTTGTTTATTTATTTATTCATTTATTAGTTCAGTTAAACATTTACTGAGAACAACTGTATTTGCTGGGTATTGCACAAGGCACTAATAATAACAGAAAGACTCCTGGAGTGAAGCCAGGATGTCAGAACTGTGTGCTGTCTTCTTCACTTGCAAGCTTTGCTCCTGGGTAAGTCCCTTCAGCTCTTGGGGTGTCAATCATCTCCCTATTACCAAATGCAGGGAGGGAGATGAGCCTTGGTGATTTCCAAGACTCCTTTATTTTTGTACACTCCTAAGTTTATGTTTAACTCTCACAATGTATCTAAACTTTGTGCTGTGGGGTGAGTGTGTGGAGGGAAAGCTTGGGGGATGTAGAAGGAAGAAGAGGCAGAAGGAAGAATCCCTGTCTTTGGAAACAGAAAAGATCAAAATATGCACATATGACATCATTGGAGAAACTTGCAATTCAGCATCTAACCCCAAGAAAGCTCAGGTAGTACAGCTTTCTTATGGGAGGAGGAGTCAAGGATGGGGGAATATAAATGAGGGAGTGAGGAGTGGTGAGGGGTGGGCTAAAGGAACGGAGAGAGGAGTAAATTCAGCAAGCATGACCTCAGAAGCAGAAACCTTCCTGATTTCACTCCCTTTCACAGGTCAGGGTCCTCTTTCCTGTGTTGGTCACATCTTCAGATGCCTTTGGGGCTAGATGAACAGTCGGCTTGTGGGTAAGTATGCCAGGTTTAGCACATAAAAATATAGGAAGCCCTGTGAAAGTTGAATTTCAGATCAACAACATAATTTTTTAAAGGATCAATAAGTCCCATATTGCATGGGACATACTTATACTTTAAAATTATGCCTTGTTGATCTGACATTCAAATTTAACTGAGTGTCCTGTATTCTTTTTTCTTTTTTCAGAATGGTTTTATTCCTCGAACCTCTGCATATGCCAGTCCCTTGTCTTGTATCACCGGATCTTATCAGGTTGCTTCTTATACATTCTTTAAGAAAGCTCAGTTAGACTCCTGATTAGACTAGATATCCTCCTCTTTGCTCCCACTTTGCTTTTTTTTTTAGGGTACATGTGCACAATGTGCAGATTTGTTACATATGTATACATGTGCCATGTTGGTTTGCTGCATCCATCAACTCATCATTTACATTAGGTATTTCTCCTAATGCTATCCCTCCCCAGCTCCCACTCCCTGACAGGCCCCAGTGTGTGATGTTACCTGCCCTGTGTCCAAGTGATCTCATCGTTCAGTTTCCACCTATGAGTGAGAACATGTGGTGTTTGGTTTTCTGTCCTTGTGATAGTTTGCTGAGAATGATGGTTTCCAGCTTCATCCATTTCCCTGCAAATGAACTCATCCTTTTTTATGGCTGCATAGTATTCCATGGTGTATATGTGCCACATTTTCTTAATCCAGTCTATCTTTGATGGACATTTGGGTTGGTTCCAAGTCTTTGCTATTGTGAATAATGCTGCAGTAAACATATGTGTGCATGTGTCTTTATAGTAGCATGATTTATAATCTTTTGGGTATATACCCAGTAATGGGATGGCTGGGTTAAATGGTATTTCTAGTTCTAGATCCTTGAGGAATCATTACACTGTCTTACACAATGGTTGAACGAATTTACACTCCCACCAACAGTGTAAAAGCATTCCTATTTCTCCACATCCTCTCCAGCATCTGTTGTTTCTTGACTTTTTAATGATTGCCATTCTAACTGTCAAGAGATGGTATCTCATTGTGGTTTTGATTTGCATTTCTCTGATGACCTGTAATGATGAGCACTTTTTCATGTGTCTGTTGGCTGCATAAATGTCTTCTTTTGAGAAGTGTCTGTTCATATCCTTGCCCACTTTTGTCATGGGGTTGTTTGTTTTTTTTCCTGTAAATTTGTTTTGAGTTCTTTGTAGATTCTGGATATTAGCCCTTTGTCAGATGGGTAGATTGCAAAAATTTTCTCCCATTCTGTAGGTTGCCTGTTCACTCTGATGGTAGTCTCTTTTTGCCATGTGGAAGCTCTTTAGTTTAATTAGATCCCATTTGTCTATTTTGGCTTTTGTTGCCATTGCTTTTGGTGTTTTAATCATGAAGTCCTTCCCCATGCCTATGTCCTGAATGGTATTGTCTAGGTTTTCTTCTAGGGTTTTTATGGTTTTAGGTATAATATTTAAGTCTTTAATCCATCTGGAATTAATTTTTGTATAAGGTGTAAGGAAGGGATCCAGCTTCAGCTTTCTATCTGGAAACTTTATGCTATGGGGGAACCTCTCAGGACCTGGGCATAGACAGTAAGAGGACAGGAGCCTCATCTTATTACACTTTGGCTGTTCCCTGCTTCTTAACCAAAGGCTCGCTTAGAATGCCTAAATAGATTTTTGTGTGTTTGTGTGACCAGAGAGTAGTTAGAACCCAGCTTCCCTTCCCTCTGCTCTGCACCCTTTCTTCAGGCTGAGATTAAAAGCAGAGAGAAACCCTTGGCATCCTCTTCTCTCATAAACTTGCTTACCACCAGGGTAACCCTGAAGTCATCTGGCAGCATTAGATTCCTCTGGGGCTTCCTTCTCCAGGTCTGGGAAGCTCTTCGATACATACCCAAAATCTCTCTGCTTGCTCTCTCTTGCCTCAGCCGTATTCTCATCATTCTGCAGCTCGATGGTGTAGAAACAGCAGAAAGAGTGAGAACAGCTGGAAAAGGAGCTTTCTGACACCAGTGGGGTAGGGACTGGCTGGATTATTTTTTTCTAGTTAATTTGTTTCTGTTTTTGTTTTCTTATGAAAAATGGTCTCTTGCTTTCCCTCCTTCCAAGCCTACACACCAGGTCTTTGGGTTAGTTTTTGTCTTTATTCTTCCCATCTCCCTGTGTACTCATCTTTGCCTTCACCTCCAGGTCCTTGAGTTCATTGCCAGAAGGAATTTGGCTTTGCCTGCTGGGTGGGCTGTCTTCAAGGATGCCTGCAATCCAGAGGCTGATTGGGGACCTTGTATTAGTCAGGATTCGAGAGAGAGAGAGAGAGAGAGAGAGAGAGAGAGAGAGAGAGAGAACCAGTAGGATAGACAGAGAGACATATAAAAGGATATTTGTTACAGAATTGGCTCAGGCAGTTATGGAGGCTGCGAAGTCGCACAGTCTGCTGTCTGAAGACTAGAGACCCAAGAAAGTCAGTGGCATAATTCAGTCTGAGCCTGAAGGCCCAAGAACCAGGGCGGCTGATGGTGTAACTCCCACTCCAAAACCAAAGGCCTCAAAACCAGGATCTCTGATGTCTGAAGTCAGGAGCAGATGTATGTCCCAGCTCAAGAAGAGAGAGAAAGAGAGCACGTTCATCCTTCTTCTATCCTTTTCTTCACTTCAGGCCCACATTGGTAAGGGCAGACCTTCGTTACTCAGTCTATGCAATTCAAATGCTAATCTCTTCTGGAAAAACCCTACAGACACACCCAGAAATAATGTTTTACCAGCTATTTGGGCATACTTTAATCCTGATGGGTTGACATACAATTGTCTATCACAGGGCCTGAGCAGTGCAATCCCTGTATGTATTCCAGGCCATCTTATTCTGTGTAATGGAAGTTTAAAAAGTTTTTTGGGGACACAAAGTAGTATCTGCCCTTTCTTCCTTATGTGATTAGGAGCTTCAGATGGGCAGACAAGCTCCATTCTATCATTTATTCCACCAACACCTCTTCAGTGCCTACTTTGTGCCACAACAGATGTCTTCAGATGCAGCTCTGTGTATGATTACTCAGGAGATATCCACTCAAGCTTATTGTATAAGTCTGCTCTCATGCTGCTATGAAGAAATACCCAAGATTTGTTACTTACTTTTTTTAAAAAAAGAGGTTTAATTGACTCACAGCTCTGCATGACTAGGGGAGGCTTCAGGAAACTTACGATCATGGTGGAAGGGGAAGGAAACACATCCTTCTTCATGTGATGGCAGGAGAGAGAAGTGCTTAGCAAATGGGGAAAAGCCCCTTATAACCATTATCTCATGAGAACTCACTCACTGTCAGGAGAACAGCGTAAGGGTAACGGACCCCATGATTCAATTACCCCCCACAAGGTCCCTCTCATGACACATCGGGTTTATGGGAACTACAATTCAAGATGAGATTTGGGTGGAGGCACAGACAAACCATATCACCTATAATCTGCTGTCATGTGCATTATATGGTGGGGTGTGACCCAACTTACAGCAACCTGATAGGTCAGCCTGGAAAATGCCAGGACTGAACTTTGACTTTCCTACTAGAAGGGACCAAGTGCTAGCAAGTACAGGTTGGTGAGTAAAATATGGCATCAGAAGAATAAGATAACAGAGGTAACAGTTATGGCAAGATGTCAGGTGGAGGAGGCCCCACAATCCAGGGAAGTCTGTTAGCAGCTCAGGCCCCAGCTGTAGACCAGGTCAGGAGCAGGACCTTTCCTGAGAGGAAGAAGAGAAGCCCACAGAGGAGGGCAGGAGGGCGACCCTAGAGGGCCTGGGAACAACTCAAGTTTTAGACTGAGGCTTGGGTATAAGGATCAAGACAGAGGCTGTTACCTGGTTTACAGCAAAAAGAGGGCTGGGTCTCAGAAACAAGAAAAATGTCCTCCCTTGGCAAAACAGGAAACTAAGTTGGGAGCCACAGAAGCAGCAAGTGATTGCAAGTAATCAAAGTCTGAAGTTAAAGTTGCTTAAAGTCTACTTTTCCAAAATCAGAATTGTTCCTTTGGGTTCCATGAAGCTAAGCCTGCGTGTGTGGATTAAGCAGCTTTAGAAGGGGGCCAGGTGGGATGGATGTGTGCTGGACAGAGCCTGCCATCACTATCAACCCTCGTGGGTTTTCGTGATCACAGATATTTGATGAGTGTTTCAGACATTGAAAAGAATTTCTATTTGGCGAACTAACCCAACCAGACTAGATTCTTGGAAAATCTATACAGCAACAACAACTTTAAAACTTCGTTTAGATTGGAGAAGCAGACAGAAGGCACTGATTTTCTCTAGAAACAGGGGCTTGAGCTTGGTCCTTGGGGAAGGAAGAAAACCCTGGAAGAGGCCATCAAAACCTGATAAAAGCTGAGTTATGATACACAGTGGTGTTTGCCAACCTGTAGTGGAAACAGCTCTCCCTGGAAGGCCATGCAATGGTCTTTGCACAGTCAAGGGCTGGAGACACACCATGGGTTTGGCCCTGCAGATGAGTGAAGGGGAGATATTCCTGTCACAGGACTGTAGGCCAAGCAGGCAAGGCCCTCAAGTAGTGACAGAGTGAAATGCCAGCAGGTGCTTCTCTCCCCCGAGCTCCTGGAGTCAGCGCATGACAAAGCCAGCTGTATCTCTGGTGGTGACTCTTACCAAGCTCTCAGACGCACAGGGCCATTTGAGCAGAAAGATCCATCTACGGTCGAGTGCAGGTGAAACGGAAATGCTGGGTGCCCAGCACTAGCTAGAAGGGCTGGATTGAAGATGTGGAGGAGGCACGTGGAGGGAGTATCTGCAGCTTCCTCTAACAGGAGAGAGGCCAACAGTGCAGGAGGAATCTCCACAGATTCAGGGGCCATCGACAGTGAGAGTGCTCCCCAGCCTCTTCCCTGAGAGCAAAAATTTGTGGCAGCGACCAATCTTCCTTTGCCCTGCCTTCTTCATCCCAGAAAAGTCATACAGCCAGCCCTGGGTTGAAAGAAGTTCTAAGCTATTACACACTCTCAGAACTTGGGTCAATATTTTTAAAGGTCCTGGAATACCGATTTATAGGTGAGGCTTCCCTTTGGGGCTGTGATTACAACTTATCTGGCTTCTAAAGATTCTAAAAATGTATCTTAAGTGTGCCATATACTTATCCACATTCTGGAAGAAACAGTTCTACTAGGTAGACATCCTGGCCCAGGCCCACAGTATGCTGATGGCTGGATTCAGTATCTCTGGGATTTGAAGGCAACAGATATCAGTGTAAAATTCTGGAAGGCAGCATCACTGTTCTTTATCCTCTCATGCTGGACTATCTTAGTGTTCCAGGTTGGAAAATTGATGCAATGTCAAAAGAAGCCTGGACTGGGAAAGGATAGTAAGGTAATAATTCTAAACAGCTGCCTATATGTTTTGACTTTTTAGAAATATTAGGATAGCCAATCGCTCCACTTGAATCTTACAACAATCTTATGGAAGTCAGTTCATTATTATTATCTGAATCATCTCAATGAAGGAACTGAGGCCCAGAGGGGTTGAGTGGCTTCCCTGAGGCCACACAGCTAAAACAGTCCAGGACTCTTCTGGCTCCCAAAATCAAGGGCATGTTTCAAATGCTTGATGGGTTGGTTGCTTGTTCAAATTGTGCTTTGCATTCTCTCCCATGATCATTAAAAAGAGGCGAGCATGGTTATTTGCCTCGTTGCAACATTGAAACCTTCATGTTGATTATCTCCAAGAATTTTGGTCTCTGATTGCTTCAACCCAAGGATTTTGGTTCCTGGGTCTTGTCTTCACCGTTTCTCATTTCACTCACAGCTTTAATCCTAGGCAAGAACCTTAATTTTTATTTAGGCTCTTCCTTTATATAAGGCACTGTAATGAGTTCTTTACTAATTTAAATCATTTATTCCTTGTAATAACCCTATGAAGGGAAAACTACTATCATCTGCACTTTACCAGTATTATAAACCAAGGCCAGGAACATTAAGCAATTGTCCAAGACCACACGGCTAGGAAGTGGAAGATGTAAGAGTTGAACTTGAGTTGGCAATCTTGAGAGTCTGCCATCTTAATCACTGCACTATGTCACTTCTTTTAATCTAGAGCAGTGGTTCTCCAAACACAGTCAGCATGAGAGTCCCTGGGGGGCTTGTTAAATCATGGCTTCCTCTCAGAGATTCTGATTCAGTAGGTTTGGGGCTGGGCCTGAGAATTTGCCTTTCTATTAAGTGATGATGCCTATGCTTTGAGAGCCCCAATCCAGGAGTTTCCATTGTAGTCACTTGATTATCAGCTGGGAGAGCTTTTGAATAATAAAGGCTCCAGGGCCCCATTCCTAGATATTTTGATTCAACAGATTTTGGAGGAAGGCGTAGGAATCTGTGGCTTTACAAACTCTACTAGAGATTCCAGTGTGTAACGGGGTATAGAGACTTCTGAATTAATCTCCTGATGACTCAGTTTCCCATCTAGAAATAGAAAATTAACCTAAGAATAAGTCTGTCTATACAAGGCTGTTGATGAGCTCAAATGAAGAAGCAGAAGTAAAAGTACTTTACAAAGATAGAAGATCTATTTAGAAACAATTTTTTGGTCCACTATGGTGGCTCACACTTGTAATCCCAGTACTTTAGGAGGCCAAGGCAGGAGGATCACTTGAGGACAGGAGTTTGAGAACAGCCTGGGCAAAATAACCAGACCCTATCTCTACAAAAAAATTAAAAATTAGATAAGCATGGAGGTGTGTACCTCCCAGCTACTGGGGAGGTGGAGGTGGGAGGTTCGCTTGAATCCAAGAGGTCAAGGCCGCAGTGGGCCATGATCATACCACTGTATTCCAGCCTGGATGATACAGCAAGACCCTGTCTCAAAAAATAGGCGCAGTTTATTGTGGTTGCTAAGCAGTTTACTGTGAGTTTTGGAGTAGGACCAGCCTGATTTGTGTTCTAACTCATCCCTTTTCACCTTTAAATCCTAAAATGGAAAAAATGATAAATGGAAATAATGATAGTCTTGTCATAGCAGTTATGAGGATTAGGTGGAACAATTATTCTATTGTGTTTAGCACATAGTTTAAGTGCTCAGTAGAGTATTATTTTATGTGTTTTATGCATTGTTTTTATTGTCCTTTCTTCCATGCTGACAGCTGTATGTATATAGCTTGTGTGATTAATACACCTTGATAGGCCTCTTCCTCTCTTCTTAAGGGCCCATCTGTTCCTTGGGTGAGTCCAGCTCTTTCTTTATTTGCCTCTTACATACTGGCCAATTCTCTTTTAAACATCTGCTACACGTCCACATAGTCTGCGACCTTAGGGTCTTATTCTTTATTTTGCTTGTCTAATTTTGGATAAAATGATAAAGAACAATAGCTAAATTTGTGTCTGTTTAGAGTTTTACAAAAGACTTTAATATACATTGTCTCATTGGATACCAAGGAATAAAATGGTGACGATGATGATGACGACGATGATGATAACGATAATGACTATAATGATCATTGCTTTTTATAATGGGACAAATAAATCATACAGAGAAAAAGTTATTGCATTATATCCCCAAACTCTAAGTGTTAGAGACAGGACTCATCCAGTCTATGCTCCAATCCTATACTAGACTAAAGAGAGAAATATCTTATCTGTGGCATGTTTTTTCTTAAGATGCATCTTGGCTTTTCACTCCTACTCATCTCCCCTCAAAAAGGTACTGTTGAAATTTTTAGTTTGAATTCCAGTAAGCTGACTAATTAATTTTTGCAATATTGAAACTTTCTACCCAAGAACATAGTTTGCCCCACCAGTTCCCATCTTCTATATCCTTTGGTCAAGCTCTGCAGTTTTCTTTATGTGTGGTATACATATTTCTTATTAATAGCTTATTTTAGGTATTCTATACTTTTGTATTAATTTGGATGAGCTCTTTTCATTTTTTTCTAGTTGATTGTTGCTGATATTTAGGAAATCTATTTATCTTATAATCTATGGATTTTGATTACTGTTTTATAGTAGTTACTCCAGCTAAACTTGGTTAGAAGTAATCATTTCTTCAGTAGATAATCTTCTTAGGTTTTAAAAGCAGAAAAAATATATAATTATCAATGATAATTGATAATTTTTTTATTATTTCCAACAAATTAATGTAAACTATGTTTTGTTAATATTGCTATGGTATGGATACTTTTTTAGAATTAGAGACAATGAGGAAGTCAGCTTAGGTTTACTTTTTATTGTTAAGAGTAAATATGTATGCTCTGAAGATTAAGCCACATGAGTAAAGTTAAGTTTCATGTCCTGTGACTATCTCTAGAATGAGAACTTTTGAAAGGTTTGCTTGCTTTGATAGATTTCTTAAAATATAGTTGGGTATATCCTTTAAGCTTTTTCAACATTAAATGGGAAACAAAGAGGATGCAGTTTTCACATTTAAGTAGCCAGTCATTCACTGGCTTGATTGCAAGAAAGCAAGCAAAAGTTATTTCCGGAGCACTGACATAAAATTCACTGACTGAAATTAATTTACTAATTGAAAATAAATTCACTGACAGTGAATATGATCAAGCTTACCTACGTTTTGCATTGATAATAATTGGTATGTTTTTCTTTTTTCTTTTTATTGCAGCAAAATAAAGTATCAAGCAATAGTACATTTTTTTTCGTAAAACGTAAAGGGAATGACTGTGTTGCACTTTGTTTTCCGTGTTCCCTGGGACAGGACACATGATTGTCAAACAGAAATAATAATTATTTATATTGATAAATATTTAAATACTTGAAGTATAGAAAAGTAGAACTTTAAAACCTAAAGAAGGTCAGAGTTTAAATAAGGAAACTGAGATCTAGAGATCTGAAACAACCTGTAAAAGTTCTCCTATGCAGCAGTGGCTCCAGTTCTAGTTCTAGTTCTAGAAAAGAACTACAAGTCAGATTTCTTGACTCTACATTCATCTATATTCAGACAATTTTTAAAACATGCCCGATAGATAATTACCATTTTGTTTATTTAAAATATGATACAATAATTACCATTTTGTTTATTTAAAATATGATTAATTGCATTAATGCTCACGGATGGTCCCCAGTCTCGCCAAATCATCATGACTTCAAATAGCCAGTACTTCATAGATCACTGTACATTGGACATACGTTTAAAGTTTACAGGGTCGTTCTTCCAGGATCAAACCTCAGCCTGGGTCCTGCCAGATCACATTTGTCTGCATCCACTCTATGGACAGAGAAGATGCAGGAAGAATTGTTCCCATTGTTCTACATAGGGCAATGTACAATGGTGGAAGAGGAGCCATCTCTTCTTTTCAAGTCAAAATCAGAGAACCAACTATTAGATAGGTTTATCTTGCCTATCTTTTGTTGAAACACAATAGCATTACAAGGGTAATTATTAGTTATCTTTAGAAACTTCAAATTAAACTCTGAAAAATAAACCAAAGATTTTACATCTCTATGTTAGTAGATCAAAGAGGGGATGCCAGACCTATATTTTATTTAATAATCCTTATAGCTGACAGTGTTGGTTGGCTCAGTCAATACCCACTGCAATTTATTTAGCTGTTTCTTCCTACTATACACATTGGAAAGCTAAAAACTTCATTTGCCAGACTCCCTTACAGCTAGGATCTAGACAGAAAACCTTAGTTCCACCAATTAGAACCATCCTATTTGTGACTTGGAGAAATAAAAGGAAGTAGCTGTGCAAAGAAAAATTGGATCTTCTGGATAAGAAGCCTTTTTTGTGAGACAGCAGTGGCAAAGCTCTTGAGGTCCAATCTCAAGGGTGATCAGTGCCTAGAGATGGGCAGTGGTATTTCACTATAAGAGCCCTGGATCCCCGGATGCTTTGGTTCTGCCTGTCTGATGAACAGACCTGGGTCTTTGATTATCCTAGAGAGTCTATGTTCTTCGTAATATCCTTTAATACTCCTTTCTGCTTAAATTGTCTAGACTTGACTTTCTTATTGAACTAAGAACAATAATTTATATAACCTTAGGACTTCTACTTATAATCATAGCTAATCATGACATTACAATGTATCTATGTAACATTTTTACATATACAAAATAGTAGAGACACTATTGTGATATTTTAACCTACTATGTAATAGGTAGTTTTCTAAGCACTTTACACATATTAACTTATCTAATCCTCCATTTTAATGATAAGGAAACACAAATGTGGAGAGGATAAGATGCCTGAGCTCACAAAGCAAACAAGCAAGAAAGAGAAGCTCAAATGTAAAGCTACGCAATTTAGCTCTGTAGCTCCCCAAGCTCTAATGCCTGAAAATCTTATGAAAAAATTATTATTATTACTATTTTGCAGAAGCAGAGGTGAAGTACATTCAGAGACATTCAGTGACAGGAGTAGTTCAGCTGATAAGTGACAAAGTATAGTGGACCCAAGATCTCCAGAGTCCACATCCAGGGTCTTTCTGCTACACACCACTGCTGGTCAGACTTTCACCCTATTGCTTATTTATCCATTCATTTATTCAGATTGTCCATTATTTATGCATCTCTCCATTCATTCAGCTGTATCTTTCCTTTGAGAGTACTATGGCTTTTCCGTTTGTTGAAGACTATGGAGTTTGCAGTCCCAGGGCCTCTTTCTATAATGTGCTGAGACCCACACCTCATTTCCTTTGGGGTTCTGTAGAGGTGTAGCATGGCCCATAAAAAACACCATCTCTGCTCATATCTCATGATTTTTGCAAATTAATGATCTAAGTAAAATGGGCCATTGCCTTTAAAAGTGTGCTATATAAAATGATAATAAATGCCAGGCTCAGGATCATAATGGAAAAACAACTGTTTGGGGTATTTTGCTATGGTACGGTTCTCCAGTCTGAGTACTTTAAGTAGAGCGGGCTGGGTTTTTTTTTTGGTGGGGGCGGGGGCAGGGGGTTCCATATTCAATGCCTTGAGTCTTCACACATGGCTGGTGCAGAAAGAGAACTGCCTGTGAAGTCAGGAGAGGCTTAAATCCGAGTCCTGCCAATAGGCGTATCAATTAGACAGTGACCCAGAAATCCTTGGAAGAGTGATTTTGAGCTCCCTTCTATCTCCTTAAAGGCTCCTTTTCTTCCATGATTTCTTGGTAGAAAGCTGGAAGAGCTGGGATTTTTGCCAAGGAAGGTTTAGGGAAACAAAAGTTAACTGCTGTAACTTTGAGAAATAAATTGCTCTGTGAGGCAAAGGAAAATTCAAAGATCTTGGGAGAAAAATGAAGCCACAGTTTCAATTATAACTGTAACCAGGTTTAGACCCAACTTTAGGCCAAGTGTCATCCAGACAGATGTTCTTGCAATTTGGTTTCCATAATAAATGTTGTACTTGTGAAAATATTTTAATGACATCTCGGCACTTTACTAGCCCTCAAATTCTAGGAGATTTTCCAGGTCAAGCGAGGACCATTTGCACCATCTCACCCAGTGACCTCTCTCATTCTGCTGGGGCTCATGAAGAACATTAAACTTGCAGATGCAATTATTGCATAATAAAGTATTGATTTCCTAAGAAACCTTATAACATTTTCTTCTTCGTAATTAGCATCTACAAGGAATATATCCAAGAACTTTTATAAAGGATTAAGCACCTATTGCCACTTGAATGAGACACTTAGTACTTTAGTAAAAGAATAAACAATATTAGAAAATAGCTTCAATTTGCAGAACTACAAATTAGATGCATATCACATATAAGGGTTCTCACAATGTCCTAGTTTAGATTTTAGAAGAGAGTTTTAATATATGATATAAGCCATTCTGAAAATGTCATTTAAAGACAAATTGAATATCTTCTCACAGTTGATACAGATGTTACTTTTGCTTGATGATGGGATAACTTACTGGCTCATCTCCTATGGACAGTTTTCACCCATTAAAGCATCAGAAATAAGAACAATGTACAATTATAAAATGAAAGTTTAGTTAAGGTCAAAGAAATGTTCAAGTACAATTTAAAGATAGTTTCTGAGCTGGGTGCGGTGGCTCATGCCTATAATCCCAGCACTTTGGGAAGCCAAGGTAGAAGGATTGCTTGAGGCCATGAGGTCACTACTAGCCTGGGCATCATAGTGAGACCACCATCTGTATAAAAAATTTGAAAACTAACCATCTGTGGTGGTACATGCCTGCAGTTACTAGGGAGGCTGAGGTGGGAGGATCACTGAGCTTAGAAGTTCGAGGTTACAGTGAGCTGCAACCACTATAGCTGAAGACTGTCTCAAAAAAAAAAAGATAATTTTTGCTATGTAGAACTGAGGTTATTTCATACCCCAAGTGAACAAAGGCTATGATGACTTTGAATATCTTCAGGGGAGGAAAGAGAAGATTTATAAATAAGTCATCAACACAAGGTGTTTTTTCACATATTTCTGATTTGCTCCTGTTGAAGTTAGAGGAGTGTTCTCATATCCTTTATATGTTCTGTTGAAGTTTTCTCTGGAACATGTTGAAATTAGCTCTGGGGAAACTTTAGACACAAGGGCTACTAGATCTTACAAAACAGTATGCTAACTAACAGAGCTCCAACCTGCACTCCATTTCCAATCACAGCACTGATGAGCTCTGCCACTTAAAATATTCCCATCTTCAGCTCTGTGCTTCAACTCTGCTGACTGGGAAGCAACGTGGCATTGGCCTTGAAATCAGAGAGGCATGGTATCACTTATTCCTTCTGTGTCTCTCAGGAAGAGACATTCACTCAATCAACCAAAAGATTTGTTGAGTTCCTGCTATGTCCTCAGTACTGTGTTGAAGGGAATTTGGAGGCAATATCAGAAAGGAGACATAGCTCTTGTCCTCAGGTCACTGACAATGACCGTATGTCAAATACATATGCACAATGACCAATTGTATGTAACTGTGCAGGTAGAGCTTTTGCCCATGTTGTTCTCTGTGGCAAGAAGGCGCTCCCTTTATTTACTCAACCAACCAAGTCTAATCATCTTTCAAGATGTAGCTAAAATCCTCTTCCTCCCAGGAAGCTTTCTCTAAACTTAAAGTTCATAGCTTCAGTATTTTTCAGATTATGTTAAAATTATCTTTTCATGGTTCTGGCTTAGTTATTAGAATCTGGTTCATCCAAATGAGAATTAGTTATGTTACTCTGCATATCCTAGGGCCTCTCTTTTTGCTCACTTTTCCCATCTCCTACTGGTCATCCTAGTTGGCCAACTGGAATGGCCAACTAGAATGTGGAGGTGGGAAGATAAGGGAGTCTCAGATGCCTTGTGTGGAAGTCACCATCTGGAGCACAGAGCAGGGCAGAGAAAACCAGTGAATGGATCTGGGGAGGAGGAAATGGAGAATAATCAGCATACAGCCATCTGACCCGCCTGCCAAATTACAAAATATATGTCTTCTGGGCAGATACAGTTTTAAGAATGAGTAACTTAGTTAACGTACCCAGCTAGGGAACAACATAGCCTAGGGGCTCATGACTTCGGGAGCAGAAAGTAGGCTGGATTGCAAACCCTACTCACCTCCTAGGCTGGGCGCCTTGGTGTCAAGGTAAGCCTCACAATAGTATACGGTAGTCCTGCCTATACCAATCCTGACCCACCATATATGACTATTAGCATAGAAAGCATATGGCCCCAAATATAGTTGTGTTAGGAAGTTTGTAAAGTGGGTCTTCAAGGAATTCTTGAAATAGCTGAGCTTTTGTCACTAGCAGAGTGAAATAACTTTGCTGTCTTGCCTCCATCTACCGAAGCTCATTTCCCCAGACAAGACCCTGCTGCCTTGGACTTCTCTGGAACCTGTATGACTCCTCAAATATTGGCCAAAATTCCTGCATACTGCCTGGGACCAGACCCTCTATTTCTACCACAGATCACAGCTCCAAGTATCTCCAGCCACTGCATGTAGATAGACCTCAGGGAGGAGTCTTCATCTATCCCTGCTAGTTTTGTACCTTAATCACATACACATTTCCCATAATCTGGAAATAAACAAATGCATCTTTCTTCTGCTATTATAGGGTCATTGGTTTCAGAGGTTTAAAGAGGGAGGAGCCAAGTTCACACCTACAAAATGATCATTTCTAATAGCTTTAAATCATCAGTAATCTGCACAAACAAGACAGCCTTGCTGTTCTGGGAGTGACTGCATGCTTACCTGTGTTCTCAGGCTCCCAAGCCCTTTGAAAGGTAGGAGTGTCCCTGCCTGTCTCTCTTTTTCTCACTGTTTCTGAAAGCTCTGTTCTTGGCTGGGCTCCTTTGGTATGCAGAACTGTCCAGCTGAATTTCATTCTTTGCCCCCTGCCCCCTGCAAAAAAACAAAAAACAAAAAACAAAAAACCCTGAAACCCAAAATGTTAATTGGGTAGCTGCACTCTGGGCTATTTGCAAGAATTTATTTTTTAAATTATAATTCCAGTTATCTAATTATGTATTCAACCCAGTGTGAATGAGTCTGTACCATGTACCAAGTACTGAAGTTACCGAAATAAAAACCAAGGTCTCTGTCCTCAGGAACACACACACACACACACACACACACACACACACACACATGCACAAAACACCTTAAATTCCAGATCCTTGAACTAAGGAGAATTTAAGAGTTCTACTAAGTTAGGCTCTTACTTTTCAGCAGATAGGCTATTATCTCCACCTTATAAATGACCCATGGAAGGGTCAGTGATATGATTTGGTTGCGTTCCTACCCAAATCTCATCTAGAATTGTAGCTCCTATAATCCCTGCATGTCATGGGAGGGACCCTGTGGGAGGTGATTTAATCATGGGGGTGGTTAACCTCATGCTGTTCTCATGATAGTGAGTGAATTCTCACGAGATCTGATGGTTTTATAAAGGGCTTTCCCCACTTCTATTCACTTCTCTTCCTGCCACCATGTGAAGAAGGATATGTTTGCTTTCCCTTGTGCCATGATTATAAGTTTCCTGAGGCCTCCCCAGCCATGCTGAACTGTGAGTCAATTAAACTACTTTCTTTTATAGATTACCCAATCTCAAGTATGTCTTTATTAGCAGCATGAGAACAGACTAATACAGTCAGAGAGTTAATAGTTTTACTTCCCCAAGGTCTCATAGCTGTTTAAAGGTAGAGATGAAGCTAGAGCACTGCCCTTTCTGCCTTGTACAGTGTCTTGGTTAGTAGAGGAAAGTATTACCCTTGGATGTGCTGAGAAATTCCCATTACCTGACTGGTAGTTACTAGAAGCTTTGTCACCTCTATTGACAAGTAGAACCTCTATTTACCTCCATTCACAAGTGGAACCATAAACAGGCTGTTCTTGTTAGATGTTGCATTGGTTTGTAACACTTCAATATTTAATAGGAAAATCAGAGAATATAAATGGGATAGTGACCTCATTTTCCAAGCCAGCCCTAAGGTCTGCGGTGCAAGGTTTCTGGCTTAGTTGTATTTCATAAACCTCAATCTTTGGACTGGAAGGGAAATGGCTTTTCGTTCACTTGGTAGACCAGCTGTCGCTGGGCAGCTGGGCTTGGTTTACTTTCTGGTCGGGGGAAGCACTTGACAGTCTCTGGCCTAGAATGAGGTCCTGAGCGCAATGATTCAGTCCTTACTAAAGATGACCAAGAGGGCCTGGCCTCCCCACCTCACAGCCACGTGCTTGTATCCTGGTGCCTCTGAAACAAGAACAGAATCCTACTCCACAATCGTGGTTATACTTAGTTACAGAGCAGTGTAATTAATGCCACTTAATGTAAAGTGAAAACAGAATTTCTGCAGCTGCCAACTTCCTCTGGCTCAGCCAGTACTATATGCCGACTTCATTTATAAGCATTATTTTCTTTTTCATCATGCTGATTGCAGAAAGAAAATCACTCCAAGAAAGGGAAACAGTCATCAAACCTCAACTGACAACACACCAAATACAAAATTTAGATTGCAGGTATTGATTTCCATCTAGCATCATGCCAATTGCTCCATAAAATTGAAGACCTCCTGACATCTTAGTCAATGGTCAATTTGAATGTATCAGGCCCAAGACCTCTGGTGGATCCCAGATCAGGATCTTAGCTGGTGTCACATTTCTTATTTCTTCAGTTCATTCATTCCCTACCATTACCCCTGGATTATCTGCTAAATGTATGAGAAAAACTTCATACAAATAAACTTTTAGTTTTCTGGTTATTTAGTCATTGCCATAATTCCATTAGCAAGGGGCTGGCTGCCCCTGTAGCCATTTTCTTACATTCCTTCTACTATGCTTGGCTGTGGGATCCACGATCCAGAAGACATGGATGGAGCAGGCTCTGTTGGGTCATAGTGGAAGGCACCGCTGTCTACAGAAATCTTTAGAGTTAAAGCAAAGACCATTTAATGCTTGGAAAATAAGAGTTTTCTTAAATGTTCCTTAATAATAATAGGGAAGATATGAATTTTTACATAAGGTTATGGTAAGGGTGAATTTGATTTTTGTTCTCAGCCAAGCTTCTAACTAGCGTGTATGGGTTATGGGTTGGTACTGGAGAGGTGACAGGGAGAGGATTGCAAATCTGTAACAGTGCACATGTTAATTCAAGTCAATACTGTCTCAGAAAATAGATGAAATCTGATGAGACATCTTGTTTAACTATCAAACACTCCTGCCAGTTAAAATTCCAGATCCCATTCTAGCTCTTTTGAACAATTCTTAGTATGTCAATTGCCCAGAAGCAACTTGTTTTCTGCAGTGATGACACAGACTTAGGGAAGATGGAAAAAAAAATCACCATGAATCATATTTAACTCCACCTTTCAACATCTTTGCACTATTCTGTGTACCCTTTGAAGCCAATGGGAGCTTCCGCAGCATAGCAAGTACATCAGGTTGGGAGGGTGGATTGGAAACCAGGACATCCCTGGAAATGAAACACTACCAATAATTAAATTAAGCCATTTGTCAATGCACATTTTCCAAAAGTACTGGAAATCTCTGAACAGTGCAATTAGAGAATTCTGCTCTTCAACAATTGAATTTCTCACATATTGCTTTAACTTTCAAGACATATGAAAATGCTAATGTCTATTGTTATACAGAGAGAACAATGGGAAAATGCCAAA
This sequence comes from Trachypithecus francoisi, assembly GCF_009764315.1. NCBI lineage: Eukaryota > Metazoa > Chordata > Mammalia > Primates > Cercopithecidae > Trachypithecus > Trachypithecus francoisi. Next base: position 16,544,244 of record NW_022681462.1, read on the forward strand.
GTAGCCTCCAGAAAACAGCAACAAAAAATGGCCTCCGCCCTCTCCCCCAGCCCCCTGCACCCTAATTAGAGCGTCATTAGAGTTGCACAGTTTACAGCCTTGGTAATCAATTACATTCTATCCTTCATCCTCTGGGGCCCCCACACCCGGGCAGGGCAGAGCCAAAGCAGACTTCTAGAGCAGGGTGAGGCACAGATGTCCTTGCTAGCTATGGCCACATCAAAGGAGGATTTTCCTTGTCCTCTTAAATGGGTGCTGTATGATAGGATTCAACTCCACTCATGCAAAATCTAAAACAATATCCTGCCCTAGGCAAAACAGACACATTTCCTCTCCACACTCTCTCATCCTCTCGTATATCATTCCTCCTTTCTTTCCCCACTGTCCCTCCAGCTTCATTTTGTTGGATTTTGTCAGATCCATATTTTACGGCTCCAAAAACTTTCCCTCTGTGCTTTCTCCCTGGCCTTCTCTACCCCGACAAAACATGTTTTTTCTTTTGTTTACTTGGTTTTTCTCTTTCACCTCATCTGATTAACTGACCTAAGCTAAAGTATTAATGGCTGAAAGCGACTTAAAGTGGTAATTCAACCAGATAACATACATGTAAGGTAGTGAAAATTTTATCATTTTAGATACTAGCATAATCTCTCTTCTAGGATAAGGAACTGTCATTGTTTGGGGGAAATAATTTTTTAGCTATTTGGGGTAGAAAGTGAGACTCAGAGGATAACAGTTTCAACAGAATCAGGTGGTTTTGTTTTGTTTTGTTTTTGGGACAGAGTTTCACTCTTGTTACCCAGGCTGGCAATGGCGCGCTCATCTCACCACTACCTCCGCCTCCCAGGTTCAAGCGATTCTCCTGCCTCAGCCTCCCGAATAGCTGGGATTACAGGTGCCCGCCACTATGCCCAGCTAATTTTTTGTATTTTTAGTAGAGATGGGCTTTCCCCATGCTGGCCAGGCTGAACTCCTGACCTCAGGTGATCCATCCGCCTCGGCCTCCCAAAGTGCTGGGATTACAGGCATGAGCCACCCCGCACGGCCATATCATGTGGTTTTTAATACATCCTTTAAGTGCTTTTCTTGGGAGACTAAAAGAAACGTGCTTTGTTCCTGAGAGGATAGGGAGAGAAGAGAATAGATGGATAGAAAGGTACAATGAGGGGAAGAAGGAATGGCATGAACTTGAGCTCTTTGTGAGATAAACAACTAGTGAACTTTCCACATGGGAATGGGCAAAGCAGATTTTAAGAATGAGAATGTCTAATATTTAAAATTGTGCTTATTGTTGCAATGCAAACTGTCTTTTCCAACTCCTTCTAAGTCTTTTTTTATATCTACTTGATGCACAAGTGATTTTTGTGAGCGGATTTTTGTATGCATTTGTAGTATTTTATATACTACAAAATAGTAAGATTACAAGAGCAGAGGCTTACTCTAGGGTGGGGGTATATGACTTGGAGGCTGTGGATCACTACGAGGCCTAGTGATAAACTTAAGGACATGAGACACCCTGAAATTTTGCACAAACATTGTGTATTTGAACAAAAATGCTCTAATTTCCCTCTTACTCTCAAAGGGGCAATCACTTCTCAAAAATTATGAAATCTGCTTCTAGAGCTCTTGAGGGCGTGTAAGTATAGACAATCAGAACTGAGAAGAACAGTGAGATTCCTCCATCTAGGTATAGACCTCGGACCTTTTCTCTTCTGAGATTATTCTCTTTTCTTAAATGACTCTAGATCTATGGCTCCTTGTGTGATCTAGGCACTTAGTCCCATGATCCAGAGCCTACAGCCAATGCCCTGCTTTCAAGCTCCACTTGAATGTGTCAACTCAACTGGCGCCAAGAGGAAACTTTGAATCTTTCCCTCACACCCAGTCCTTTTCAGGATCACAGTGTTCTTAGCTGTGTATAGTAGACCAAGGAGTCATCCTTGATGTTTCACTCTCCACTATCATTCTTCCCCATATCCATTTCTTTACCAAATTTTATGATGTTTCAACTTCCTAAATGTCTTCCGAATCTGCCCACTCTCCCCATGTCTCTCTCCATCATTCTAGACCCAGCTACTGCTGTCTTTGATTTACTACTACATAACCACTTACTTAGGCTACCATGACCACCACTGACCCCTCTTCGGATCATTCTTCATGTTACTTCCGGACTGTCACAGATTGGGTTTCCTCGGAAGCAGAATTGAGATGGAGGTTAGCAAGCAAGAAGTTGATTAGGGAGTGTTTCTTGTGGAAATGAAGGGAAGTAAACTTGGGCAGAGGGAGAAGCTGATCAGCAATAAAGTCTCAACTGAAGCCTCATCCAACACTGTGAGGGTTTCTGAAGGTAGAGCTGTTTCAAGGTAGAAAGAGCAGGGTAGGCCTTTCCACTCCTGCACTAACTAAGATGGGGTTCTGGAAAGAAGCGCAACCTTGCGCCTGGTGGTTCTGCAATTTAGGCAATTCCCAAAGGTATTTTACAAGTAAAGCTTTCTTCTGGCAGAACTCCCAGCAGCTGAGGTAATGGGGTTTTCTTTTTTCTTTCTTTGTTTTCTTTTTTTCTTTTAGAGACATGGTCTCACTCTGTTGCCCAGGCTGGAGTGCAGTGGTGCAAACATAGCTCACTGTAGCCTTGAACTCCTAGGCTCAAGCAATCCTCTTGCCTCAGCCTCCCAAATAGCTGGGACTATAGGCAATGCACTACCATGCCCAGCTAATTTTTAAATTTTTTTGTAGAGATGGAGTCTCGCTATGCTGCCCAGGCTGGTCTCCAACTCCTGGTCTCAAGCAATCCTCCCAACTCAGTGTCCCAAAGTGCTGAATTACAGGTATGAACCACTGTGGCTGGCCATATTTTTGATTTTTGAAACAGAATCTGGTGGCACAGTAACATTTTCCATTCTGATCATGTCATCCCTTTGTTTAAAACTCCTCAGTGACCTTCCAGTGGCTCTTAGGAGAAGCCTGAACATAACCCTACTAACTGTGCATAATCGGACCCCTACTTGGTCTTTCCAACTTCACCTCCATTCTACTCAGCTTTGCTCTCTGGACTCAGCTGCATTGGGTGTTTACAGTCTCTCATATTTATCTTGCTTCTTCCTACCACCAGGCCTTTGCATGTGCTATCTCCTCTTTTGCCATTGTTCCCCCTACCTCCACTTCACCTTCAACACTTCTTCCTAACCTCCGTGACTGGGTCACTCCCTCTTTATAGGCTCTCACAGCACATGTTTCTTTGTGCAGTAGCATATGTGTTGGCTGTAAGTTTTGTATTTATTTATATGGTTATTTCCTAGTAATCCATTACTAGGAAATGTCTAGAGGACAGAGCAGTGTCTATTTTACCCACTATTGAATTCCTAGGGCCTTTTACAGTTCCTGATCCATAGTGAGGATGCAGAGAATATTGTTGAGTGGAAAGTGAATGAATGCCCTTATTTTATGGCTCAGGTCACCAAAGATTGAAGAGATTGCATGGAGTTGTCTAGGGTCAAACAGCTGCTTACTGTCAGGGAAGGATATTTCAAGTCATAGTGTATTTGCATATTATTTGGAGATTTTTGTGGCCTATTCATAGTTAAGTTTACAGCTAAAATTTGATTATGCTTCTGCCTTTTGACCCCCCTCTTGAACTGGACCATTGATTTTTCTCTCCTAGTACTTACCCACCTTGATGGTTGTCTTCACTCAAATAGTCACCAATTTAAATTTCAAAGAAAAGCTTCGAATGGATTGGAGTTTAAATCCAACCAGACAAGACTTTAAAAAAATTCTACATAACACCAAATACTCAGTTTGACCAATTCTTTTGCTTTTCATCCAGTTGCTTTAAAATGATAGAGCGGCAGTCTTTATTTCAGCCAGATGCCCCACCCCCTACCCCATCCACACTGCATGGAAAAGAGAGTGAGAGAAACAAGGAGAAGGAGGTTGGACCACAGGTATATTTCTGGGCTCAAGTTTAGAGAACGATGATTTGGAATCTGGGGCATAATTCACCAATCAGGCTACCCATGCAAATGAGAACATCCTGACTTGTTCAAAAGAGTTCCGTAAATAATATTATTCATCTCCTAGAAGCAAGCCATATTTTTACTGGACTTTTTACTTCAGCCTTGCATTACTAATGAGAATATATATTTTTAAAACTCTGTTATTTATTTCCCTTCTGCTTAATATTTCAATCAAACATACATTTACTATATTAATCACAGGACATGATAGTTTTAAAACCTCAGAAATCATTTTAATTGAATACCTCATGTCTGTTTAATCTAAAGTTAATAAAACCTTTTTTTTACATCATTGTATCCAATTTTAATTTCTTGCTGTAGGACATTCACCTCTCCCCTCTCCGAATTATTTTTAAAGTCAGTCTTCTAAAAAATTCCTATTTTATTTTGAAATCAAAGTTAGATTTCTATGTCAATATACTAACTTGTTATTTACTAAAATCAGTGCAATAACCAATAAAGTGGAGAACTGTATATCAATGATAAAAATTTGTAACATATTTACTCAAAGTACATTGTGAAATAAGAAAATCTCAGGTGATATCAGTCATCTTCTGATATGAACAGAATTGGGTGAAGAGGAAATTTCTGTTATATAACTTTAAGTATCTGTGCATTGGTGGAAGTTCTAAATGGGAGAAATAGGGGGTGTGCACATGGCACCAAGTGGCATTTCTTAAATTACTTTCACTAGAAATTGCATGACCACAACAATTATGGATTTGGATATTCAAGCCATAGAATTCATTGTTCCACAAATCTGCAATGTTTCCAGTCTTTCCCATTTACTTCAGAGATGCATGTTGTTCTTTATCTACATATAATAGGTAAAGAATGATACTTTAGCTCTTCCTTTGATTAGAGTTATCTGGCCCCATGTTCCTGTTGTAAAATGAAGAGAAATCTGAGTTGAGAAAATTTGTCTCAGAAACATATGGAACCTATTCCTTTAGGGTTTCATTTATTGGGGACCAATTAGCTGGGCAAGTATTGACTCCTTTTATATTTTGTATCCAGTGTTGTCTAGCAGAGGGCTTCACTATGGCTCTTCTTACACAAACACCTGCTTTGCCTGACCAATCCTGTGCAAGGTCAACAAACCCATTCCTGTTGGAAAGTAATATTCCAATATCATATAGCTGGGGTGACCATAGAATTCTTCTGCCAAACTAGGAAATATTTTAATATGAAAGGGGAAGCACTATTGAGTCAGGGCAACAGGTGCAAATCTCAAGCATCCATGGAAAAACAGTACATATGGTTACTCTGTAGTATATCTGGAGCACCAACCTCTTTCTCCTCCAGAATAACTTACTTTCTATGAAACTTTCTCACAAAAAGTTTAATTCATGTTTTGTGCCTCATAAACACAGCCTGATGCAGGATTCTTAAAATCATTTGAATCTATCACATCATAGATCTGCTACAGGGGGAAATTCTCAAACTCCAATAAATGACCTGATCTATATTAGATATTGAGTCCACGTTAAAGTCCCTCTGGCATAATTCTTCTCATGGTTTTATAATCCCAAGATCCACAATCAAAAGCAATAATGACAAAGGGTAATCAACTTTCTGCATGACTACAGGGCTCTTCCAAGAACTAGATCAGTATTTAATTAGTCACAATCCTATCCTTGCCCATTCTGAGTTGTTTTCTGTTTTCCTGAGCCTGGGGTACCATCTCCAAGGATGCAAGGGCCCCAATGAAGGATATCATAGAAAACTGCCAGATTTTTAATATTCTGACCCTTACTCCCTAAGAGAGTAACTATAAGCCCATTTAAGGAAGAATACAGCCAGTGGAGTTTGAGCATTACTCATCACATTGCAGACTATTCTGTTTTTGAAGAGATAGATTGAAGGTAAACAGATCTGCTTGTTGCTGCCTTTCCTGGAGTTACACAATCTTGGTATCATACCCAGAGGTCAAATAAGAGAATCCTGATTTTTATTTTCCTGAGGGAAATGCTGTTTAGAAATTTCTCTTCCTGAGAGAATTTTTTGTTTCAAAGTGACCAGAAAGGATGAGTTATTGAACAACTCTTGCGTCATAATCCAATGAGCAAAGAAAAAGCAGTGATCCAATTACCTATGGACATTCACGAAGACAAGTGCAATCAGTTGCAGATGATTAACCTGTTCATAATCCAAATACGAGAAGCAAATCATCATTCTGGAGCCCTGTGGCAAAGGAATTACATTTTCCAAACTAAGCTATGAATAAAAAGGGTGATTAGAGAGGAAACATCTTGGCCAGTATTTTACATGATTCTTAAGGAAACACAGTCCTCAAAAGGCTTTCTTCTTGTGATGCAGATTTATTCTGAGAGGAATAACAGAACCTTTGCAATATCGAACATAGGTAATTAATTTGGTATGTCCCTGCACTACTTTTGAGCAATGAGTGCCAGGAGTGAGCTTAATGGTGTTACATAGGAGGTGATATGGTGCAATGCAATGGGTGACCTTTTTCAGCTGGTACTTCAGGCAGCAAAAAATTCATTCCGTGAGAAAAGACTTAAAATGCTCCTCTCAGTAGCAAAGAGGACACTGAATAAGGTAGAAAGAAGACAGATTTAAAAAGCTTGGGTTTGAGAAATAGAGCTAAAGTATTTTGCTGCCATTTTTATTAACACGCAGTCAAGTTGTCACTAATCATTTGCAGAGTGCATTGGAGGGAAAGGGAATTTTTCATAGGTGTAAATTGGTAAAGTTTTTGTTCCTCAAAAGTGGTAGACCATTATTTTTTCTGTGATTAGTAAAAGACTTGTAGTTAAAATTAGCCATCTCAATGCAGAAGGCTTGAAACTGTAAGATCTGGACATGGAAAAGGGGCTAAAAGATAATTCCATTAATCACATTCTTTAAAAGTTATCACTAGTTCCTTAATGAATAGGAAGTAGAGACTAGATTCAGGATTCTTTTTAGTATGTTCTATGTAAATATTATCATCATTGTAAACATACATCATCAATGTAATATTATCATCATTGGGTATTTATTCTCAGAAAACTTTATTTTATTTTTAAAACATTATTTTTTTAAAGCACTAGAGCACTTGTAGGTTTATAGCAAAATCAAGATGAAGTTACAGAGTTTTCCCATATACCCCCTGCCCTCCCGTGCGTAACATTTCCCATTATCCACATCCCCACCAAAGTGGTACATTTGTTACAACTGATCAACTTACACGGACACATCACAATCACCCAAAGTCTATAGTTTATTTAGGGTTTACTCTGGTGTTGTACAGTCTTTGGGTTTGGAAAAAATGTATAATGACCATCAGTATACTATCATACAGAATATTTTTACTGCCCTAAAAATTCTCTGAGGTCCACCTATTTTTCTCTTCCCCATCCCTAACCCCTGGAAGCCGTTGATCTTTTTACTGTCTCTATAATTTCACCTTTTCCAAAATGTTATATAGTTGGAATCACACAGTATATGGCCTTTTCAGATTGGCTTCTTTCACTTAGTAATATGCATTCGAGGCTCCCCCATGTTTTTTTCATGACTTGAAAAGTAAAGTTTTCATTAGTAAATTCATCGTCTGGATGTACTAGTTTATCCCACTCACTTACTGAAGGACATCTTGGTTGTTCTCAAGTTTTTGAAATTACACATAAAACTACTATAATCATCTGTGTGCAGGTTTTTGTGTGAACATAAGTTTTCAACATCTTTGGGTAAATACCAAAGAATGTGATTATTGGATTATATGGTAAGGATGTATTTCGTTTTGTAAAAGAAACTACTGAACTTTCTCACAAAGTGGCTGTACCATTTTTCATTTCTACCAGCAATGAATGAGAACTCCTGTTGTTTCACATTCTGGCCTGCGTTTGGTATTGTCAATGTTCTAGGTTTTGGCCATTCCGTTAAGTGTGTACTGGTAGATGATTTTATTTTTATCTTCACTGAGTTCTGTGTTAAATTATTGCCTTAGTCTATTTTCTGCTACTGTAACAGATTGCCTGAGTCTGAGTAATTTATAATGAACAGAATTTTATTTGGTTCATGGTTCTGGAGACTGAGAAATCTAAGAGCATGGCACTGGCATCTGGGGAATACCTTCATGCTGAGTCATCCTATGGAAGAAAGTGGAAAGGTAAGCAAGCATACCAGACAGAGGGAGCTGGCCAAACTCACCTAGGAAACCACTCCCACAATAACCAACCTACTTTCACAATAATGGCATTAATACATTTGTGAGAATGGGACCTCATGGTCTAACCATCTCTTAATGGTCCCATCTCTTAATGCCATCACAATGGCAATTAGATTTCAACATGAATTTATGAGAGGACATTCAAACCATAGCAGCTATAAATCTAGATATTTCTGTTTTTCTGCAGATACCAGAAATGGAGAAATCCTATCTGGTTTTGTGCCCAGAATATACATAACCGGGAAGATAGTAGTCTTTGGAAAATTGAGTCTATGTATACATTACAAAGGCATCAAGTCCCTGAAATGTAAGGTAGTATCTTACATCCTTCTTCATTGCCATCTACACTCTCCATCCCACAGGCACAGAATTATAATGTGTGTGCTCACAGACACATAGAAATATAAATCAAATATGTTTGATCCAGGACAGCCATTGAGAAGTTTCTTTACTCACACCCAGTTTCCACCACACACACACACACACACACACACACACACACTCACACACTTAGTGCTAGCAAGGATTCTAAAAAGACTTGGTAATATTCAGCCATTGCGAAGTTTCTTCACTCACACCCAGCTTCCACCACACACACATACACACACACACTTAGTGCTAGCAAGGATTCTAAAAAGACTTGGTAATATTTACATTAATATAGAGTTTAAGTATTTTCAAATCCTTCATGTATTTTGTGCGAACCTCAACCCTCTGAGGTCAAAAAAAGCATGACAGTCCCTGTAGAGTAGAAAACCAAGGCCTGTGGCAGCATACTGCCTTGTCCAATATTTCATGTCAAAGTAATGGCAGAATCAACACAAGAATTCAGGTCTCTTCACTCTCAGACTTCTCTGCATGTCACACTGCTTACCCTGGTGCAATGACCAGGTTTCTCTTTTGTTCCTGCTGCTGGAAGAAAGAGGTATGCAAAGCTATCATTAGTGATATGGAAAGCAAAGGAACTGATTGGCAAATACTGGTAGCCACATTACATGAGCTTATGAAGATAGACCTTCTGAATCACGTGGTATGTTGCTTAGTGAGATTATAAAACATTTCGAAAAAGAAAAAGAAAAAATATTGGCACAGAAAATTGTTCAGAGAATTAGTAAAGGGCAATTTAAAATAGACATCAACAGCGAGTGGTGACAATGAGGTGGGGTAGGGCAGGGCAGAGCAGAGAAGACTGGAATGGGCTTGAGAAAACCTGGATTGTATTTGTAACTACATCACTTACTGTCTTCGAGATCTTGAGCAAGGTATTTAATCTCTGCATGCATCAGTTTCCTTGTATGTTAACCTGCTTGTCCTCATCACAAAGTTCTGTAATAATCAAATGATAACATCAACATAACTTTTACAATTCTGAAGTGCTGGACAAAGGTAAGAAATTACACAGCAGTACACATAGTAGGTACTACGTAAACATTTATTTAACTAAAAATGCTATTTCAACTGGAATTGAACACTACTATGCATGGTGACTTCTAAGATTATATGCCAATAATTATTGCTTTAATGGAAGTGGCTAAGTGAATTAACCTACTGCCAGAATTATGGATCCAATAGCATTATGGAAAATTGTTATTATTCCCTGCCTGAGGTATCTGGGTATGTACTGCAGTAACAAACATGCAAATTCTGGCCAACAGCCTGGGTGTTTTTGCTACTTGATAAAACTGGAATGCTTGAATACAGTTTTTCCATTTGAAAGACACATTACAAAAATCCGCCAAGACAAGTTAAGTAAGTGTCTCTGGCAGAGGCATTAAACAAATGTAGAGAGTGAGAAACATCAATGCAATGCTAGCTATTTTTGTGCTCTATTATCACCCATGGAGATTCTTAATGTAGTAAGAAAATTCCATGATTATAAACTCCAGATAAATGGCTTGCCTAATAGGCTATCAGTGTCTGTATTGTTAAGAACAGATTAATCTGAATTTTGAAAACTTACTAACCAGTCATCACAAAACTTCATTTGCTATGTGTTATATGCATATATATTAATAAGAAGCAACCACTATAGGAAAGAATAGTATTGCTCTTTGTGTAATCTTATAATTTCACCAACAATGAAGTCTGTGCCAGAGAACATCTTGTCTGTAAATGTCTTCCTATGGGTGCCAAATTGCTTTAACTTTAATCTCTCTGTAGAAAAGAACCCTACAGAACCACCAGTTCTTTTCTACTTTACTCCATTGCTTTGTCAAGAAAAAAAACAGGTGTCACCTATCATTTCTGCCCACTTAGATAATCTTTAGGGTCTTCTTGAAAACTTTCTTGGGAGCAACATCCTCTAAACATCGTTGCTCATAAAAAAATATCAAATACTTTAATGTACAAGTTGTCCCCTGCCCTGAGGTATGTTTATGTTTGAGAGGATCGTTTTGTTTCTCCAGGGGCATGGCTATTTTTTGTTGTTGTTGTTTGTTTGTTTAGTAATCTCGAAGTGCATTTTTCATCATCCAGCATGGGTTAGGTTGTTGCAGGCTCTCTGGAGCTGTTTAGAGGCTTTCTGATGAATGGATCCTGGGTAACTGGACTCAGTCACCTAGGGTGTATCCACAGGCCTTCCTTCCTCTCTCTAAGACATCGGAGATTACTTCATTCTGAGCAGTGGCTGTCAAATGCCAATATGCACAACAAAATGAGAGAATAAAAGCAAAGTTGTAATTGTTTTATTGGGGCAAAATATACATAACATGAAATTTATCGTTAAGTATACAGTTCAGTGGCATTAAGTGTATTGACATTGTTGTGTGACCATCACTACCATCCTTCTCCAGAACTCTTTCATCATCCTATACGGAAATTCTGTGCCTATTAAATGCTACCTCCTCATTCCTCATCCCCTCCATCCCTGGCAACCACTATTCTATTTTCTCTATGAATTTAACTACTCTAGGAAACTCATGTAAGTGGAATCATTTAATATTTGGACTTTTGTGACTGACTTATTTCACTTAGCATAAAAATGTCCTCAAGTTTCATTCATGTTATATAGCATGTCACAGAATTTCCTTCCTTTTTAAGAATGAATAGTAGTTCATTGTATGTATATACCATATTTTGCCTATCCATTCATCTTAATGGGCTGTTTCCACCTTTGAGATGTTGTGAATGAGCTGCTGTGTACAAGGTTGTGGCAACATGGTAATTTTTTTTTTTTTTTTGAGACAGAGTCTCACTCTGTCGCCCAGGCTAGAGTGCAGCGGCATGGTCTTGGTTCACTGCAACCTCTGCCTCCTGGGTTCAAGCGATTCTCTTGCCTCAGCCACCTGAGTAGCTGAGCTTACTGGTGTGCACCACCATGCCCGGCTGATTTTTGTATGTTTAGTAGAGACGGGATTTCACCATGTTGGCCAGGCTGGTCTCAAACTGCTGAGCTCAAGTGATCTGCCTTCCTTGGCCTCCCAAAGTGCTGGTATTACGGGCGTAAGGCATCACACCCAGCCAGCATGGTGAATTTTTTATAAAGCTAAATGTATTTAAAGATCTGTCCTTCCAGTTTTTTCCTTGGTATGAATCCACCTTTTGTTTATGAAATAATGTTGACAGCAAGTGCTATGTCTGAATGCTTGCATCTCCCCAAAATTGATATGTTGAAATATAATCCCCAATGAGGTAGGATTAAGAGGTAGGGCCCTTAGGAGGAGATTAGGTCACCTATTGAGGGCAAAGCCCTCAAGAATGAGATTAGTTCTCCTAGAAAGAGACTCAAGGGAGCTTGTCTGTCCTTCAGCTGCATGAGGACACAGCTAGAAGGTATCAACTATGAGGAATGGGCGCTTATCAGACCCCAGATCTACCAGCACATTGATCTTGGACTTCTCAGACTCTGAAACTTTGAGAAACACATTTGCGTTGTTTATAAGTTACCCAGTTTACCTACTGTTCTTGTTGGAGCAGCCCTAGCTGACCAAGACAGCAGGTGCTAGTTCCTTCCCCCTTACTTGGCAAAGTAAAATGTTGACAGCCCTAAGTCAAGTTCCTATTTAGAAATTTAACTCATCTGTGAAATACCAAAGTCTGGAAGACACAGAAATTCTTATTAAACTTAGGTGAGCTCCAGAATCATCTAAAAAGCATTGGGAAATGGAGTTCTCAGGAGCCCACACTAAACTAACTGAAACCAAATCTCCAGACGTGCAGGTTAGGCCGCAATATGATTTTAAAGCTCCTGAAGTCATTCTGGTTTATGGCTAAGTTGAAGAATTACTTATGGCTTTTCAGAACTACCCTGCATGTCAAGCAAGAGGTATCAGTTTGGTCAGTGGCTACCCTTCTGTCATCACCAAACCTATCAGGTGAGCACGACCAAATTTCAAGCATGTCCAGGACTACTAACAAGATTGCCAGGTGGAATTGAGACTGCTTAAAGATTTAATCAATTGTCCGCAGTGCAACTTCTATTTCCAAATCAAAGCTGGAATTTGTTTGTGTGGTTCCTCCACAGCTGTCTGCACCTGTTCCTTAGGGAAAGGAAGAATCAATTTCCATGATTTCTGTCTTTTCCTCCACCTCCTCAGAGTTCTTGAACTTGGCCAGGCCATGCTTCCAAACTACATTTGCCCCAAATCTTATAGTATCTAGTCTCTCTGCTTTTGCTCTTTTCTGAAATGATAGCCCAGATTGAGGTGGATTTCATTCACACATGTATTGATTTTCTTTTCACAAATAAATAGCTATGGGGTCTATTATGTGTCCAAAGAGTCAATAAAGCACATAGGGAAACATGTCAAAAATGACAAAGGAAGTTGAATCCAGCAAGAATCTTTCCAGTGCCATCCATGGAGCAAACTCATCCACATTTACCGTTCACCTTCACTGCCTCCCAAATACCAAACTTCAGTCGATGGCATGTGTGATTAGTGAGGGAGCTGAGTTGATTAAGTGCGGTGACATTTTGAGAAAAGCAGGACATTCCTCATTATCCGCAAATCCATGGGTATGAGAGAGCTCTCTCATTCACGTATTAGCATTTCCATATCCGTCTCCTCTTCTCTGCAACCTCTAGCAAGGCAGCTTGCCTTATTAGTAACATGTTTGGGATTAACAGCTTTGCTATTGTGTTAGCATCTCTGTCATTACCCAGGGAGGGAAATTGGCAAGTGCTAAGCCGGTTACTAACAGACCTAAACCGTGCCCAGGATGGAATTCACACACAGAGACCAACCTCAAAGCCAAAACGTCCCCAACTACAAGAGAGGTGTATGCATCTTTAACAAAAATGAGCCTCATAATTAGCATAGGACAATTTTTAAACATGCTAAAACTCTCAGGTTGCATTAAAAAGAAATGTCATTTAGGCATTTACAAAGTAATGGAATCTCACTTCCATCTGCTCCAGCCTCCTTTCAACACCTCTCCCCATAGCGGTGCCAAAAGGAGAACAATTCTAGGCTAGCAGTGTGCGCTATTTGAGAGCCAGCTTGGAGTCATGGATTGGGAGGGGCTAGACCCTGAAAATGGCTGGAAGTATTAAAGTGTCTGGTGGTGCAGAGTGGGCCCATAGGCTCAAAGGTTTGTGACCTGGCTTTCTACAGCCATGAAGTCTGGCCAAAGTCCCGGGCCAGCACAGGGTCCAATGGAGGGAGCTTAAGAATAGGAGGTGGACCAGATGTGTGTGCACCTCCAGTCCTTCTGATGGGATGCAACCATTATGGGAACGGTACCATCCCTGGGTCACTTTCCCTTAAGCCACCTTAGACTGTGGAGTGGTAAGCAGGAGACACAGGTGCTCTAGAGAAACTCACCCGTTATTGTGGGCACATGTACATAGTCCCCATCTGGCTTATCACATGGTGCCGCTCTGGAGTTGTTGCAGAGAACAGAAGGAACACTTCCCACTGATAACTCTCTTCCTTTCTTAATGGTGACCAGCTCCAGGTCACAGAGGCAGACACTGAAAGTCTGGCAAAAAAAAAAAAAAAAAAAAAAGAAAAAATGTTTCCTAGACAACTCTGAGACTAAACTCAAGAATCAAGCAAGGGTTGTGCTCTATTTCTAGCTGAAGTTTCCAGCTTCAAACAAGTCTTCCTCCAGCCAGGGTTCTCAGGACCTTCCCAGCTGTTGCTGGAATGGATACTCACTTTGGGTCATGCTTTCTCATGGGGCTGTGGACCTTTTGGCCCCCAGTTTCTTCCACCACTTTCTCCATAGAGCAAAACATCCTTCTATTGTTAGAAATAAGGCTTACATCCATAACCCCATTTTTAAAACCAAAAGGAAACCCTGGATGACCTCAAACACCTGTGTCAGAGAGCCTGCCATGAGGCTGGGGTTCTCAGGGCTCAGAATGATCAGGAAAGCAGGGAAAAGGAAGGCTGGGCTCATGACTTAAAAAGCAAACTATGTTTACTTCAGAATTTTGCCTGGGGCAGGTCCTATTTCCAGTTTCTAGATCTGGTAACTGAACTTTGTGAAGCAGAAATTTCAGCACTCGGTTTGGCAAGATTTTCTCTGATTTGTGGGCTTTCTTGGCTGAAAAGTCTTACAAAGCAGTAATAACCCAGCTTCACCATGCAAAATATTTAACAAATCACTTTGGTAGAAAGATTAAAAATGCATGACACGGGGGCCAAACCCCTAATTCTAGGACATCTCTTTGCACTTTGGAACACGAGATGTGTGTCCCAGTGTATGGGGTCTCAGATTCTCCTCTCAGTTTACAGCCAGACCTGAAGGCAACTCACCTGGTGCTTCCCTAGCTCTCACTCTTTCCATGCTCTCTGTCCCTTCCCTGAGTGCTTTCCCTTGGGAAAGGGTGAGAGACGGTCCTTTCTGCGGTTGGGTGGATGTGGGTCAATTTCAACACAGCCCCTCTGGGTCTCACCCAACTGCTTCTGGAAGTACATGCATTCCCCCCACCAACCCCACCACCAGCTTTAATTTGCCTGGTTGGTACATCCATTTCTAAGCCCCAGAAAGTCATGCTTTGTCTTAGCTCCCTGCAGTGTAATTGGATGAGAAACCTCCAAATAGGTGGCTTCCTGCAGTTTGTAAACAGTGACCTGACCTCTAGCCTGAGCACACTTGCTGTCTAGGCCCTTCTCTGGACCCTTCCTCCTGTGCTTGAGAAGACAAAGAACTGAAAATCCCTCTGTGGTCAGAAGCCCAGGACAAGTAACAATCCCGGCCTTCTCAGTTCTAAACTCATCTTTCTAAACTCTGAATATTCATCTCATTAAAATAATTTTTCTGGTCAGAATTCGGTTTCAGAGAAAGACACTTAAGTAGATCAAAAACATTAATAAATCAGAGAAGGCTCGAATTGAAAAATCGCTGAATTGAAGCTACACTGGGTCTCATCCACGCTGCTGCCCACCTGCCCTTCCTTCCTTCCTTCCTTCCTTCCTTCCTTCCTTCCTTCCTTTCTTCCTTCCTTCCTTTCCTCCTTCCTTTGTTCTTTCCTTTTTCTTTCTTTCCTTCATGTGTGTCTACCACCTACATTTTACCCAAGGTATGAAATGTGTGTTACAAACAAGTGTGTACGTGTGTGTGTATGTGTGTGTTTCCATATGTGTTCACCTGTCCCCTGGAATCTTTCCACAGGTGGAAGCTGACATGATTTAAGGCTGACTTTAGCGGGCTTTAACATACAGACCGCTCGGACCACAGTGTCTGGGAGTGTGGGAAGATGCAGATCAGAACCTGCTTACGCTGCTCTCCAAACCCCACTGGGAAGAATGACTATGGCTCCAGCCCGTCCACCCAGAGCTTCTTCATTCCCCTTCTTTAGTGCTGGAGGTAAGAATTACAAGGGCAAAGAACTGAGAGTTCTAGGCAGAGAACTGAACCCTCCAAGTTTTGACTCTGGGAGAAAGAGGGTAGAGATGGTCGGGGCTCCCTAGGGTCCCTCTGATGTCCAGGCCCCATCAGCTGGTTTGGGGAAGCAATGCCCGCCAGAGGGCAACTCATGAGCAGGATCAGGACGAGGTGCCCACAGATCACAGCCTCTAAAACACTGGTTAAGTCTGGTCTGTGAATTGAACCTCTTATACTAAAAATATTATTTGTTTTCTATCTGAAATTTAAATTTAACTGAGCATCCTGTGTTTTTATTTATTAAATTTGACACTGATTGGAGGTCTGCAGGAAAAACAGGACATTTACGCCTGTGGAGCAATACTATTCTGTGCTGTTAGGGGCCAGGAATGGCAGAAATACCAAAACCATGTCTAAAGGGCATTGAAGAACTTTCTCGGAGCCATCAACAATATTGCTATTGTGCCTTGCTAGAGAAGACAATCATAGCCAAGAAAAAAATTGAGGCATCTTCTCTCTTCTTTTCTCCTCATATCTGGTGAATATATCTTTAAGTGTTCAAACAGGGACTTTTTTTTCAGTAATAAGTACACTGGGGCAAAAGGTGTAAACCAAGACAGTTCCAGGCAAACTAGGCTGTCTGTTCACTCTAATTAACCACCAAATTCAGTATTTGATGATGCATTGTCTTTTTGAGCTATCAACTCCCTCAAGACGGGGATCTCTGAATAATTCTTTGTTAAACTAAATTGAAAATTACTTAACTCCCTTCCTACCATGTGTCGTGCCGGGTTTGTGGGTAGCCAGAGATTTATCTGTCCCTGTGCAACTGAACTGTAAGCCAAACTTCCTTCATGCCTCCAAGGAAAGTTGAGAAGAGCAGGACCAGAAGGAATCCACACCAGCTTACTGAGTTTGGAGGCTTCTGTACCTGGAAACCAATTTCTGACACAAACAAATGCATCTGAGGAACTGAGCATTTTAAAGCAGCACAGCACTTCTCAAGAGCTGACCTGTGTTAGCTAGCCAGTGGTTCTGAGGGCAGAGAACCACGCACCCAAACAGCAGCAGGTGGTTGCACTGAGCCAAAATCTCACCCCTTCTGGAGAGGGTGGGGGAAAGGAAACAGCTCAAGTCTGTCAATAAATGCTGTGTGACCCCCTTCACTAGCCCTGATCTGCAGTAATTTGATTTTTACTCCCAAACCACTTGTTTTGTGTCCATAAATTTAATGTGGGTAATGATCCAGTCCCTACAAAGTTCTCTCTGGTGGGAATTTTGAGGAGCAAGTGGCGAGGAGTCATCACTGGCCTGCAGTTATGTTTTTGTCAACCTCCATCATCCATTCTGCAGCGGGGACCTCTCCCACACTGTGTGGCAGGCTAGTTTCTCATGCAAACAGTCCCGGGGCCCTGCTAATGTCCCAAAAGAGCATCATCAGCTTCCAGTTATACACATATGGACTGTTTCCTTTTTTTTTTTTTTTTTTTTTAGCACTTTTCAGACAGACAGCATTTCCTTGTGGATCTGTAAATAAAACCTGTAGGGCCAAGCACCTTGTCATCAGGTACCCAATGGAGTGGGAAATTCACCTTTTCTTTTACGGTTTGTTTGAGATGTAAGATCAATGTAGGATCAACAATCAAAAGATTCAGTTGGACCAAGTTATTGAACC
Source organism: Trachypithecus francoisi (assembly GCF_009764315.1). Lineage (NCBI taxonomy): Eukaryota > Metazoa > Chordata > Mammalia > Primates > Cercopithecidae > Trachypithecus > Trachypithecus francoisi. Next base: position 16,561,882 of record NW_022681462.1, read on the forward strand.
CACTCTAGCTTGGAGGAGTCCGTTTCTATAAGAAGGATAAAGTTGCTAAGTTTCAAGGTGGAAATCTGGGCAGGCGGAACAGAGAGACACCCCGAATGCTGATGAAGGCTGTAACTTGAAAGATGGATTCACCCTCACAGATTTTTTTCAGGTGTTTCAAACTCTAAAGATGTTGCAGTCTATGGCGGAAAATTGTGTGCTTTGAAAAAGTCTGAATTTGATAGTAATTTTATCATTTTTTTCCTCTGGTATAGTTCAGCTTTTTAAAGTAGTGATATCAGAAGGCACTAAGTTATATTGCACATTAAAGGTGGTAGTAACAGCCATTCATGGCTGAGAAGCAACCCTTTCTCAGGCTAGCCAGAATTCATTTTATTGAAAATGAGTCTATGCTTATTTCCTTGAAGGTTTTCATGGTGATTTTAACTAATATGTGGAAGGGAAGGAGGGGAAGAGGAAAGACTCGGTGATGGTTACAGCAGGCAAACCATATGCCACCACATGGGCCTGAGGACAATCTCAGACGTCTTGCAAACAATCACCCACACAAGGTTTTGTTGTTGTTGTTGTTTGATCTTGTTTTCTTTTTCTTGTTTTTCTTTTTGAGATGGAGTCTTGCTCTGTCATCCAGGCTGGAGTGCAGTGATGCGATATCGGCTCACTGCAACCTCCACCTCCCGGATTCAAGCGATTTTTCCGCCTCAGCCTCCTGAGTAGCTGGGTCTACAGGAGCACACCAACATGCCTGGATAATTTTTGTGTTTTTAGTAGAGACAGGTTTTCACCATTTTGGCCAGGCTGGTCTTAAACTCCTGACCTCAGGTGATCCACCCACCTTGGCCTCCCAAAATGTTGGGATTACAGGCATGCACCACTGCACCCGGCCTGATCTTGTTTTCTTAATGAGTTAGTGGCTAACATGGAAGGGGGAATGCATTTTTGCATAAAAATCCATATTTCTGTTATTTCTCTTGAAAATACAAATGATCTATTCACTGATACTAGGCAGGGGCTGTGTCTTTTTAACTGCTTCCTCCTCTTGTTGCGAACTGACCTAAACTATTTGCTGTCCACAAATGTTAAGTTTGACTGAGTCCCTTCCACTCTCTATTACTTCTTCATGCTGACACCAAATACCAGTTGCCAGTGATCATACTTGAGCTAGTGGTTTTCTTAGGCTCAGAAGCTTCAACCATTTATGTTTCCTGCCTGGGCCCTCCATCTCCAGTAAAGAGTGATTGGATTTGTCCCCAGATATCTGCCTCAGGTATGCCTGAAATTTCCCCATTACTACTTATCGCTTTGGGTTATTTAACTCCTTATGTCATCCATCCTCTATGAAAATCAACGCAGATACTTCTGAAAGAGGAAATGTCGTGTTACTTTTCTAACATTAAATTGGTATGGATTTAATGAGATCACTGTTTGCCTACTTGTGTCCAAAAAGAAACATTTCTCTTGTATGAAACTGGGTTGGATGGCAGGGCACCGCCCAGAGTTATTCCAGGGCCTGTGGAATAACTCTGCACCTGTTTTTAGGGAATGTGCCTCCAAGTAAATGCTACAGGAGGCAGACCTGGAGCATGGTGGGGAGGGGTGGAGTAGGTACCACCTATAGCATAGAAAGTGTCAAAGTGCTTGTGTTTTAGAGGACCTAAAGAATAACAGCCTTCTTTCTTGCCAGAATTCAGAATGAGGTAAGAGGTAGTAAGCACAGAAGTTGGACAAGTAACGATCTGACTGACAGCTTTTTACTTATTAGAACTGGATTAAAGAACATGGCCTAGATGTGGGGGCCAGATGGGCTTGCTAACACTCTGCTGCTGTGAATCTGATGTCCCCCATGACATCAGCAGCCTTGCCACCAGGAGTAGGCCTTTTCTCCATGGCCCACAAACAGACAGACACCTATTTCTGTGGGCAGGTGGGTGAAGAGAAAAGGAAGAAGAGGAACCTGAGCCAAGCATGCCCATTTCTTCTTCCAAACTCTTGGTCAGTTAACTCACCACTTTTCAGGAGGCGAGTGCTGGGGTGATCAATGAATGAGGAGGGGAAAGTACCCCATAGATTTACTAGTGTAGGAAATGAGTAGGTGCTTCTAATGACAACCTATGGGTTGTGCAGTTCTGGAGCTAGAAAAATAGAGTCTTTGCCATCCGAATGTTCCTCTTGGCAAATGGAAGTCCAGAGCACTGATCCAGGTGAGGTTCTAGAATAGGGAGAATAAGGAGCACTGGACTATGGCTGTGGCATGTAGAGCCATAAGATTGAGAGAGTCCAGATGGAAAACAAGACTTGGGAAAGAACATGAGCATAAAATGTCTCCATGGGTACAGGCCACAGGAGCAGCAGGAAACATCCAGAGGGTTCTGGAGGGCGAGGAGGAGCAGGATGGAGCCTGTTACCAGAAGTACTTGAAACCTCTTACTGGGACCCTTCAAACTCTCCTCTGAGGAGCTGTCAAGGGGAAGAGGACAGCATCTGTTTTTATAACTTCCAAGTGAACATAGTCCTCTATTTTACACCTAATAGGTGCTCATTAAATTATTTGATAGTTGAATTAAAGAGACTCTTTTAAAAATTACTAAAGCAAAGAAAAACATGCAAAAAATGAATAATCCATAGGCTTCACCCTTCTAAGGAATGTCTGTAGTTTAAAAGAGGATCTGGTTATAGTAAATTCATGTATAACTGATAGAATATACAGACATGTTTGGACTCAAAGGTCTTATGAGAAGTTTGAATTTCTTCCCAACATACACACATTCCCTAGAAGTTCAAGGTTAGCAGTTTGGTGCCATACTTAGTCGAGTCCCTTCCATTGTTTGAATTTTATGGCTTCTTCTAGGGAAGACCAGCTTTCCTCTCATTTTTGGCATTGGTCTGCATATTAAGATCTATAAATCTTACTAGGTCTTAGAAATACATATTTATGACAGCAATTCCTATCTGAAGGATTTATTAGGAAATTTAATGTTTGCTATAGTAACAGAGATTAAAAGTAGGGCCACCACCTCAAAACTCAAATCTCCCTACAGGAATTATAGAATTCACATACGTCACAGAATCCACATACATCGCAGAATAACTGCCACATATGACAATTGTAAAGCCAATGGAATGTGATGCAGTAAAGATAGATATTATATTTATTTTGCCTTTTTATCAAGTAAGTGGAGAGTTGCTGATGTCAGGAAAGTTTCTAATTGAGAATCCTAATGCACAGGGTCCTGATGAGTGGCGACCTTCTCAGCGAGGACAGACAACCACACGGGTTCCTACTTCATGACCAGGGTCACCATGGAGACATTTCTCATTGGATCAGCTTATTATTGTAAGTCTTAGGTTTCAGCCTTTGAGCCTATATTGCTGGTTTTCAGTTACTTATAGCTTTAGAACATCTGCTTTTTCATAGCAAAAAAAAAAAAAGAAAAAAAAAAGCAAGAAGAGGAAAGAAGGGAAAAAAATCTCTTAAGGAAGTGTTTAAAAGTTGAACTGACAGATTTAGCAATTTTCATTCGTGGTAGGAGTAACGGGCTTCACGGGGTCGGTATGACTCCAATATTAAAGAATAAACGCTTTAATATTGTTAAATACATCATAGCAGGTTTTATAGCAAACTTCACAATAAAGTTAGATGTTTCAGTATCAAAAAGTCACACACATTGCTTTAATGGTATCTACATGTTACGGATTGTAACAGCCTGTTATGACATCATCTGTTAGGAATTTACTATGAATACTTGAGGAGGTGGTTCAAAAAAGCTCCTTCTAATAAGATGCCATGGAGTGTAACTATATCTAATGACAATTGGTCAATTGTGAATAAAGTATTTTCAAAGAGGACTATTGCTTTAAGCTCTATTAAAACGTTAATGGGGCTTAGCAAGAAGTCTCCTTTCTTGCCTGCTATTCTCTCATCTGAAAAGCCACAGTCCTATGAGACTCTCCCCAGCTCCCAGAGACTACATTGTTTGGAAGGCAGTTGGAGATCATTTTGGCTGCAGACAAGGTTTTCAATTTAGCAGCACAACAAACTTTGAAATTAATGCTGGGCCTAGAGATGATTCAGATGGGCTGTGAGTTTTTAAGCTCCTTCCTGTGCATTCTATCCTGTGTGTCTCTCTGCTTTTAGATACCATAGAAAACATCTGATTGAAATGGAACTCACTGACCTAAAGTTTCTGAAAGAAAATTTTCTTGGTCAGTGACAGACAAGTTGACTGCTTCAGAAAAGGTATTTACTGTCATTCTGGAGATCATATTGGGTCTCAATCTTGCTGCCTGTGAGTGCAATCCAGCCCTCAGGTTCATTCTGTGTGACAGGCGCTGTGTTTAAAAGATAATAATTGGAGGGCCTTTTGGTGGGAAGTACCCTCTCCAGTTTACAGCGAGCCTCATCATTTCCTATTATCCTAGATTTAGCTGCATCACACATTACATATCACCTGCCAGGCCTCTAAAAACTTGAAAATTATGAGCTTCAGGCATTCTGTGCATGGTCCATCCCTGTGCCCTGTGCCCTAGGTTTAACTTGAGGTTTCTCACCGATGCCTCCCACAGCTGGGCCTTGTTCCTCACAAAGTTTCTGGTGAAACCAGAGTCATAAAGACTGGATTAAGAGGAAAGTCCAAGGAACCCCAGGATCTAAGATCTTGCAGGAAAACTTAAGATTTTGGGATCCTCCAACCCCTGATGAGCAATCTGAGACACAGAAAAGGGAAATGCCTTGGAAAGGTCAGCCCCAGAAGGAACAGAGCGGAGAGGGAAACGCAGGACTTGTGATTCCCCATCTTGTATGCTGCACCCACCGCCCCACACAGCTGGCCTGAACGATTGGTGTAGCCCTTCCCCACATTCCTAGAGAATGTGTCTTTTACAAAGCCACCATCCACACACACAGAGTGGCACCAGCTGTGTAGCCAACCCCTCTAACACTAGACCGCTGTGTCTGGTGACTTGAAAGTCAAGGCTAATGTGATCACACTAAGCCCGCTAAGTCTTAAAGTACTTCTCTGTCATTGGCAGAGAACTTTAGGCTGGAGACAGATTAAAGTTTGAAACAAATCCAAGGAGTCAACTTTGTAGACAACACGGGTTATTTGAGCTTCTGCTCCTTCTTTGTCAGAGTACACTGAATCTTTTCTTCAGAGCTGACCATGGAAGTAGGCAGAAAGTTTGCTGTCTCTTTAAGTTGCCTTGAACTACCTCAGGAAAGCTTCCATCAGCCAAAAATCCCCTTATAGAGCAGCCCTTCCATTCTCAACCAAGGCAAAAATACTTGAAATTCAGTTAATAGCAGTTCATTCATACCAGCTAAATGTTGCCTCCTTGAAGCATTGTGCTTTGTGAAAAAAAAAATCCTGGAAGGGGAGAGGTCTGGATTGGTTGGCTCAATTAGCTTTTCTTATGAGTGGAAGGTATTGAAGGCAGGGAGAACTCTGAGAATTAGTGAGAGGCAGAAGAGCAGAAGAAAGAGGTGTTGGGGTAGGGACATTGGCAAACAAAGAAGCTAGATGTAAAGGGGTCAATGAAAGAGATATCCAAAGGAAACCACTGGTGTCATATAATAGTTGGGGTGTCTACGGGCAGGAGAGCATGGTTGGGCCACTGAGACTGCTCTAACAGGGGTTGGCTGTAGCCTCCCACCCACTACCCTTGAAATTCTCAGTCCCCAACTCCCACCAAGATCTTCAGCAAATACCTCCAAGGAGCTGAAAGAACACAAGAACCTGAAGTAGTAGCTCAGTGGCTGGTCCATGAGCTTAATAAGTATCTGTTGAATGAATAAATCAAATATTTCCAGTGCATCCCTGTGAAGCCATCTCAATTGTTAAAGCCTTCTTGCTTGGTCTTTAGAGCACTTGATCAAGGGTGTGGTGCCTATGAAATAGGTTCTAATTCCATGAGGTGTGGAGTGGAATGGACCTGGAATCCGCACTTTGCATTTTGTGGGATTATCCCTGCTTGATGTTGTTTCTCACAACAGTAGAACAGGGGCTTCATTCATAATTCATGCATTTGACGTCTCTGGCAAGTATTGCTTACCAGATGGGATTCTCAACAGTGACAGAAACAGAAAGCATGTTGCTCCATAGAGTTAGAGTGAAATCACAGGTGGAGGTATGGTATGAACTGAAGTTTTCTAGTTAAGGCAGAGACCTTTGAGAGGTCACTGAGTTGCAACTTCTATTGGTTCTACAAGGTAATGAGAGGTGATGATGAAGCAGTAAGACAGAAATGCTACCTCTGGAAGCTGCTGGCCACTGCTGTCTTCTGGGAGTGAAAACAAGGCCTAGAATGACTAAGAGGCTGCTTATTGTTACAGGTTGACCCTGGAGCAGAATAGGCCCAAACCACGATTGCAAGGAAGATGGGAAGGAATAGACACAGGAAGTGTGTGTATGTGCATGCGTGTGTCTGTGTGTGTGTGTGTCGGAGGTGGAAGCAGGGCTAACCCATTAGCTAATCATTTGGCTGCAGTAGAAGGGAGATGAGAACTGCTTAAAAGATTTGAGGCCTACAAAAGCTGAGATAACTATTATATTAGCAGCAAAAACTAGGCAATTCTGGGAAGGAGAGAGTGAGCTGAAACTCTCTTTGGATAATTTAGAACAGAATGAGCATATCTTGTTTGATTTTTCATTTTACTTTGGTCTTTTGCCATGGTAGAATATTATATACATTCAATGGAATTTTGTATTAGGAAAGTGTTAAATGCATCAAAATTTCCATGTAGACCATCGTCTCATGCATTAGGGCATTTATGGGGTGAGGGTCAGAAATATGTATCCAAAAAATGCCTATTTCTTAGTTCACAGTTTTATCTTCCTCATCATTTCTGCTATGAAGCCAATGTTTTCTCAGATTTGGAATGCTTTTCTCACTCATGTACTCATATAGATACACACACACACACACATATATATTAATAAAACTCTTTCCAGACACATAATTCCAGGAACTTTATAATGCCTTTGTTATTAGTCTTTTGATAAAATTTTCTAATTAAATCAGTGTGACACTCGGCCAAAGAACAGAATTCCTTCAGAATATCCTCATATTTCGTTTTTGGTAGAGTTCACCCTGAAAGCAAGACAAAGAAATCAATTTCAGCTGCCATTAGAGAGATTTAGGTTGGACTGGGAGAAGAACTCCCAGACTGCAAGAACCTGGCAGAAGCACTATGTGGGGAACTTAAAATCCTCATCTCTAGAGAATTCTAGAGAGACGTGAAACAACCACTCTCATATGGAATTGCCTCCGTGAAAATAATCGTGTCCAGGAAAATCCTCTTTGTTTCAAAAATTTTAATGACTTTCAATTCTATATTGCCACACTATCCCATGACTTGGCTCAGAAAGCAGTCATGGTGAAATGTTCATAGTGAAATGTGAAAGACATTGTTAGTACCCGTCCGATCTCCATTCCCCAATCCCTGAAAACTGATTTCTCTCCACCATAATGGGTCCTAAAATTCATGTGGTGCCATGTGGCCAGTTGGGGTCCCATCACCATCCAGGGAATGGCTGATGGGAGTGGAATAATCCAAGAGATATTATTCAAGCGGATATAAGCCAACTCTATTCTCTCTTCTGGGGGGTGGCATCAGGACTGAGCGAGCAGACCAGCAATGGTTAAGAGCACAGACTCTCGAGCCAGGCTGCCTGGATTTGACATCCAAACCTATTTGCTATGGGAATTTAGATGTGTCACTTAGCTTCTCTGCCTCAATTTTATCTCTAAAATGGGGATAAACGTTATAGTTTGGATAAGAGGATTAAATAAGTTAATACAACATGTCAACTGCTTAGAGTCTGGACTGTAGCATGTACTCTCTGAGGTTTGGATAATTTGTGACCTTGGCCAGTCACATGAATTAAAGAGCTGTAGATCTGGGAATTGAAGACACTGTGGAATGATCAACTTCAGGCTTGACCTGACTAAGGAGGGAAAGACAGTCGTCAGGACAAGATGAGAAAACAGAATGGAGTGAAAAGGCAAATCAGGAGACCAGGAAGGCATACAGGTAGAGCAGGTGCTTTGATTTTTCATAGTTTTCTGGCTCCTGGTTCTGGTCTCTCCTAAGTCTGAACTCACTTTAGCCTGTTGAGTTCCATGAGATACCTTTCTGTCCTTATAAGAAATGCTGCTTTTTTGACTTACACCAGTTTGAGAGAGTTTCTCTTACTTGAAATTAAGAATCCTTGGTGAGGAGAGTTAGGTTTACATTCAATTGCCCTTGAACACAAATTTTCAAGAAACCAGAACAGAAAGAGTACTTCAGGGGAAAGGTACTGCACATTCCAGTTTTTTAAGGGTTCTTTCTCAGAACAAGAGATGTCTCCATTTTGACATATTTTAGAACATTCACATTCCTCATTAACAACTTGTAAACTGAGGAACTTTTTCTACAACTGAAACTCACTTTTCTATATAAAAATAAATTTAAAGTTGGGTGAGTCAAATTTCCCCTCTTCTACTTGGTTATATTCTGCAGTCCAAAAAGTAGTGCCCTCTTCCTCCGTCTTTGATGGTATGAAAGTCAAGCTCACACATTATCTGATAATTTCCATTTCCAACTTCAAGTCCACAGACTCAACCTGCTAAATCCTTTGACTTAAGTCATGACAAATGACACACATTACCATGCCTCATAACACATCTTCTAAAACCTTTCCAAATAACCAGCCGGCAGGCAGCACTGCCAGCCTCGCCACAGACCCCATCATTTTTTCCCCTTCCCTGTCTGGCTCTGAGTTTTTGGAACCGAGATGAAACTTAACCTTCCCAAACAAAGACCGTTTACTAGGCAACTTAGGGCCAGTAATTAGCTCACACACCATAAGATGTCACAGAGCTATTTGCAGATCTCTTCCAAGTTTAGGCTTTTTTTCTTCTTCTTCCAGAAATTAGCCCTTTTCTCTAAAAACCCACAATCATTTACCACTGAATGAAGGAACTGCACTTATTATAAGAGTAAAAAATTTAAAACCTCTTTCAAGGATGGTCAGACAACCTCATAAATCATGTTCTCCACACTGGTGAGTCTGGGATGGGAAGGGATGTGTTGACATATTTAGAAGCCATCAGGGTGCTGTGGTTTCACAGCTAGGAGGGAAACTCGAGCTTGTTGAAGTTGGAGCTTACTTGTATTTTTATTTATTGAATTAATGAAATCTTGGCAACAAACTATGTTTTACTTTAGACAAGATGGGATATTTTTTTCGTTGCCCCCACCTACCTTGTCTCCCTTTCTGCCCCTCTCAAATAGACAATTTTTATAAATGTTTCAAATGCTAGAAAAGCTTCCTGGGCCACCAAACTGAACCTTAAAAAAATCAAGATGAACCAATCAATACATGGAGATGTGGCTTCCATTAAAATTGACATTTGGGTGTTAGAAGAAGAAACATCATGAAAGTAAACATTTTGAATGCGTTTACAAGGCTGCTTGATTCTAAGAGTTTGCACATTTAGCAATCTATATGTCAGCCTGAATGGTAGTTTGCAAAAACCATAGATCACCAGAATCCAGCCAACATAGCTCGTGATATTTCCTCACATTTGAAGGCTCTACCATTTTAACAGTGAATGTGAATGTGTGGGTGTGTGTGTGAGTGTGTCTGTACAATAGTGACTTAACAACAAAAATTATCATCATGGTTTAGTATAGAGGTTTTCAACTCTAACTATAAACTAGAATCACCTGGGCAGCTTTGAAAGTCCCCAGGCATTTATACTTCTTAAAAGCTCTGCAGTTATGGCCCCAACAGGAAATCAATGGCAGATTCAAATTGGGTAAGCTAAAGAAAGTTTAATAAAGGGACTCTTTACAAAGGTGCCAGCAGAGTAGAGGAAAACTAGAAGGAATAGTGCAGTACTTTCAGTCTAGGAGCAGTAGGGTGCTATTATCACCCCTAGTTTAGAAAAGGAAAGGGTGGAAATAGTCGTCAGAACCCAGAGAAAGAGGAAGCCTGCCTTGGGAGAGTCACCTAACAGGAGCTATATGACCTTAAGTCTAAGGATGCAGCCAATCCTGGTAATTTCATACGAAGGCAGCCAGGAAAGCTATATCCCAACGATATTTTCATCTCCCCCTCCATCTCCTACTGGTCCTCCTCATGACAGAACCCAGCTAGAAGCTGGAAGATAAGGGAGCCTTTTGTTGCTGTCCTTAATGGTCAACCCTTCTCTCCCATTTCTTGAGACAACACAGGATGAAACAAAGTGGAGAGTGGACCTATGAAATAAATAGGTGTTCAGCCCATCAGGAGATTCTCCTGCAACCAGATTTTCTGGTCTGCTGTGGAATTGGCATTGCTATGGAAATCAGAAGTCGGAGGTCTTAGTTCTGGTTATATGTGACATTGGGCAACAAACTCTACTTGTTTGAGTTTGTTTTCTGGGAAATAAAGGGCATTGGCTTGGCTCAGTGTTTTTCAAAGTGTAGTGCTAGAACTCTGCTCGTGTATCTCAGGTGCCTCTTGGGATGGGAAGATAGGCCAAATGGTGGATTCTAGCCTCGTTCCCCATTGCAGTCCCTAGTAAGTAAATAAGTAATATGCTAAATTAATCTAGGGAGTGTCAAATTATTTATCTCAGGCTTACTGTATTTTTGAGACATTGACTGTGTAGACCAATATATATTATCATGACAAAGGAAGAAATTATATGTATGTTTCTAATTAGTTTAAATACAAATGTAGGGTGTGTGTGTGTGTGTGTACTTATAAGTATATTAGTGATGAAAAAGAGAGGTATTTTTAGAGTTGAGAAAATGAAAGCTTAAAAAGATTAGCTCTAACTTGCTCATGTTTAAGAGGGCAAATATATGGTGGAGTCATGGTTCAAACCTAGGTTTGTCTTATTCCAAAAATAATGCCACCAAAGAACACAAAAACTGAAAAAAAAAGGTATACCTACTTAGACATACACATTTACATATTGACATATTCTTTTAGTATGTCTCAGGTTTACTGCATCTTCATTAGCTTTTCCCAGGTTTAAAGGTCTGCCCTTCTGCAGGCTGCCCTTGCCAGGGTCCACTTCATCATCTGATGTCTTTCAACAGAGCACAAAAGACAGATCACATGGCAGATGAGCAAAAATTATTACCGTTGGGTTTATGCAACGTTCGAAATAGCTATCGATCCAACTTTTTCCCCAGCCTACAAAACAGAGTTTTATGTTATCAGTAGGTAAAGATTCAGCTTGTGAAGATTTATTCTCTTACCCCATGACTGCCTGGTTTTTCTCAATGGGAAATTGGGCTTTTGAAAGTTTGTATGTTCACAGTTCAGAGAAAACAAAGGTCAGTGAGGCTGAGCAGTCACAGAGCTTTGGGAACTTCAAGGGGTTTTGTAGGGTGACTATGAGAATTTTCACATACATTCTGTGTAAAGTCCTGTCAAGCAGGTCCTTGTCCCTCTAGGAAAATATCAAATATAATCTTAGAAATTGAGTGTTTAGGGGGTGTTTTCCTGTGTCTTTAAATTACTGGACCAAAAATGTCTCATTCAACAAATATTTATACATTAATAAATATGTGCTATGCTAGGTGACAATGATGGGTAATAATGATGAAAAATATATTTTATAAACAAATGATGGTTATTAAAATACAATGAAATAATCGACACAGTATGGACTTGGTATAAAGAACAGTGGGAGTGGAGAATGAATTCTTATTTCTGCCTGGGATACTGAGGGACATTTCCATAAGGAAAAATATTTTGACCTGAGACTTGAAAGATAAATATATTTTTATCTGATAGACAATGAGGAGGGGTATTTCAGGCAAAGGAAACTGTATATGCAAAGTTACAAAGGTATGAAATGGGACAATTGATTAAAAGACTAACAAGAAGTTTGATATACTTATGACATAGGATGCAAGTAAGGCAGTAATAGAAGTAAAGCTGGGTTGGTAGGTAGCAGCCAGATCACACTGGGTTTTAAGTGGTAAGTTGAAGAGTTTCTATTTTATTCTACCTTATTTATGATTTTAAAACAAATCTGCACATATGCTCAGGGATACACACATGCAGAGTACATGATATTATGCTAAATAGAGCATATCTTCCTGGAGTACCAATTTTATTAGAAATATTAGAAGAGATTGTTTTAAATTAATTAATTGATACACAGTAATTGTACATATTTATGGGGTGCATGTGTTATTTTGATATATGCATATAATGTGAAATAATCAAATCAGGGTACTTAGGATGTCCCTCATCTGAAATAATTATCATTTCGTTTTGTTGGGAACATTTCTACTCTTCTAGCTATTTTGAAATAAATAATAGTTTATTGTTAACTATAGTCACCCTACTGTGCTGTCAAACACTAGAACTTGTCTTTCTATCTAACTGTATATTGGTACCCAATAAATAATCTCTATTCATTTCCCTCCCCTTCTTCCCAGCCTCTGGTAGTCATTATTCTACTCTCTTCCCTCATGAAATCAACTATTTTAGCTCCCACATGTGAGTGAGAACATGCAATATTTATTTTTCTATACCTGGCTTATTTCACTTAATATAATGACCTCCAGTTCCACCTACATTGCTGCAAATTATAAAATTTTATTCATTTTATGATTGAATAATATTCCATTGTGTATATATATACCACATTTTTCTTTATCCATTCTTCTGTCAGTGGCCACGTATGTTTATTCCACATCTTTGCTATTGTGAATAATGCTGCAACAAACATGTGGGTGCAGGTATCTCTTTGATATACAATTTTTCTTTCTTTGGATAAATACCTTGTAGTGATATTGCTGGATCATATGGTATTTCTATTTTTAGCTTTTTGAGAAATTTCTATATTGTTTTCCATAGTCGTTGTGCTAATTTATATTCCCATCAACAGAGTATAAGAATTTCCTCTTCTCTGTACCTCACCAGCATCTGCAACTTTTTGTGTTTTTAATAGTAGCCATTCTAATTTGGATAAAATGATATTTCATTGTGGTTTCAATTTGCATTTCCTTAATGATTAGTGATGTTGAATATTTTTCATGTACCTGTTTGTATGTCTTGAGAAATGTCTATTTGTGTCATTAGCCTACTTTTTAATGAGATTATTTTATTATTGTTGAGTTGTTTGAGCTCCTTATATATTCTGGATATGAGTGCCTTTTAAAGGTACAGTTTGCAAATATTTTCTCCAATTCAATGAATTTTCTCTTCACCCCATTCATTGCTTCCTTTCTTGTGAAGAAGTTTTTAATTTAATATAATCCCATTTGTCTTTTGGGGTTATAGTTATCTGTGCTTTTGAAGTCTTAACCATGAAATCATTGACTAGACCAGTATCCTGAATATTTCCCCTATGTTTTCTTCTAGTAGTTTTATTGTTTTGGTCTTACATTTAAATCTTTAATCCATTTTAAGTTGATTTGTATGTAGGATGAGAGATAGGGGTCTAGTTTTGTTCTTCTGCATATGGATATACACTTTTCCCAGAACATTTATTAAAGAGGGTGTTCTTTCCCCAATGTATGTTTTTGGCACCTTTGTCAAAAATCAGTTGGCTTTGAATACATGTATTTATTTCTGGATGGTTCTCTATTCTGTTCCATTGGCATATGTGTTTGTTTTTAAACAAATACCATGCTGGTTTGGTTACCATAGCTTTGTAGTGTATTTTGACATCAGGTAGTGTGATGACTCTAGCTTTGTTCTTTTTGCTTAGGATTGTTTTGGCTATTCTGGCTCTTTCTCATATGTTCCATATGAATTTTAGAGTTTTTTCTATTTATGTGAAAAATTACATTGGTATTTTGGTAGATACTGCATTAAATTTGTAGGTTGCTTTGGGTACTATGGTCGTTTTAGCAATATTAATTCTTCCAACCCATAAGTATGGGATGTTTTTCCATTTGCTTGTGTCTTTTTCAATTTTTTCATCAGTTTTTTCTAGTTTCTGTTGTAGAGGTAGGTTTTTCACCTCCTTGGTCAAATTTGTTTCTAGGAATTTTATTTTTTGTAGCTATCGTAAATGGGATTGGTTTCTTAATTTCTTTTTCAACTAGATCATTTTGGTATATAAAAACACTATTGATTTTTGTATGTTTAAGAGTTCTTCAGTAGAGTCTTTAGATTTTTCTCTATATAATATTATATCATCTGCATAGAGGAAATTTGACTTCCTTTTTTCCAATTTGAATGCTTTTTATTTCTTTCTCTTGTCTGATTGCTCTGGATAGAACTTACAGTACAATGCTGGATAAAAGTAGTGAGAGTGGGCATCATTACCTTGTTCCAGTTCTTAGAGAAAAGGCTTTAAGTTTTTCCCTGTTTAGTATGATGTTAGCTGTGAGATTGTCATATATGGTCTTAATTATGTTGAGGTGACTTCCTTCTATGTCTAATTTGTTGACAGTTTTTTTTAATCAAGAAGCAATATTGAATTTTATCAAATGCTTTTTCACCATCTATTGAGATGCTCGTATGTTTTTTGTCCTTCATTCTGTTGATGTGGTGTTTTGTGTTTATTGATTTGCATATATTAAACCATTCTTGCATCCCTGAGATAAATGCCACTTGATCATGGTGTATAATCTTTTTGATGTGTTGTTGGATTCAGTTTGCTCGCATTTTAGTGAGCATTTTTGCATCTATATTCACCAAGGATATTGGCCTGTAGTTTTCTTTTTTTGTTGTGTCTGGTTTTGGTATCAAGGTAATGTTAGCCTCATTTGATTTAGGAAGAATTTCCTTTTCTTCAATTGTTCAGAATAGTTTGAGAAGAACTAGTGTTAGTTCTTCCTTAAGTTTGGTAGTATTTTGCAGTAAAGGCTTTCACTCTTGGGCTTTCCTTTGTTGGGAGACTTGATTGCTGATTCAGTCTCATTACTAATTATTGGTGTATTCAGGTTTTCTATCTTTTCGTGGTTCATTCTTGGTATGTTGTATGTTTTTAGGAATTTAACCACTTTTTCTGTTTTTCTCATTTGTTAGCATATGGTTGTTCATGATAGCTAATGATTCTTTGTATTTTTGCATTATCAGTTGTAATATCTCCATTTTGTTTCTGATTCTATTTATTTGGGTCTTCTGTTCTTTTTTGGCTAGTCTAGCTAGCAGTTTATCAATTTTGTTTATCTTTTCAAAAATTGATCTTTTGTTCTGTTGATCCTTTGTATTGCTTTTGTAGTCTCTATTTCATTGAGTTCTGCTCTGAGTTTTATAATTTTTTTCCTTCTACTAATTTTAAATTTGGTTTGTTCTTACTTTTTTAGTTGCCTGAGTTGTATCATTAGGTTGTTTATTTGAAATCTTCCTGATGTAGGCATTTATTGCTATAAACCTCCCTCTCAGCATTGCTTTTGCTGTGTATCCTAGGCTTTGGTATGTAGTGTTTCTATTTTCAGTTATTTCAATAAATTTTTGGCTTTTTTATTAATTTCTTCATTGATCCAGTGGTCATTCAGGAGCATGTTGTTTACTTTTCGTATGTTTGTATAGTTCCCAAAGTTCCTCTTGGTGTTAATTTCTAGTTTTATTCCTTTGTGGTCTTAGATTTTGGTTTTTAAAAATTTGTTGAGACTTGTTTTGTGGCCTAACATATTCTATCCTGGAGAATGTTCCATGTGCTGATAAGAAGAATATGCATTCTACATTTGTTAAATAACATGTTCTGTAAATGTCTATTATGTCTGATTGGTCTAATGTCCAGTTTAAATTCAATGTTTCTTTATTGATTTTCTGTCTATATAACCTATTCAATGCTGAGAGTTTGGGTGCTGAAGTCCCTAACTATTATTGTAATGGAGTTTATCTCTCCCTTTGAATCTAATAATATTTGCTTTATATAACTGAGTGTTTGGTGTTGGGTGCATATATAATTAGAATTGTTATATTATCTTGCTGAATTAATCCCTTTATCATTAAATAATGACCTTCTTTGTCTTTTTGTTTTTTAGTTTTTGACTTAAAGTCTGTTTTATTTGATGTAATTCCTACTTGCTTTTGGTTTCCTTTTGCATGGTACATCTTTATCCTTTCCTTCGCTTTCTGTCCATATGTGTCTTTACAGATGAAATGAGTTTATTGTAGGCAGCATATAGTTGGGTCATGTGTTTTCTTAAAAAATCCATTCAGTTATTCTATATTTTAAATTTGGGAATTTAATCCATTTACATTCAAAGTTATTATTGATAGGTAAGGACTTATTCCTGTCATTTTGTTAATTGTTTTCTGGATGTTTTAAGGAAATCCCACGTGAAACATTCACTAAACAGAATCTCTACAAATATCAGCCAAATGCTAAGGCACATACAAACACACAAACCTCAATCAATTCCACAAGATTAACATCATAGTGATTATCTTCTAAATTCACAATCTACTATATTCAATCAATAATGAATAACAAAAAGGTATTTTTTTAAAAAAAACTCTCATATATCTGGAAAATAGAACACATACTTCTGAATAGCCCTTGAGAAAAATAGATAATCATAAAGAAAATTGTGGAATACTTAAAACTGAATAAATATGAATACAATACATACACATTAAGGGTCATAGTTAACTAGCATTTGAAATAAAATGTATAGCTTTAAATGTCTTTGCAGATTTCAAAAACAAAAAAAGAACAAATGAGATAACCATTTAACTTAGGAAGGTAGAAAATCCTGTGTATGCAATTCATGAAAAACACAAAACATAAAAATTGGAGCAAAAAATAGGAATCTATATATAGATATATAGCCACAAAATAAATTAAAATAGTAATTAAAGATTTATAATTCCCAAAGTTGTTCTAAGCATAAATACCTGTAAAGAAAATTTCTTCCAAATTTTTGGGAAACAGGTCACTCTCTTTTTTTTTGTTCTATATCATAAGTCATGAAGCAAAGATAGCTCTCATTTTAAAAATATTGTTTCACAAAACGAGGGAAGAAAAACTGCCCAACTCATTTTAGGTTTTAGTGTAATCTTAGTTTCACAGGAATATTATGAAAGCATTACTTGAAACTGTATGTGAACATTTTATCAAAAATATTAGTCAATTAAATCCAAGCATGTATTAAAAATAATTCATTGTGATCAAGTAGGTTCATTTCACAAATACACAATGGTTTAGCATTTAAAAACTCTCAATGTAATATATCAATTAATTAAAAGAAAACATGCATGCTTATCTTAATTTATTTTTAAAATGTATTTACTAAAGTTTGACACTGTATTCTTGTTATTTTTATTTTTATTTTTTTTGAGATGAAGTCTTGCTCTGTTACCCAGGCTGGAGTGCAGTGGTGCAATAATATCAGCACACTACAACCACTGCCTCCCAGGTTCAAGCGATTCTCCTGCCTCACCCTCCCGAGTATCTGGGACTACAGGCACGTGCCACCATGCCTGACTAATTTTTTGTATTTTTAGTAGAGACGGGCTTTCACCATGCTGGCTAGGCTGGTCTTGAACTCCTGACCTCTTGATCTGCCCACCTCAGTCTCCCAAAGTGCTGGGATTATAGGCGTGAGTCACTGCACCCAACCTCATGGTTATTTTTAATTAAAACTCTAAAAGAAAAAAACAAAAAAAGCAGTATCGTTACACTCAGTCAAAATAGAGTAAGAAGAATTGTAGTTCCCTTTCCTACTGTAAAGAACTAGTAAAATAAGAAAAAATATATAAAAGATGGATTTTTCAGATATTGGGAAATGAGTAGCACATACTTCTGCTCTGTGAGAGAAGAGAAACAAACAGAAACAAACGTAGGCTTCCCATGAGGTAAGTTTCAGACACCAATATAGGGAGGTGAAATTCAAACAGAGCCCATTAGTCTTACTGAGTTGAAGAGACAGAAATCATAGTTTGGGGAGGCTAAGGTATCTGGAATTTGCATGGAAGAATACTGAAGAGAGTTGCACAGTGAGAGAGGAAAAGGGACAGGGAATGAGAGAGAGAGAGTGAGAGTGAGAGAGAGAGTTTCCCACAGGTTTTTTGCAGACTGTTGACCTGTATATATATGAGAAGGGACTAAGTGTGAGGCCAGGGAAGGAGTCACTAGAAAGTGTAAGACAATCTCCAAAGCTGTGACAGAGCTAGGAATAGTCTGTGTATCTAACTGAAGGATGGAAAAATCTCAAAATACACAGAGTATTGGGTAGACTCCTCAATAGACTATTGCTCTAGTAATAGGGTTAAATTAACCTGAGACTAAAGAGTGCTTTGGATATGCCTTATTAAAATTTTGAGGCAAACCTCAAAATAACCCAACAAATTTCAATTAACTGCACACAAGAAGAAAACCTAACGTTATCTAAAAGAAGTCAACAGAATGAAGCAACTAACAATGTAAAATGCACAATGTTTGGAACCAACAAAAACTTACCTAGTATGTATATACCCAAGAGAACTGTAAACATATGTCCACACAAATACATGTACTCAAATAATCAATGAGCTTTAGTCATAATAACCCAAAAGTCGGGGATAAAAAGACCCGAACATCCACTGACATAGTAAATGGATAAACAGAAAGTGGTATATCCATACAAGGGACTAGAACTCTGCAATGAAAAGAAACACAGTATTGATACAAGCAACAACAATGGACAAATCTCAAAAACATTGTGATAAATGAAGTAACCAGACACAAAAGTCCATACACTCTATGATTTCATTTACGTGAAATTCCAGGAAAAGCAAAACCGTAGTAATAAAGGTCATGACAGTGACTTCCAGGGCCTGAGGGGTGAGGAAATGGGTTGAATACAGAGGATACCAGAAAACTTTTGGGGATAAAGAAAAGTTATCACAATTGAGTTGATAGATAACATTGCTGCATCCCTTTTTCAAAACTTGTCAAAGTGCGCAGTTAAAAACTTACCAGGTGTAGAAAGAAGCACAAAAATATGATCTATAACCAGAAAAATAATCCATAAATATAAACAGATCCAATAGTAATACGGGTGGTAGAAGTAGCCAATAAGAACTTTAAAACAGCTGTTAAAAAAGCAGCACGGGGCCGGGCGCGGTGGCTCAAGCCTGTAATCCCAGCACTTTGGGAGGCCGAGACGGGCGGATCACGAGGTCAGGAGATCGAGACCATCCTGGCTAACACGGTGAAACCCCGTCTCTACTAAAAAATACAAAAAACTAGCCGGGCGAGGTGGCGGGCGCCTGTAGTCCCAGCTACTCGGGAGGCTGAGGCAGGAGAATGGCGTGAACCCGGGAAGTGGAGCTTGCAGTGAGCTGAGATCCGGCCACTGCACTCCAGCCTGGGCGACAGGGCGAGACTCCGTCTCAAAAAAAAAAAAAAAAAAAAAAAAATATATATATATATATATATAAAAAATTAGCCGGGCGAGGTGGCGGGCGCCTGTAGTCCCAGCTGCTCGGGAGGCTGAGGCAGGAGAATGGCGTGAACCCGGGAGGCGGAGCTTGCAGTGAGCTGAGATCCGGCCACAGCACTCTAGCCTGGGCGACAGAGCAAGACTCCGTCTCAAAAAAAAAAAAAAAAAAAAAAAAAAAGCACGGGCCAAACACTATGGCTCACACCTGTAGTCCCAGCACTTTGGGAAGCTGAGGCAGGCGGATTGCTTGAGCTCAGAAGTTGAAGACCAGCCTGGGCAACATGGTGAAACCTTGTCTCTACAAAAAATACAAAAATTACCCCAGCGTGGTGGTGGATGCCTGTGGTCCCAGCTACTTGGAAGGCTGAGATAATAGGATTGCTTTAGCCCAGGAGGACAAAGCTGCAGTGTGCTGAAATTGTGCTGTTGCACACCAGCCTGGGTGACAGAGCTAGAACCTGTCTCAAATACACAAACATTCACACACACACACACACACACACACACACACACACACAGATACATATGTATAATGTATATTTAAGGAAGTAGAGAAAAATATGACCATGATGTATAAGTAAATGGAAGATATAAATAATATAAATCAGATGCAAATAAAACTTCTATAGATGAATGTTAAAATATTTACAATGATTACTACGCTGGATAGAATGCACAGCAAATTAGAGACTGCGGAAGAAAAGAGCAGCGAACTTGAGTCCATCTTTAACTATTCAAAATAAAGAAATGGGAGCAAAAAGGAATAAAAATAATGAATAAGTTTCCAGTGATAGGTCGAAAAATATTGAGTGGTCTAAATGTAATTGAAGTCCTAGAAAGAGAGAAAATGTATATACAAAAAAAAATTAAAGGACATAGTGGCTAAAAATTTCAACCATGATGAAATCTATAAATCCACAGATACAGAAGCCAGCAAATATTTCTATTCCATTCAGAATAAATATAAAGAAAACTATGTCAATGTACCTCCTAATAAAATTAGTATAACCAGTGACAAAGAGGACATCCTGAAAATAGCCAGAAATAAAAGATACAGTATGTACAGAGAAGAATAACAACAAAAAGAATGGTAGCAGCCTTCTCATAAAAAAAGAATGAAGTCAGAAGACAATATAAGACATGATAAGGTATAAGAAGAAACTGTTAGCCTAGAATTGTTTACTCAGTAAAAATATCTTTCACAATTGAATGACAAACAGAATTTAAACAGTTTTGCCAGCAGAATCTGCACTATAAGAAACATTAAAGGAAGTTCTTCAAGAAAAAGTAAGAGGACACTAGACAGAAATTTTGATCTATACAAAGAAACAAAGAGCTCTAGGAATGGTAAATAGGTCAGTAAATCTAAAAGCTATTTTCCAAAAATTTGAAACTCTTTAAAAGCAAATACTCTTTAAAAGATAATATACAACTCTTTAAAGCAAAATGGATAACCATGTATTAGGGACTTGTAGCTATGTACAGAAAAAAAGATGTGAAAACATTAACACAAATGAAACGAAACGGGGAATACATTGTGTAAAATTCTTACACTCTATTTGAAGTATAATATTACTTGAAGGTAGAAGGTGATGAGTTAAAGGTATATAACAGCTAGAACAACCCATGACACAAAAAACAGAAGTATACATCATTAACCAATACTACAGATAACATGAAATGATTTAAAAGGTCAATTAATTTAAAAGAATTCAGGAAAAGATAAAACAGCAGAATTGATGGGACAAATAGAAAAAGAATACTAAGATGATATATTTTGATCAATATCAATATCTATATTAATATTGATATCTATATTAAACATATCAATATCTATATTAAATATAAACCATCTAAATACATTAGCTAATAGGTTGTGATTGTCAGTTTGTATGAAAACAAAAGAACCAACTACACACTGCTACAAAAATGTACTTTAAATACAATGCAAAGGTTGAAAATAAATAGAAAAAGTCATATCTACTGAAAATTAAACAAAAGCAAGCTATCATGACTAAACTAATATCAGATAAATTAGACTTTAGAAGAGAAAAAGAGGGATGTTTCTTATTGATTAAAAGATTAGCTTATAAAGATGCTTAAAAACCTAAATGTGATTGTATGTAATAATATTAAAACACGTAAAGGAAAACCAAAAGAATAGAAAAGAGAAATATGCAAATCCACAATTACATTTGGAGATTTAAACTCTTCTTTCTCAGTTACTGATAAAACAGGTAGACAGAATATCAGTCGACATTCAGGAGATGTGAAAAGCATTATCAACCAATTTGACCTAATTGATATCTACAGAATAAATTTATCTAGCAACAGCAGATTATAGATTCTCCTCAAGTGCACCTGGAATGTTCACTAAAGTAGACCATATTATGGGCCATAAAACAAGTCTCAGTAAGTTTAAGAGAAATGAAATTACACAAAGTACATTTTGTGACCACAAACTGGATTGTGGAAAAATATGTGGAAAACCCCCCAAATATTTGAAAATTACGCAACATCATTTTAAATAGTCCATGTGTCAAAAAAGAAATGAATTACAAACTATTTAATGAATAAAAATGCAGACATCATATCAAAATGTGTGGGATGGAGTTAAAGCAGAAAGAAATTGAGAGCATTAAATGCTTATATTAGAAAAGAACAAAGATCTCAGATCAGACATCCAGTTCTTGATCTTAGGAATCTAGACAAATAAAAGCAAATTAAACCTAAAGCAAGTAGAAGGAAGAAAAAAAGATAAACAGAAATCAGTGATATTTTTAAAATTTGAAAACCAATAAAAAACAATAAAATCAATACAACAAAAAATTTATTTTTGAAAATGTTAATAATATTGGTCAATCTTTAGCCTGACTAACCAAGAAAGAGATAATACAAACCAATCAATATCAGGAATGAAGGATAGGATATTATAGATATCACATTATTGTAGACATTAAAAGGATAAAAAGGAAATATTATGAGCAACCGTGCCTATAAATTGGTATCTTAGATGAAGTAGAAAAAGTCTTTGAAAGATAGAAACTTCCAAAACTCACTCAAGAAGAGAGATATCCTAATATTCCTATATCTATTACAAGGGAATTGATGTCATAATTAAAAGCCTCTGAGAAAGAAAAAAGCCCAGATGGCTTCTCTGAATTCTACCAACATTGAAGGAATAAATAGTACCACCTTCTACAAAGATTTTCAGAGACAGAAGTGGAGAAAAAGGTTTCCAACTAATTTCACAGGACGACAATTACTTAACTAGTAAGTCAGACAGAGACTTCTATAGACCAGTATGCCTCATGGACATGGTGGCAAAATTTTTAATAAAATACCAGCAAATTGTATTCAGCAATATATAAAGGAGGATAAAACATGGTGACTAATTTGCAAGGCTGGTTCCATATTTGACAATCAATCAATTAATGTTATTCACCATATCAACAAACTATTGAATTAAAAAAAAACTATCATCAAAAGCAATACAGAAAAAGCATTTAACAGCATTCAATGTCTATTCATAATAAAATCTCACAAAAAAATAGACACCGAAGGAAACTTCTTAAACATGACAAAGAACATCTACCGAAAAAAGAAATCTACAGCTAGCATCATGCTTTATGGTAAAAAATCTGATAGATTGCTCCCTCAGATTGGGAACAAGACACATATTTCCTTGAAATAACTTTATTTATGTGTATAATGTGTATAATAGAGGTTCTAGTAAGTGCAATAAGGAAAGAAAAATAATTGAAAGGTACACAGATTGGAGATGAAGAAGTGAAATTATCTTTATCTGTAAATGACATGATAGTCAATGTAGAAAATTCTAAAGAATCTATGAAAATGCTCTAGAACTAATAAGTAAGTGTACAAAAGTCACAGGATACAAAATCAATGTACAATAAATCAATTAGTATTTTTACACACTAACAATGAACAATCAGAAATTGAAATTGATAAAACAGAACCATTTAAGGTTATCTTAAATATTAATATTATAAATTAACATTTATAATAGTTGTTCTGATTAATATTTATATTTGTATATCCGTGTCCCTATTTAAAATTATTTCCTTAAATTAGATTTACAAAAAATATCAGTGTATTAAAGTAATAAATAATACATTTTTAAAAATAACTTATTTTCCCCTTTTGACAAATGTAACATTGGTTTATTCTGTGCAAAGCTTAAAAAACTACAGCTGTGCAACAAGAAAATAACAATGGGAAATATCTACTAATAAAATTTTAGTGTATAAATATTTGAAATTTATTTAATTATAAGAATAACATTTTCCAGAGTTCAAAAAATAGGGATGAAGTTTACAATTGATTCTTCCCTAAAATGTGTACTTTTCTCCACTTCCTCCAAAGTAAGTGGATGCTGATCTTAATGATGGGTACAACCTAACCATGGAAAGATAATTTTATCTATAATTCAAATAATAATGAGTTAGATGACATCACTGCAGTCTGAGCAATAGATGAACTTCATTAGTTAAACTGCAATTAGTGCTGTGGATGAGGTGCCGAACTGGTCAAATCCAGCATCTATTTTAAAGTACATTTTTGAAGGCAGAGTTGACAGGACTCACTGTTAGATGGATGTGGGGTGTGTGGAAAAGGAAATGACTCCATGGTTTTCGTGCAGAGAAACTAAAGGTGTAATGAAAGTAGTTACTAAGATGGCAAAGACTGGGAGAAGGGCATCTTAGAGTAGAACAACTAGTGTTCTCTTTGGACAAGTTATGTTTGAGGGTGTTGAACTCACGAGAGCTCTCTGGGGCTTCAGAGAGAAAGGCTTGTGTTAGAAATGTAAACTTGTAAATTATCAGTGTAGAGATGGTATTCAAACCTATGACTAGTGAGCAGATGAGCTCACTGAGAGAGTGACATGGCTAAGAGGGCCAAGGAGTAAGCTCTGATACTCTCCAAATTTTAGAGTATGTAAAATGAAGAAGAGAGAAATTAAGAAGTTGTAGCCAGTATGATTAAAGGAAAAGAAGGAGGTATAGTATATTGGAAGTCAATTGTAAACATGTTTCAAGAAGGAGGGAGTGGCCTACTTCTTTGTATTCTAAAATGCTTTTGGAGGTGGAGTAACAGGAGGAATAAGTCCCGACAACTGGATTTGGCAAGAACCATTTCAGTGGGATGTTCATGACAGCAGCCTAGTATAGATGACTGCTGGGGTATTTTGCCCTAAAGAGAATCAGATAATTAGGGTGGTAGATGGAGGGAGATGTGGGGAGATTGATTTTAAGTTGGGATATAACATAGAATATTTGTGAGCTAATCATAATAATCTGGTAAAGAGAGAAATTTATGATGTAGGAGAGAAGGGGATAATGTCAAGGGTGATAACTGTGAGAGGGTGAGGAGGAATGAGATTCCATATACAAAGAGAGAACTTGACAAAAGACAGGAGGGGGCCACTTCTTGCATGGCAGTGTAAGAGAAGCAAAGAATGGGAGTATCAACGCAGATAAATGGTGGATTTGATGTTAGTTCTTTCAGGCAATTCTTTTCTGATTACTTTTATTTTTCATTAGTGTATTAGTCAGGGTTCTTCAGAGAAGCAGAACCAATAGAAGATATGTGTGTAGATATAAATAAAAAGAGATTTATTGTGGGGATTGGCACACATGATTATGGAGGCTGAGAAGTGACATCTCTAAGCTGCAGAACCAGGAAAGCCAGGGGGTATAATTCAGTCTGAGGCTGAAGGCCCAGGAACCAGGAGCTCCAATGTCCTAGGGCAGGAAAAAAATGGATATCCATGCTTAAAAAGAGAGGGAGATAATTCTTCCTTCCTCTTCTTTTTTGTTCTATTAGAGACCTCAAGGAATTGGACAATGCCTGTCCATGTTGGGGAGAGCCAAGCTTCTTTACTCAGTGCACTGATTGAAATGCTAATCTCTTCTGGAAACACCTTCATGGACATGCCCAGAATTAATGTTTTACCAGCTATCTGTACATCTTGTAGCCTAGTAAACTGGATATGTAAAATTAACCATCACATCCAGAGAAAGAAGAAATACATTTATCAGATGGGAGGAGGGAGAGAGAAAAAGTGCTAGACATTTGAGAAGAGATGAAAAAGCATGAAATAGTCACGTATGAAATACCTACACATCATATGCACATCAAATATGTATACTCCAAAAGTGTAAACATACATACATTTGTCAGAATTTAATCATATAGTACAACTGTATGTTTGATAAAGTTTTTTTATCTTAACAAGTTTTGTGCATCTTTTTATAGAGTACAAATACTTAAAAGCCATTTGGTACATATTGTCCAATTGTCTTCCAGAAGGTTGTTCAAATTTACTCTCTCATCAGCAGTATATGAAAATATAAATCCCATTGCATATTCAATTCACTAACATGAACTTTTAAGATGATATTTCACATTAAAATGGTAATATGGGGATATTATGAACAATTTTATGCCAATAAATTCCGGAACTTAGATGAAATAGACAAATTCCTTGAAAAGAAAGACACAATGTATCAAAACTTAGGAATTAAAAAATCTGAGTTTCCCTAAGTCTATTTAATAAATTGAAATTGTTACTAAAAACTCTACCACAAAGAAAACTCAGTTTAGATGGCTCCACTGAATTCTGTCAAATTTTAAGGAAGAAATAATACCAAATTTGCACATACTCTCTTTGAAAGTAGACTAGAAATGGACAATGAGGGAATACTTCTCAATTTCCCTGATGCCACAACCTAATGAAGACATTACAGTAAAAGAAAATCAGGGACCAATATTGTTCATGATCATGAACAAAAAGATCCTTAACAAATCATTCAGAAATTGAGTTCAACAATATATGAAAAGTCTAATATATTATGACCAACTGTACTTTCTCCCAACTAGGCAAGGTTGTTTTAACATTCAAAAGTTAATTAATGTAATTAATAATATTAGCAAACTAAAGAAGAAAATAACTATTATCACAATAAAGGCGGACAAGAAAACACTTGACAAAATTTAACAACCTTTCATAATAGACACTCAGCAAACTTGAAAAGAGCTTCCTAAAATGTTGTCTCATTAAAATTTTCATTTTTATTTGAAATACTGAGGTTATACAATCCCTTTATATGTTCATTAGTTTTCTATTTTCTCTTCTTTGAGTAATCTAGTCAGGGCCTATAAGGGATATGGTGTTTATCTTATCAGTTTATATCATCTAGTAATATGTCATAAAGACAGCTAGTGTTCACCATCTAGTTCTATTTTCTCACAGTTAAGCTATATGGTGGGAAGGGGGCACATAGTTAAGCTATATTTTCCAGTCCCCTTCCTATCATCTTTGTATCAAGATGAGACCATGTACCTGAGTTTTGATCAAAGAAAGGTGAGCAAAAATATGTATGCCACTTACAAGCCCGCCCCATGCAATACAGGTATTCTATGTAAAACTTCATGAAATCACTCTGTCTCTGCCTCTATCTCCTGTTTGGTATAAGTCAAGTATTCTGAGGACATAGATAAAGATACATATAAACAGATTAGATCTCTGAGTTACTACTTGTAGGCGAGACATCCAGAAGACCTGCACAACCAGGAGCCATCTACAGTGGACTTTGGTACAAATGAGAAATAAACTTTTGCATGAAGGCATTGGGATTTGGAGATGTTTGTCATAGCTGTTAGCATTACATGTAAACTGCCTTGCACAGCACTGACCTGTCATACATATCTTTCTCTTCTAAATATTATCTTATGTGAATAAAAAGATATGTAAATGTTTTTCTCCTTCTTTTAAAAAATGTCTTCTACATTCCAGGCACTATTTTAGGCACTGAGGTTATAGCAGTGGAAAACTGATAAAAGAATCTCTATCTTTGCTGTGTTTACTTTTCAGCAGGAAGACATTGACAGTAAATCATTAAGTAAAGTTATAATTTCACGTGAAGTAAGTGCTATGGAGAAAAAGAAAGCAGAGAAACGAATGGGGGATATCATGGTGAGTGTTCATTTCAAATCATGTGGTCTGTGAAAGGCTCATTGAGAAGGTGTCATTTAAACAAAGACTTAAGGGAGATGAGTGAGTAAGCTATGCAGATATCTGGAGGAAGAATCATTCATGCATAGGATACAATAAATAGAAAAAAATTCCCAAGGTGGAGCATGCCTAACATGTTCTTAAAAACACATTTAGAAGTCCAGTGTAGCTACAGCAGAATGAGCAGGGCAGAGGTGACTATGAGATGGTGTCAAAGAGGTAAGGTGTGGGTGGGAGATCAGCAAGATCTTCTGGCCATTGTGAGGATCTGGGCTTTCCCTCTGAAAGATACAGAAGCTATTGTTGAAGGTCTGGCATGACAGACTCTGGCTAATGTGATAATCATGGACATTAGGTGTCAAGAGCAAAGCTGAGGAGGTCACTTAGAGACCATGACAATCATTGAGGTGAGAGATGATGGGCTTGGATCAGGGGAGTTGCAGTGTAAGTGGTAAGAAGTGGCCAGATCGTGGATATATTTTGAAGGTAATAGTCAACAGGATTTCCTGCTCAGTCAGAGGTGGGATGAGAAAAAGAGAGGACTGAGCGACTGAAAGAATGGAATTGCTACCTTTTTGAGATAGGGAAGGCATGCTTATATGGGGAAATCAGGAGTTTCATGAAAGTCTGTTATGTTTCTTAAACTTTCAAGAGGAGATGTCAAGTAGGCAGTTGAATCTGATACATGAATCTGGAGCTCAGGGGAGAGGTCTGGGCTGGAGACGTAACATTTCCAAGTATCCCGCACTTTCTGGTATTTGAAGTCATATTTCAGAATGAGATCACCAGGGAGTGAGCAGAGATAGAGAACAAGATGAAGGACTGAGCCTCCTTGGGCTTACAGCGAATGGGACACTGTTCAGATGTTAATTTTGTCCCATGTTCTGAGTGCTCTAGTATGCTCTTAGTCAATGGAATCTCATGCGGTGGATTAGATCTTATACTCTGGGCACCACAGTGCAAACTCCCTTAGTTAACTCCTGCTCTAAGTTCTCACCAAATCAAGGGTATTTGCAGAGGTGTGGTTTTATCTGATGTACTCCCTCTGCCATTTATTGTATTTTGCACACCTTTTGATCTTTTGTGGCTGATAAAGGCATGCAGATATTGACACTGGGTCCACAACAAAGAAACAAAGGCAGGTTGTCATTCTGGGCATTAAGTGCAAATTTTGAAGTCACTGTAAGTGCCTTCACTGAAGTGACTGAGGAAATGAAGATAAAGGTTAGCAGAGGAAACTAGAGGCCCTTTGATATTATGAAATGTGCTATAAATACCGCTGCAGCCTGTGGGGATCATCCAACAAGTGTAATCAACAGTGGCTCCAAGACACTGTGGGAGGACACATTCATGACCTCAAGAGATTTAAAGAGCACAGAACAGCCATGGCCAAGAACACATTTCCATAGAGGCTACAGAAAGCTGACGCAGCTAGTGCTACATACTCCAAGACAAAAAGTACATTTCCTCCAACCCCACACAGGGTGGTAAACCATGTGCCTATTATATTGATGACAAATCACTTTACCAGTTTGCCTGTGATTTTGTTACATTTTCTAACATAAAATATTATATGTTTTATGTAATCAAGTATACAGATTTTAAAAATTTCTTCCATGGTTCTTACACTTACAAATATTTTTCAATCCAATTTACTTCTAGTTTTTCAAGAATCAGTATCATTTTTGATTATTGTATGATACTCCATATTCCATCAATCAAATGTCTCATTGTTTTTGTTGCCATTGCTTTTTAATATTGTCTTCCCCCATTGGTTGTGAGGAGTCCTTAGGTATGTGAATGATGGCTAAAGTCTCCATCTTGAACTCAGACTCTTCTGCCCCATTCATTCTCCCACCCTCTCATTGGAACTTCGTTTATCAGCATCCTTCCAGAAATGGAGTGTCACTGACCCGTTAGCACTGTGGAAGGGGATTTCTCATAACATACTAATTCACTCTCCTTTTAACAAGTTTCTTACTGTCTCCTAGGACATGCACAATTCCTCTGAGGATTTTCTAGCTGGCCTGTTCTTCTCAGTGATGTCAGTGTCTGAGTTTCAGGGTCCTGAGCAACATACTTTTCTTGACATGATGAACTCACACATCCATGGCTGCAAATCTTTATAATGAGGCCTGCCCTTTCCTCTCCTGAAGGGCCTTGGGTAATGCCAGAGCATGGAATTCTGGCTCAAGCTCCCATAGGCCGCTGTGATGTGGCAGAATAAATACTAGTCTTTGGGTCTGAAGCCCAGAGCTGCAACCCGGCTTTATACCAGATTCAATGTGTCATCCACAGCAGCTTGGGTCATCTCTCTGAGCCTTACTGTCCTCACCTGTAAAATGTGGACAAGGAACTTCACTGTCTCTAAAATCTGTTTCAGATCAAAAGGTCCATCATTTTTTTGATTCAATCATATAGCATTTTACATTCCTTTCAGGGAATTTTGAAGCAAAGTAGGAGAAGACATAGCTTGAAAAAAAAAAAGATTATCCTAAAAATGTTGGTAGAACCTCACTGTGCTCTGGTTCCAGGAGAGAATTATGCCCTAATGCCTTAAGGTATTCATTGTGTGTATTGAATTAACTTCTCTCCTAGGCATCTAGGATGGCACTAATTAAGTACCAGCTTTGGGAGAATGAGAAAATAGTCACCCAAAACATTTTTTGTGTTCAGTGGTTCCCATAAGAAAACCCATTTGCACAATTGTATTAGGATTTGATGGTCCTGGTGTGGCTGGGGCCGTGCGTGTGTATTTCTCTATGTCTTCATGTCTTCATCTGTGTGTGTATATATATTTTTGTTCATGAAGGTGTTGAGATAGAAGGAAATTGCCTTTGAAATAAGCCAAATGATTCAGAGAGTCCATCCAGCCAGTGCAGT
Organism: Trachypithecus francoisi; assembly: GCF_009764315.1. Classification (NCBI taxonomy): domain Eukaryota; kingdom Metazoa; phylum Chordata; class Mammalia; order Primates; family Cercopithecidae; genus Trachypithecus; species Trachypithecus francoisi. The sequence goes on from NW_022681462.1 coordinate 16,592,127, forward strand.
TCTGCTTCTGTGCTTTGCAACACCATGAGTTGTGGCCCTAATGTCCTTGTGTTTTCTCCATACGAAAAGCTTGCTCTGGGAAACTCTCAAAATACGGGAGTATGACTCAAAGTTGTTCTCTTGGAACCTGGATGCGAATGAGTATTCCATTACCAGAAGAGGTGAGGGAGTGCTTCAGTGTGCAGATAAGTCTGGAAAATGCAGGGTCCATCAAGTCTCTTTACTCCGGGACATCTCAGGGCCTTTTGCATGGTAGGTTCATTTTGTTATTCTGGCAAAGGCTACAGAAACATTTGCTAAATTTATGCATCTTTGGAATTCTTTGATGGAGAGATACCTCACTGAATAAAAAATGAAAACTCGTATACTAAAGTTCTGTGTGGACTATCCCTGGAGAGGCTGTATTTTTGGTGAAGATGGAATCTTGAACTGAATCTCAGAGAATAAGTTTGGAAAAATCTCTTGACCAGTAGAGGTCATGCTGGCTGAAGTCCCACTATGCTAGAGGATTGCTTCTCTACCTGTTGGTATGATTGACCCGGCTTTTGTCACTAAGGGTACATATTACCTGCCTTTTAAAGCATGTCCCATTTCCACTTGCATCCACCAATGAGAAACCATATTTTATTTTTGTTTTGTGACCAAATTCCAGTGGACAATGCTAAGTGCTGGCCTGCTGGGATTTTTTTCTGCTTTGTTTGTTTGATTGTTTTTTTGAGACAGAGTCTGGCTCTGTCGCCCAGGCTGGAGTGCAGTGGCGTGATCTCAGCTCACTGCAAGCTCCACCTCCCAGGTTCACACCATTCTCCTGCCTCAGCCTCCCAACTAGCTGGGACTACAGGCGCCCAAAACCATGCCAGGCGAATTGTTTGTGTTTTCAGTAGAGACGGGGTTTCACCATGTTAGCCAGGAGGGTCTCGATCTCCTGACCTCCTGATCCACGCCGCCTCGGCCTCCCAAAGTGCTGGGATTACAGATGTGAGCCACCGTGCCCGGCCTGGCCTGCTGTTTCTTGAAGGAGTCCTTGACCCTCTCATCCTTAAAGATACTGGCAGAAGACAGACATTCCACCAACACCCCAGGAGGTAATTCCTACCCAGCTACCAAAGCTTTGTCTTATAGGATGCCCCTTCTCAACCATTGCTTCTGTTGTAAATTAATCCATTAACCCTGACTTCATTGCATTACCCCCAAATCCAATAAAACAATTACCCCCCAAAAAATAACAATGATGAAATAAAGTGGGTGCGAATACATAAGCACTTTTATAAGCAACCCAAAGTGAAACCTTTAAATAATCCCTTACACATATATGCAAAAACTAGATTTTTATGAACATTACTTCTCTAGGTACACTTTTTAAAGAAAGCGATACATATACTTTAAGGCCAGAATAAACAGAAAAAATACTGTCTTGCCATTGCACTCCAACTTGGGTGACAGAGCAAGAATCTGTCTCAAAAAAAAAAAGAAAAGAAAAGAAAAGAAAAGAAAGAAAAATACTATCTCAGTGTCTTAAGTGAGAAACCAAAACCTTCATGGTCTTAACATTTTATTCATAAGGAGATGTTTATAGTTGTTTGATCTGCTGACTAAAGGTTCATATTTGAAGCTAATTTTTGATAATTTCTCAGATTTCTGTAGACATTTGAGAGCTAAGGCTGATGACGCACAGGCTACCTATAAACAGAGGGGCCTAAAAAGAAACTAACCCTCTCCTACATTTTCTGGACCAACTCTGAAGAAGACATTAAAAGAGGCCTTTGGGCCAGGTGCGGTGGCTCACGCCTATAATCCCAGCACTTTGGGAGGCCCAGGCGGGTGGATCACAAGGTCAGGAGATGGAGACCATCCTGGCTAACACGGTGAAACCCTGTCTCTACTAAAAATACAAAAAATTAGCTGGGTGTGGTGGTGTGCACCTGTAGTCCTAGCTGCTCAGGAGGCTGAGGCAGGAGAATCGCTTGAACCTGGGAGGCGGAGGTTTCCGTGAGCCGAGATCGGGCCACTGCACTACAGCCTGGGTGACAGAGCAAGACTCCGTCTCAAAAAAAAAAAAAAAGGGGCCTTTGATGAACAACTGGTAACCGGACCAAGAGGCCCAATTTCAGCTTCAACAAGTCATCAAATACTATATGAGTCAATTACATAAACACTGGAATTTCCCAACATCTGATTCCAATAGCAAGAGAGCAGCCCAGGTTCACAATGGAGATTTCTCAATAGGCAATGCCGTTTTCCAGGTAATTAAAACTGTTTGTATAGGAGAGTAGATTTATCTTCTGAAACCATTTTAGCACTAGTGCTCTCCTGAGTGGTATCAGTTGACACACTGCATAATCTAGAACAGACTAATTGCTGCATGATTTCTAATTTTTCTGCAGCCATGTAAATGAGCTGAAGTCTGCACAGGTGGAGCCCATTAGAGTGAATGATTTCCCTCTCATGTTTTTATCTTCATTTGCCGTTGTCTTATCAACTCCAAGTAGGAAATCCGCTGTCATGAAAAGCAGGCGAGGGAACAATGTCTGGCTGAAAAGTCTTGTTTCATTATTTTTTAATTCGTACAGTCCTACCTGCTTAATGCAGTTTTCTGATTAGCATGCTAGGCATCCAGTAATGCAGTTTTATTCAAATAAGGAGGCAGGGCTTTAATTTAAACTAAGAAATCATCTCCATTTCTTATCAGGGAACAAGGATTCGTGATTCAATAATACATGAATTTAATAATGCATAATGGTAGACTTCACAGGTACTAAATAGCAATACCAGAGTGGGTTAGTATGCTCCATGGGTTGCCATCTGAAACTCCCAATCTGGTTTATCCACATCCCCTCCCTTCATCTCTTTCTTTATTTCCTTTCAGCAAAAGAGTTGTGCCATTTGCCTTATTCCTCTGACGCTGCCAAGAGCCCAACTCGCAGGCTGCATCTTCACTTTACGACCGTGTTTAATAGCTGTTAAGCTGCTGGACTTTAGCCTTTGCAAGAATTCCCAAATTGGACCCAAGGGAGATTTGAAAGGCTTGGGAGGGAGAGAATGGGGAAAGAAAAGTAAGGAACTTCATTCCCTACCACTAATTGCTTTTGCCACTGAGGTATCTATCCATGGCCTCATTTTAGTGAGGGAAAACAGTGTGTAGTGTATTTGCAATATCCAGGGCCACATAATCTCTTTATAACTCTATTTGTGTTTCACAGCTCCCAGATACCTAAGCCTGGATTCCAGTGATAGTTGGAGTCAGCATTCCTACATTTTATGGTTTATGTGGTTCTCTTTGCCCTGGATTGCCCAGTGAATGGCTTACCATTCTGCCTGATGTTGAAATTCAAATGTGCAAAGAATTACAGGGGACCCAACTGAATGACCTGAGTGGCTTGACCAACAGGAAAGCCAAGGGAATCAGACATACCTTGCTTTTCATCATCCATTTATTTGTTTTTCATTTTATTCAATTTGGAAAATTAGATAAAGCTGGCCCACTTCGTTTTCTACTTCTTTCATCTGAACACAATGAGTTAAGATTTTTTAAAAAAAGAATTTGGGGAATTTTATTTAGAGGAAAATTAAAATGCACATGTGGAATCTTGTTGGCACAAGTACACAGGCACAAAATGTGCTAAGTTTCTAAGAATAATTAAGCTTTTAGAGTTTTTTCATATGTTACAAAATGTTTCTCAATAAGCATGAATGTGTGCTATTGGATGGCGTAAAGAAAACTGCCTAGCTGGCTTCAGTGAGTTTGCAAAATCGAATGTGTAATGTGGGTATTGATACTATGGGTTAATTTCATTCTTCTTGCTCCAGTAAGCTAGTACTGATACCACAAAACCTCCTTGCAGCCAGGCTCACAGAATTATTTATTTAAAAAACCCCAAACAACTGAGGCCTGTTTTGTGTCAGTCATTGCCGAAAACGTTGGGTATTAAAAAGATAAATAAAACACAGGTCTACCCTCAGGGGGCTCACAGTTTTTCAGAACAAATGAAAATATACACAAGTACTATATAATAATATAGAAGATTGAGATGTGTATGTAGGCGATGTTGCAAGAGCAAAGAGCAATACTCAAAGAACTAGACACTGAGTAGTTCCTAAAAATGATACGAAATTGTAATTTCAAGGATCTCTTCTCTAAGTCATGATTGGATTGGTGGTGCTGTATTTGAGTTAATAGTTTTTACTTTCTAGTCAGTTGTGCCGGCAGCAGTTGACATATTTATATGACCCCTTTGGCCAAAATAGCTGTATAAACTGGGCAAACAAGGCTTAGTAAACATAATTTTCAATGTTTTAAAAATCTAATTCACTCTTCCTTAGAGTTTATGGGTTTGCAAATATATGCATGAAAGGAGATTATTCCATGTTTACTTTTATGTCTTTATAATCTATATCCCACAAGCAGCCTTAAGGTGAATTATAATAAACATACACACATGCAGAAGAACTCAAGCAATAGGGTAGTAAAATAGAAAATTTAAAAAAAGGAACCCATAGAGAGAATGGGAGATTATACCAGGATTAAGTCATGAGATAATTATGACAACCAACCTTGAATAAGCTTCCTAAAAGTTGAACATATTTCTATGTAAATATGTGAGGAAATACAATTCAAAGTGCAGTTCTTTTCACTGGTCTTTGGCCTAGTCCTCCTGTCTGGGTGAGGTGGGAGGGAAGGGGGCAGTAGGAGAGAACACCCATAAGTCAACTCTAATCTCTAATGGCATTTTCTAGCAGAGTCTTAGAGAAGGTCATACAATAGATTTTTTACCCTCAACAGAATTTTGCTCCCTATATTACCCCTACTTAAGAAGATTGTATCCTGGGAATTTTTTCAAGGGAGTCCTAAGGGATGTCAAGTTCATCATCCTGCACCCTGCTTGGAGCGCTAATCCAGATTTCTTTCTTACAGAAACTTGCTTCACAGGTGGTTGCTGAAGTTATAGTATTTTTCTTTATATTTAAAGTTAATCCAGTTCAGTATCAACAGCAAATCCTCTTAAAACATGTACATAGAAGGCCAAGCCAGTATTTTGACATTCCTGGCTGGGAACTATGCCATTAACACCTTCAATTAATCTCCATGCAAGGTCATTTGGCGGCTCACATTCAAGACCATATGTTAAGATGTTATTAGTTTTCCTGCAAAGGGAATGTTTGGCCAGTTACAACTAGAAACAGATGCCCACCAATAGGATCAGAAGGGAATAGTTCCCTTAGTTACAACACCTCACACCTCACCTGTTACTGGGATAGGGCAGGACGCTCCCTAACTAATCATCAAACTGGGAATTCAACAATTTTAGGGCTTATGAAGTTTATTACACCCAATTATCAACAAAAGAAAAGAGAGAAGAAATAAAGTTCCATAGAAGTAACTGATCTGGTTGTAAATTCACATCTCAGGAAATGGCCTAATGTATTCATCAGAAAAAAAAAAAAACAGTGAACTACGTACCAAGGAGAACTGGATTCCAATATTCATTCTGCAACTATCTCTGTATGTGATCTAGGAAAATTTACCTAACCCTTCCGTTCTTGATTTTGTACTCCTAAATATAGGAAGGGAGAGTTATGTGGGGGTGTCAGGATTAGACTGGCAGCATTATCACACGAGAAGATACTACATGCAAAACATGTTTTGAAAACTGAAAATCACTCTTTAAGTTCATTATTTTTCTAAGGACAAATAATTTCTTAAGAATAGCAGATTTTTGGGGTGTAATTCCATTGCAACAGTTTGGCTACTGGCCAAATCCATTAAAACAATCTATTGTGGGAAGAACCACCGTTTGAATTGTTTCCAATGTACGATAGACAGAGTTCCCTGCAATGCTACTAAAGTGTATTGAATGGAAAAGAACCACTCCCAAGACAGGGTGTGTACCGCAGAAACTCCTTGGGATGTGTAAAGGGCTATCCTTGACATCTATTGAAGCTGTATTGTATTAAATGAGCTTGAAATATTCACCGAAAAGCCCTTGAGGGACTGGTTCTCAAACTTGAGTGAGCGTGCCTTGGAATCATCTGGAGTAATTGTTAAAACAGAGACTCCTGGACTCTGCCTCCAGTAGGTCTGGGGTGAGTCCAAGAATTTGAATTTGTAACAAGCTCTGGGGTGAAGCTGATACTGTACCCAGGATACCATATTTTAAGATAGAACTGTCTTGTCATCCTCTCCTAATAGGCAAAAAGTAAATTAGACAAATGTGGTCTTCAAAGGTGTTTCAGATCCCAGAGGTATCTCAGGGATTCTCTTCCCTCCCTCCACTGCAATGAGCATAACTGCACTTTTGTCAATTGCTTTAATTGGTGTCCTGCACAGGGATTTATTTAATAAACCTGTTCTGCACTCATCCCAAATAAGTTAAAAGCCAAGCTACTAAATTTAGGAATTTCTAAGAATCTTTCAAACTCTAACCTTCTATAAACATCTTTGACTTGGTGGCCTCAAAGAACCTTGAATATCTTCCTGATATGGTACAGACCCAATTAAATACCGTAAACACTCCCCAAATTACAAACTTACCTCAAGTGTAAGAGTGGCTTAAAAGTAATGGAGGTTTCATAGGCCAAAGGGGTCCAAAGTCAGGGTCACATGGAATTTCAATAACTTGAACATGAACAGTGCTCTGTGGAAGGAAAGGACTCAGGTCCAAGAAAGGAGCATATGCTTCTCAAGATTTAAATAGCCTCAGCTAGACTTTTCCCCCAGTACTGTGAAGTTAATTAAGCATTTGCTGTTTAGAGTCTCCATTTTCTCCTTAACTATGTCCTTCATTGGAAACAAAGCAATCCCTTTGGGACTGTCCATACCGCTGACTTACAGTTGTGGGGCATAGTGAGCCTAAAGACAACTGCTGTAGAGGAGGAGTAGGCGGCAGCCTGCTGGACTGCAAATGTCCCCCAGAATATAGTGTAGGTATCTGAAATCCTTGTAGCCTTTCCCTGAGAAAATTGCTAGTGGCCTGAATGAGGATACTTTTTTGACTAGTAACCATTGTTGCTATATTGATATCACTGTCATCAGCTACTAGTGCGAAGCACTCTGCTAGAATCGTTTGTTGTTTTCCTAACATACATTTCTTCATATACTTTATTATCCTTCTCTCCATGACACCCAATGTAGACTTTTTTCCCCAGAAGAAACTGAGGTCAGAGTGGTTAAGTGTTATTCCTGAGACCTCTCAATTCGAAGTGTTGACAGTTGGAACTTGGACCCAAATGAGTCTTGCTTTAAGGATCCACTCCCTGCAATGTTATCAGTTTGCAAACTGTCCACTAGTCCCTTCCCTCAATAATAACAATAGTTCCCTCATCTTCTGGGAGTCTGAAAATTTGTACTGTGCAGACTGCTGGCCATATTTCACATTTTTAAATGGCTCTCTTAGACAAGCTTCTTGTAGCCCTGTCCTAATTTCTTTCAGACTTCAGATCCAGGGTCCCCAGGTTGTGCCAAGCCATGGAGGCTTTCAAAGTAAGTCCAGCTTGATCTAGTCTGATAGACTGTTGCTGAGCAAAGACGTAGCTTTTCATAGTCCATGGCAGTCAGAAGCAGGACTCAATTAATTTTTAGGACAGGAAAAATAGATCACTTGGATTGCTGAAGCAGGAAGAGCTTCTGCAGCAGCTAAGAGAAACGAGTCCAGAGAGTGAACTGCTGCGTCCGTGGCTCAGGAGTCTGAGGGTTTGCTGAGTAGAGGGTGCTCTTAATAACCAAGGCTTGGGGTGTTTATCGACAGGCCTAGCCCATGCAGAACACTATTCAGAACACTGCGCCTTGTTCATAATGCTTGAAAAGATGAGTTAGAAAACGTCAGAAGACATCCATTTGATTCTTTGGGCAATTCCTTAATGGTGTTAAGAATACAAAAGAATATCCCTGTGAGCTATTCTTGTATTTTCTCAAAATACCGACTATACTGCAGGGGGAGAAAAAGAGAAACTAATCTTTCTTATTGTTCCACGGAAGAACCCAAGAAAGCATCCGGGGACTTCATTTTCAATCAGTAGTGAGTGATGTTAGACCATGAAGTAGATGGTGTAGGCATCATTTACTAATGTATTCCTGAATACGCTAAAACCCTGATCCAAACCTGGTAGTAGGCATGGAAGTCAGAAATGCCCTCTACCATCAAGAATGCCATGCTGATGTACTGACACATTCTACCAGATGCCCTGAAGACAGATGGCACATTTAGGCAATGTGAAAACCAAGGACCATCTTACGCAGGTTTTGCTGCAAAATGTGGGATGCAGTGTGTGTTTTCATCTTGCTGTAAATCCTCACAAGATGCTACTTCATTCTGAATTGTGGCCCCAATCCTCAAGCTAGAAATAAAAATTTTTAAATGATTTTCAAGTACAGAGCTCATCGGGCATCATTGTCAGGCCAGGCAGCACTTTAAACAATTAAAAATGATCATAGATAGCAAAGAGAATGAGTCAGGTGGCTCTCCACATGCAAACAGGGAAACATCTCTAGGATAGAACATTAAATGAAAAGCACATGGTGCATATATATGTAGGTATGTTGTTTACATTTTCTGAAAGGCTGCACAAGAAGCTCTTACAATGATTACCTTGGTGGAGAGGGACTAGAGGTAAAGGATAGGGCACAGAAAGGTGACTTCCATTTTTCATTTCACACATTTTTGTGGGCTTTGAATATTTTGTCACATGTGTTTATTATTTTTACTTTCAAATTTTAAAAATAAACTCTTCTCATCTATCATTGGTTCATAACAGAAAGGGTTTTTTTTAAGTAGAAAAGACATAGTCTTATAATAAAGGGCTGTCCATCCAATTTTTAATTAGCAAAAGCAAAATAAAACAACATAAAACATAAAATAGGCCCTTACTGTTATGCATATAGTGAAGTGTTTAAAGACACATGTATAAAAGATAATTCTAAAAGTGCTATGTGAAAAACAAACAAAAAAACCCGGCATGTTCCCCCAAAAAGTCATCCTAGTGCTGGTTTGCATAGCTCTGATTTTTCACTCCAAGAGAGCTATGGATTTGCAGCCTGGCTGGGTATGGAAACAGGTGATAGATGTGGATAGAAAGTAATACTGGGATGTGATTTTCATTTGCTGCCCAAAGGATGTGATTTTCCTTTGCTGGGAGAGATAGGTGGCCGGTCGTCCACCCCAGAGGCAGTGCCCCACTAGCGAGCCTCCTGAGAAAGGCAGTTACCCTCCCTGTTTTAGTAAGAGTCTCTACCTTCCTTAGCACATAATTGCTAGAGTGATATGTGTGTGTGTGTGTGTGTGTGTGTGTGTGAGTTAGCGCGCACGCGTATGCATGCTTGCTTGCACATGTGCATCTGCTAATTTCAGGAGAATCCTGCCAGAAAAAGGAGCATCAAAGGATGAGAAGGGATATGGAGATGCAGAATCAGAGATAAAAGGGACCAAATTTTACTAGCAATTACGGCAAATATCTAACTTGCATAAATGAAGCCAATTACTGTATTATTGCCTCCTTTTGCACTGTGCACAGTAGGGATGTCACTGGATAATGGTTTGCATGTAGAGTTAATCACTTTGATGCATTTCTGACTGATCCCAGCAAATTATGTTTTGGTTCCACTATATTAAACACAAGAGCTGGGGATTATCATTAATAAATCTAAGGCACAGCATGCATAAATCTTGAATAAATCAAATATCAATTACATAGGCAGTATCTGCTGACATCTGCTTTCATCAAATAATATATTTGAAATAGGTGTTATTTCAATTTGTTGAAGTCAAAGGGATCTTCATACAGAGAACACAGCCCCTGGATCCCAAAGATAAAAGCAGCTGAGCCATTGCCGAAGAGCCCCTTAGTGGCGTTCGATTTTAATCTGTGAAGGCTGCATTTAGACGGCTACCCAGAGATCCAGAGGAAAGGCTATCTTGCTGTGGAAAGTGCTTCCAGCTAAATGTCATTTTCATGTAGGTATTTTTAAAAGGAAGCAGGAGAGATTGAGGTGAGAAAGGAGGAAAACTTTCTAAACATCTGGCTATCAAGGAGAGGAGCAGACAATGGAGGGAATGTACATGACTCTCACAGTACAAGAAGTCAGAATCCATTCAGATGCAAGGAAAGAAGGACAGTTCATAATAGGAAGACCTCTGAAAATGAGTGGCTGTGGGGATAGCTTATAGGATTTACTCAAGGAGAACAAAAAGCAGGAGGCGAGGGGAAGGTAGATTTGCATTTGCTAAGCACCAGGCATTGGGCCAAACTCTAGATCGGAAACTTTATCTCCTCTCTTAATCCCTACAACATCCCGTATGAGAGAGATACTAGTGTTTGTTCATATCGTTGGAGGAAGCTGAGGCATGGGAAGTTAAATAATGTGAATAAGGCCATACAACTCTCAAATGGCACAACAGGATTTAAATCTGGATCTGTATGAATGTGCTACATGGCACCAGTGGTGGTAGTGGTTATTGTATTGGGATGTGTGTTTATATAAAAAAGAGAGAAGAAAATGTAAGTACACGGGGAAGGGGAGAGGAAAGAGGGTGTGGAGAATATGTGTTCATTTAAAAAACTGCATTAAATGCCCTTAAGTTCCACATCAAGAGAGATGGGTGACTTTCTTACATCACATTCCTTCTGACTTTCCTATATCACATCCCTTCCACGTGGCCTCCCATCCACAAGTTGGAATCTTTTCTCTATGGGGTGGATGATTAGGATTTCTTGGAGACCTCTTCAAGGAATTTTCTGGGGTTAAACTCACTCTCAGGCAGGGTGGAGCTGGGTTAGGAAATGTTCTCTAGGGCACTGGCTCATCATGAGAGGTAGAAAACGATTGCCTCATATATACTCTCGGGGCAAAAGCAGGAGTGGAGACCAGAAATGAAATAAGCCAAAGTCGCACACCTGAAGCAGTCCTGAGGCCTCTGCTAAGGGTGGAGATGGTGCTTCGGAGGGGCGGGTGGAGTGTTCCATACACTGCTTGTCCCAACCTGAATAGGCGAGCCTCATAAAGAAACCAGAGTTCGTTTACCATTTATTTTATCACGCTTGGCATCAAAAGAAAGAAAACCGAAAAGCAGACTCCCAAATCTGGGCCATGCAGGAACCCCTTAGGTTTACGTTTTCAAAGCAGAGGTAGGTGGGAGTCAAGGCCATCTCCTTTTGGACCAAGGACCGCAAAGGAAGCACTTCAAGGAAGCTGAGTAGAAACAGCTCTCGGCTTTCATTAGGCCACAGCTCCCCTGCATGCTGAGCTACACCACATCAGACCTGCCTGGGCCCCTCACCATATATTTCCCCTTTCTGCACTCTGCCTTCTATATCCAAACTGCACTGGGATATTGAGAACACCCGATTGTTGACAGATAAGTAAAAACTGATGTGACATCACCATAGAGAGGAACATACATTTTCAGAGTTTCAGATGCACTTACATTCATGTGATATATCCCACAACTTGTATTACGAATAGGTACAGATTCTGAATAATTAAATTTAAAATATTTTTGGAATTTCAGATCTAACTTTTGGATTATGGTTTTTTTTCGTATCCACAGGGATTATAGATTTTTCTGTTGTTCTTGGGTTTTCTAATCAGCATCACAGAGTATCACAAGGGAGTGTTCAGTTAGTGCGTCTGCTTCAGATTGGATACAATGTATCATCTTTTTGGTAAAAGAGACTTTCAGGCTGCAAAATTACTTTCCAAAAATCATGCAAATCTGGCCATTAGCAAATGTTAATGAATGAAGAATAAGCTCAAGTCTCTCTCCCTTTTGCTTTAACCTCCACCCCTCCAAATACACACACACACACACACCCGGAGGCACATGAGCTAATGTGTAAACGAGTGAGCCAGAGACATTGATCTCCATGGTGCCCACTCTTCATGTAGTTTCATTTTGCTCAGTTTGAAGTAGCACAGGCCCTGAGCCAATAGGAAGCCAGAAGAAAGTTACCAGGGACAGCCAGAGTTTCCAGTTCAATTCAGAACAAGCTGGATTAACCCGGAAAGAGTGAGGGAGGCTGGAGACATCTCCTTCTACATTTGACCCACAGTCCTGATGCTGCCACTCTGAGCTCAAAAGAAGAGAAACTGCATTAATTAAATGTATATCTTAAAATTCGACCTATGCACACCCACTGGTGAGGAAAATAAGGTAGGTTCTGTACTACGAGGTAGCCAGTACTAGTGGATAATAACCAGGAACACTAGAAAGACAACTGAACAAGAGGTGGAAAATAATCATTTAGGGTTAAAATAATGCATCACATTTGAGGAGAAGGGAGACAGAAATCAGAAAATGGATTAGAAAACACAGAGGCATGGCTTGTGCTCTGTGTGTGTGTGTGTGTGGTGTGTGTGTGTGTGTGTGACCAGGATGGGAGACACAGAAGATATCACATAATTAGTGGTTGCTGATTTTTTCTTGCAATGGAAGATTTTTTATTTTTTTAATAATTTCAACTTCTATTTTAGATTCAGGGGGTACATGTGCAGATTTGTACCTGGGTATATTGCATGATACTGAGGTTTAGGATATGATTGATCCTGTCACTGAGTGAGTGATCATAGTACCCAACAGTTAGTTTTTCCACCCTTGTCCGCCTCCCTTCTTCCCATTCTCTTCTAATTGTCCCCAGTGTCTATTGTTGTCATATTTATGTCCATGAGTATCCAGTGATTAGCTCCAACTTCTACATGATAACATGTGGTATTTGTTTTTCTAGTCCTGTGTTAATATGCTTAGGAAAAGGGCCTCCAACTGCCTCCATGTTGCAGCAAAGGACACAATCTCCTTTTTACGGCTGTGTAGTATTCCATGGTGTATATGTACCACATTTTCTTTATCCAATCCACATCAATGGGCAATTAGGTTGATTCCATGTCTTTGCTACTGTGACTAGTGCTGTGATGAACATATGAGTACATGTGTCTTTTTGGTAGAATGATTTGTATTCTCTTAGATATATACCCAGTAATGGGATTGCTGGATTGAATGGTAGTTCTGTTTAAGTTATTTGAGAAATCTCCAAACTGCTTATCGCAGTGGCTGAACTATTTTATATTCCCACCAACAGTGTGTGAGCATTCTCTTTTCTAAGCAGCTTTGCTAGCATCTGTTGTTTTTTGACTTTTTAATAGCCATTCTGACTAGTATGAGATTGTATCTCATCTTACAGTGTAGATTTGTATTTCTCTGATAATTAGTGATGTGGAGCATTCTGTTATGTGTTTGTTGGCTGCTTGTATGTTTTATTTTAAAAAGTGTCTGTTCATGTCTTTTGCCTATTTTTTAACAGGGTTGTTTGTTTTTGCTTGAATTGTTTAAGTTCCTTACAGATTCTGGATTTTAGATCTTTGTCAGATGTATAGTCTGTGAGTCTGTTCTCCCATTCTGTAAGTTGTCTTTTATAGTTTCTTTTGCTGTGCAGAAGCTTTTTAGTTTAATTGGGTCCCACTTGTCAACTTTTGGTTTTGTTGCAATTTCTTTTGATAACTTAGTCATAAATTCTTTCCCAAGGCTAGAATGGTGTTTTCTAGGTTTTCTTCTAGGATTCTTATAGTTTACAATCTTACATTTAAATCTTCAATCCATCTTGAATTAATTTTTGTATATGATGAAAGGTAGGGGTCCAGTTTCATTCTTCTGCATATAGCTAGCCAGCTTTCCAGCATGTTGTTGCTGATTTTAACCACAGTTTTAGCCACTGCTAATAACCCAATCAGGAAGACTACTTTTGAAGAAAATGGATTATAAAATGTCTACATGAGTATTACCCCAAGAGGCATTACTTATTTGTAATTGGCCCTCCTAAGAAGCTGACCCTTGGAATGCGAAACTGAATTTGAATGGTTTTGATTGTAGTCTCTGTTGGCATTAAGAATGTGTCATCATGATGGTGCTAGTGGTAGAGCCATAGCTGATTGCAGTGTATGTAAAAGATAGAAGTTTAAATGACAGTTTATAATTTTTAAAATGAGTTTATATTAAAAAGAATACATTGATGTAAGAATTTCCTGAGAATCTGAAAAGATAACTGACATACAAAGACTCATTTATTCACTCATTCATTCAGCAAATATTGTAAGAAATTTGTTCTGATCATTTATTTTTTTCCAGGCTAGGGGCTGAGGATGTAGGAGATACAACTTGGAAATCTGTCATCTGAATAAATATGTCAAGGTTAATTAATGGGGTGACACAAATTATGCATATTCTTGTACATAGATGATGGGGATGGCTAGAGCCAATGTAGCAGGTGTCAATTTAGAGCCTTATCCCCAACTTTCCTGACATGCATTCCACTAACTGTATGTAACTTTCAAATAGGCCACTTAACCTTAGCTTTTGAGTAATTTTAGCTGTAAGAGTTGGGGTGTATTGTCCCCAACTCTTTCTTGAGAAGCCTATTGATTCTCATAAGAGCAAGGACTGTCAGTTAGTTTGAAGAAAAGAGATGAAGCCACAGCCACAAATCAAGGGGGGCAAAGCTGGGCACGTTTTGGTTGTTTACATCTGTGTCTTGTTACAAAAGTCTCCATGTCATCGTATGTTGTTATGTCTCTATGCAACGCTGAATGTTTGTCTGCTTTGCAAAGGTCAAAGGATGGTTGTCCCAATAACCCTTTTGATCCTCTATCACCATATCCAATCATCATGCCTCATCTATGAGGATCTGGGAGTGGATACGGTACACACTCTGCTGATGTGTAGATGTCCATATCATTTATCAAAGATTGCCACAAGAACATCTGCATTTTGCAATAATTTTCCTAGCCATTTTATTTTCAAACATTACTGGCACATTGCCTGATATCCTGATAGCATGAGTCACATTGTTCCAACACATAGTCAGCACAGAAATGCACACACTCACAATCCGCATTGAAAATGTGTGTCTCCTTGGTGTTTCTCCCTAAGGCAGCATAGACTTCCTTTCATCATCTTACCACAACCTTAGCAAGCTTTCAACACAACAAGGTCATTTAAGAATAATTATGCAAGCATGTGTGAATGAGCCAAGAGCTCTGGCAATACACACATAGTATTAGAATAAGAAAAGTCACATTCTGCCTATTCCCTTTACCTAGTATATGCTTGAGCTCTATGGCATTTTGCCTGTTTGAGCAGAAAGCAAACTGGATTGTGGGTTTCCTGAGAAATATTTACGGCAGAAATTCTACTCACCTTTCAACATCTCAAGAAATCAACATGAAAGCGTCTTTGGTCTCAGTTCCTTTATGCAGAGAGTACATCTCCCACAAACTCTTCCTTCCCTGGAAGAGTTCTCCCTAATCCTTACTGGTAATACTCAGACAGTTTATTTCCAGGGCTTAGTTAAGAACATTGACCTCACTTACTTGTTCCCTTCACATCCTCTGGGAAGAAGACATATTGGGAAAACAGCTGTGGGTTCATGGTTTTAGTGTATTTTCAAATGTGGCTAAGTTTCTTCTGGCTTCTAAGGGAGTTGGATGATGTTCTAATCATCCAGATTAAAACATGAGTGCTACTAATTTGGCATGGGCCTTGTAGCATCATCCTATGTCATGAAGATACTATTTGTTAAGAGGCAGAACACAGGCGCACTGGCCCAGCAAATTCAATGATCAGTGGTATCCATATGTTCACTACATTGTTTACTCTCTTAATATATTATTTATTGAAGTTTTCTTGTAACCAAAGCATATGGACTGTATTCTCCAGTCAGGGAGGAATTCTTGGGGTATGTCCTGATAGCTATGAGAGAGTAGTTTGACTTAACAGTGTCAATCTGAGCCTTCTTTACTAACCCCTACAAAATATGGTCACTATTTAGTTGACATCCTTCACTCTGATGATTAAGAATGATGAGCTATTTAGAAAACTGGTGTTTCCACTTAACTTATTCATTCCAGGCAGTGTTTCCCAAAGCCTGAGCCAAAGGCCGTCTGCATAAAAATCATATGTGGGGACACACTTGTTACAAAAGTCAAATTTTGGCCAGGTGTGGTGGCTCACACCTGTGATCCCAGCACTTTGGGAAGCCAAGGTGGGAGGATCATGAGGTCAGCAGTTGGGAGGATCATGAGGTCAGCAGTTCAAGACCAGCCTGGCCAATATGGTGAAACCCTATCTCTACTAGAAATACAAAAAAATTAGCCAGGCAAGGTGACAGGTGCCTATAGTCCCAGCTACTCCAGAGGCCGAGGCAGAGAATTGCTTGAACCTGGGAGGCGGAGGTTGTGGTGAGCTGAGATCCGGCTGCTGCACTCCAGCCTGGGCAACAGAGTGAGACTCCATCTCAAAAAAAAAAAAAAAAAAAAAAATTGACATTCAAATTTCTCGCTTTACTCTAGACCTACCAAATCAGTGTATCCAGGAAAGGACTAGGAATCTGAATATTAAAAGAATTCCCCCACAGAATTGTTTATACCCATTAAAGTTTGAGAAACCTTGCTGTGGGTGAAGTGAACAAACTAGAGTTCTTACATAAGGAGGGGTGCTAGTTTCATGGAAAATGCTAGGATCAGGAGAATTATTGCAAATGCACAGTCTCACACCTCCTTAAGTTCTAGTTCTGTGTTTCTCAAAGTGTGGTCCCTGGACCAACTGTATCAGCATCAATTGAGACCTATTTGAAATTTGGAATCTCAGATCCTATGTCAGAACAACTGTCAAAATCTACATTTTAACAATTCCCAGGAGATTTGTGTGCATATTAAATTTTGAGACATAATCAGTCTACGTGATTGACAGCTCTTATTGTCATGTCTGCCTGTCTGCCTTTTATTAGAAGTCTCATCAGTCTATGTGATATACAGATCTTATTGTCATGTCTGCCTTTTTTTAGAAGTCTCATCCTCCTCTTTCCTAGATCCCCAAAACTCAAGACAATGGAACAATGTCAAGCAGTAAGATATGGATACAATGAGTAAAATCTAAAGATTGATTCCTTTAAGACAAAGGGATCGACATATAATAACTTGGAAATATATAGCGAAGAGAGAGCCAAAGATGTCTTCTAGCCCTGCACTTTGCTTCCTACTAGAATCAGTGGGAAGATGCTCCAGGAAGTTAGCAGAGTCAGTTATAGTTAACTGCAGCTCAATGTAGGGAAGAAACTCAACAATGGAGTCATTTTAAGAGGGAATATGTTACTCCGAAAAGTAGAGAGTTTTCCATCCTTATGGGAGTTCAATCCAAGGTTGGATCTTTTTTTTTTTTTTTTTTCAGAAATGAGTTCTTCCTATGTTGCCCAGACTGGAGTGCACTGACTATTCACAGGTATAATCACATAGTATACCCTTGAACTCCTGGGCTCAAGGATCCTCCCACCTCAGCATCCTGAGTAGGTGAGACTACAAGTACACTCCACTGCACCTGGCCTGGATGATCATTATTAATTAATGTTTTGTAGAAGGGACACAAACATGAGATTGGTAGATGATCTGAATGACTTTTATGTTTGAGATTATTTTATTCCATACTCGTTGTACTCTTATGTTCCAAATTTTAAATACATACATATATACACACACACAGTTATATATGCTAACATGTTACTTATGACTAAATAGTATTTATTTTTTATGTTTCTCTAATATCATTTATATTAAGAAATTAATCAAAAAATCAATATTTTGTCAGACCAAAAGCTTGAAAACAAAATATGGCCTGTATAACTATATTTCATGGAGAAAATAATAATCAAAACCATTTCTTATTGTCATTTGTTCCCGGTTGGTTCCTTTTCCAGTACATTCATTCACTCATGAAAAATCATTTATGGGCTCAAATGGTAGAGAAGGCAAAGCCAAAATTCTGAGCAGCAGTCCCAACCCTAGAAAGCTATGTGGTTATATTATCTAACGTCTCAAGGGCTATTTAACCATTCTAGGACTTGGTTTTGTCATTTGTAAAAGGAGTGAAATAACAGAAGCTGCCTTACAGGATTGTTGTAAAGATTAACGTGTGAATATATGTGAGCCACTTAGAACAATGGCTGGTACATAGTAAGTACTATCTGAGTGATAGCTTTCATTATCATCATCGTCATTCAACAACAATATTGTTATTCCAGGTTTGGGGAACATAAACACGAATAGAACAGGACCTCTTTTTCTCGAAAGATGCATAGTCTGGCTAGACAAAGCATGCAGGTAAACAGTGCAGGAAGGGGAGAGAATCACTGTAATGGGGAAATGTGCTAGCAACTCCAAATGCAAGGTTGCAGAGAAGGCTCTCAGAGAAGTAGACTGTTGAGCTGGGTTTGGATGACTGAGAGGGCATTTTCCAGGTAGAGGAGGGAAAAGTGATCTGGGCTGAAGGATTTCACTTTGTGTTCAGCAATCCTGAGGTTGCTTTAAATCAGCCTCAATCACTTCTGTTGAGTTGAAGCCCATGCTTTTTGTCCTGCCCTGGTTCTTGGCTGCAGGTCACAAACATTTTAGTCCATTCAAGAATCCTTGAGAGCTCTCCTTGGGACATCCTGGGCAATGCAGAGGTCAGAGAACAGAGCCACGTTCTCAGGGAGAGTGGCGCAGTCAAGGGAGAAGACAGGCAAAGAGAGTGTTTTCCTATGAAGGTGGTGAGCTGATTGCCCTAGACAGTGGGAGAGCTACTACCTTAGAGAGCAGGTGAGCTCCCTCTAAGAAAGCAAATGGAAACAAGCAGGCAAAACACTTTTCTTTCTCTTGTGTCTACACCGCCAGCCCCCACCACCCATGAGTAAAGTGTCTTATCCAGGTCTTACAATCAGCCTTCCCACCCAATATTCAGATTTATCTGAACATGAGGCCCAATGGTAACTCTTGTCTCCCGCAGCTCATGTGATGTAAAGGCTTACCTGGAGGATCTCGCCTATTCATAGCATCTTTATCTCCACGTCCTTATCATCATGTCCTCTTTTGGGAAGCAAAAGAAAAGACCTTTTGCTCATTTCACTTACTTGAGGAGGCTCTGTTTCAACAGCTGTTTCTATATGGCAAATTTTACCTCCACCCTGTCTTAACTAGATGAGGGTAGAAAATGAGACCTGCGGAACAGAGGAAAAGCAAAAGCAATGGGATGAGTGGCAGCAGCAAGAACATCCTGGACTACTGGGGTGAGATCAGTGAAACCCACACTGGAGCCCAGGCCCTGATGTCCCCTGAGCTCCTCCTCCACAGCCTGTCAACTCATGTGTCTCTGTAGTCCTAAATAAGCATGGAAGCAGCAGGTAATTGTAATTCCAATCAATGTTCACAAGAGGCTTCCTTTACTAGCATCTTGCTGCCAGGACCTTGCTTTACACTGTGGAGTCACTTTTGACGAGTTTAGCTCAGAAAACTTCCTAGCAGGGAAGTAGGGAGGGGGTGGCTGGCTGGAGGTCAGGAAGGGGTACACACATGGAAGGGGGTTGCTGTTTCTATTAAAAATGGACAGTGCTGCAGCTGTGGTCTGGCCTCCTAATCTCTCTAAAGCTGCAATCCAAGAGTTGTCCAGTACCATGGGTTGGCTATTGAAAACCCAAGTTGTTGAATCACCTTTTAAAACAGACTCAAATTCAGACTGATCAGCCCAGAGCAGAATTCTCTTGGGCATGTTACCCAGGCAAAACTGTTGAGTAGAGATCTAAAAATAAAAAATAAAAAGAAATTCTAGAAACTGAAACATCCTGGGAGCCACTTTACAGCAAATCTAATTACTTCCCATTGTTTACAATCACTGTCACAAATGATTATCATTTGTTAAATATTTGTTGGATTCACTTCTCACTTCTCTCTTAGGAGTTGATTTGGATTTAGTTATGGATGGCTCCCTACTCTCTCTTTGTATTGAAGCTAATTTTATCCAAGATGTTATACAGATGAGGGACTTACTGCTAACCTTGTTCTGAGGGAAGCTCCAAACTAAAGAATCAAAAAATATGATAAACTTGGGCCAAAAATCCCATCCACAGTTATGGGAATACCATGACTAGGCATATGAGATACCTGATTTTCAGCCTAACAAAGCACCATCGGAGAGACATACAGTATCACAATCTGGCTATATTTTATGCTCCCTTTCCATCAGTCTGGAATAAATTGTGTGTGTCAAGTTCGGCAAGCATGGGTGAGCTAAATGGAGCTGTTAGCTGTCTTTTCAACAAATTTATCTGTTTCATTGCCTACTCTAGGATGTCTTTGTGATCATTATATAGGGATCACAGATAATAGACTATTTGAAATCTTACTTCAATTAAAACTTAATCCTCAGGTGTCAATAATAGTGTTTTATACATAAGGTTACAATAAAAACAATGTCTTTTGTGCATATCATTAAAACAACAACACAGACAAGCAAAAATAAGAAATGGCCTGAACGTTTTCCAAAACAAGATGCTCTACTATATCATGTACGTTGTCACTGTGATAAAGTTATGGTTATTTCAGTATCTGTGCAACTTGACAAAGTCACACAGGATTTATAAGAAAAAAAATCACATAAAATGTATCATCTCTCTACTTAAATCCATTCACAATTATAGGTTTTCATTTTATATAAGAGAAGTGATTGCAAGTGATGCTTTTATTTTATAAAATTAAGAATACAGGCCGGGAATGGTGCCTCACATCTTAATCCCAGCACTTTGGGAGGCCAAGGCGGGTGGATCACTTGAGGTCAGGAGTTTGAGACCAGCCTGATCAACATGGCAAAACCCTGTCTCTACTAAAAATACAAAAAATTAGCTGGATATGGTGGTGCATGCCTGTAATCTCAGCTACTCAGGAGGGTGAGGCATGAGAATCTCTTGAACATGAGAGGTAGAGGCTGCAGTAAGCTGAGAATGCACCACTACACTACAGTCTGGGTGAAAGAGTGAGAATCTGTCTCAAAAATAAAACATTAAATAATACAAC
The DNA here is from genome assembly GCF_009764315.1 of Trachypithecus francoisi. NCBI lineage: Eukaryota > Metazoa > Chordata > Mammalia > Primates > Cercopithecidae > Trachypithecus > Trachypithecus francoisi. The sequence continues at coordinate 16,612,978 of NW_022681462.1, forward strand.
CCAGGTTTAAAAGAGATTAATACTTTCATTCATGGAGTGTATAAGGACATCCAAAATAGCTCAGGAAATATAAAATAATGGAATGTATTCATTGAGGAGTGGCTGTTGAAGAGTAAGAGATTGGAGTGAAATTTTTTTGGGCAAGTCATTAGCTTGGAGGAAAACCTCTGTCCATTGCAGTGCATCAGTTAAACCTTTTCACCAAAATGTTTTGTGAAGGTGAAGGTGATGAAATTTCCTCTCCCTCTGCCCATTTTACAGCGTCATTGGGATTCAAATGTTTGCCATAGTTTATTCACCAATAGAGTACTTTTGCTATGTTTTGGCATCCATTGTCCTTTTCTCTTGTTATAGTGCCTCGATTCTGGTTTGGCTTTCTATTTCTCCACCATGAAATTCTAGTGTTTCAGTGCAAACTGACCTCACCTCCAATCAAAGAATGATAAATGATTAGCTTATGCCAATCAGTACATTTCATGCATCCCATCTCAGAGACCACAGTGATTGATTCAGGGTGGGCATGTGACCCAATTTTCCCAGGAAATGTCAGAGTTCTTGCTTTTAGGTAAGAACCTCCTCTGGCTTCCATGGAAGCACTTAAAGAGAATCTCTCATTCTGGGTGATGTGCAGTGTGGCTGTGAGGCCAAGTTTATTGCAGCCACCATACTATCATGAAGAATAAAGTCCCCGGAGGGAGGAATGATATAGAAAATTGCAGAAAAATGTGACCAGAATTTTTATCAATGCATGTTTAAATCATACCTTACCTCTGAAATTTTTGATTACATGAACCAATAAATCCCACTTATAATTTAAGTCAATTTGAGTTGAGTTTTCTGTTATTTGCAACTAGATCTTAACTAGGAACACATAGCGTTAATTGTACCCTTTCCATAAGCCAATCACTATTATAAGGGCTTTATATTGTTTTATTTCATCTTCACAATAGCACTTTGGGGTAGGTGTGGTTATCTCCATTCTAAAGAAAGGAAATAGAATCACAGAGATGTTAAATAACTTGCATAAAATTATAAACAGATGATAAGAGTTAAAACCATATTCAAATCCAGAGAATCTGAATCAAAACCCACACTCTTAACATTTATGGTACAGTACTTCACTCATCTCCCCCAACATTAGGCAAAACTACAGCAAAACAGCCTAGAGATCTTTGTCTGAAAGATTCCAATGGAGGGGATATGATACTGATCATCGGTAATATGCTCTCCTTCTTGCTTGTGGCTAATTCATCCACTCAACATTTATTTTAAAAATATATATCCAGTGCTTACTATGTGAAAGCCACTATTCTAAATACTGAAGATGTAGTAACTACTCTCATGGAATCTACATGTAGTGGTGGAAACGAGCAATAAACAAACAAATGTAAAATTTAGTATCAGGTAGTGATAATTGCTATCAAGAAAATTAAGACAAGGTAAAGAGGGCCAAAGCACGCTGGAAAACAAATGATCACTACAGGAACATTTCACATAAATGCATCAGTATAATCAAGTTAAAATTTCTAGGGTCAAACACCTAAAGATGAGAGGTGGGCAGTTGTAGAATCACTCCATTCTAATCCACAAACAGATATTATAAGTTCAAACATATCAGTAACATCGCGTCACTTGATATTGTTTCTGTCTCTGTCGCACTCAAGTGTGGATATCAGGAAAACCAGATTCTCACAATGGCATGAGGGAAATGTAGAAGAGTACAATTAATCAAGGATGTAAGCATTTAGACAATGATGGCAGAAGGCCCACAAATGATCAGTTATCTTCTTGGTAGGATGGGTTTGGATCTAGACAGCAAATATCAACAACCAGAGCTAAGGATCCGCAGATGACCTTGTCTAGGAACTGTTAGAGAAACAGGAGACACCCAGGGTGAAGGGCGGAGGGAGACTGCATATGTATTATTCCAGAAAAGTCATTTTTAAAAAGGTAATTGTTTTCTCGTTAAAAAATCAAAAATTAGATGTTGGTGAGGTTGCAGAGAAAATGGAACTCATGGGCTGTTGGTGGGAATGTAAATTAGTTTAGCCGCATGAAAAGCAGTTTGGAAATTTCTCAAAGAACTGAGAGTTGAACTACCATTCAGCTCAGCATTCCCACTACTGGGTATATACCCAGAGGGAAATAAATCATTCTACCAAAAAGACCACATGTGCCCATACGTTCACTGCAGCACTATTCACAATAGCAGAGACATGGGATCGCCCCAAGTGCCTATCAAGGGTGGACTGGATAAGGAAAACGTGGTACACATGCACCATGGAATACTACACAGCCATAAAAAATAATAAAATAATGTTCTTTGCAGCAACATGGATGCAGCTGGAAACCATTATCTTAAGTAAAGTAATGCAGAAACAGAAAACCAAATACTACCATGTTCTCACTTACAAGTGGGAGTTAAATATTGGGTACTCATAGTCATAAAATGGGAGAAATAGACACTGGGGAATACAAGATTGGAGGGGTAAAGGTTGTAAAAAACTAGCTATTGGGTGCTATGCTCATTACTTGGGTGACCAATTAATTTATACTCCAAACCTCAGCATCATGCAATACAGCTTTGTAACAAACCTGCACATATACCCTCTGTCTCTGATTCCAAAAAGTTGAAAAAAAGGGAAAAGCAATAGCCAATACTAAATTCATTATAATTTTGGGCAAGAAAATATATACACTTTCAATTTATTTTGTGCTGTCGGGATACGGAACTAGCATTGAATCTATAAAAGGTTGTCGCCATCAATTGGAGTTAAAGAGAAATAACTTCTGGAAGAGCTTTTGATTCTGTTTAGATATGAACAATGAGTTAAAATAAGTGTTCTATTTAAACCATTTGCATTAAGCAACAATTAGTATAAGCCAATGAGTAAACAATTAGCAAACAGTTTACTAGCAAGTAGAACTTCATCTTTACATTTTGTAATTGAACACACCTTAAAAGAGATTAATAATTGTAGTTACTAATAGACTATTTAACTAGATTAGTAAGACTATTAAAAATGAAGCATGATCAATTCTCTTCCAATTAACCATGTATTTGATACACTTGACTGTTCAAAGCATGAGTACATAACTAAGGCACCAAAGCAGATTGTCTCAGTTGAAAGCACCCAAAGGGACATGGAAAATCTGTCAAAATTGGCAACAATGACACTTGTAGGAAGTGTAAGTGATCCCACTGCCTTCCTCTACACTAAGGAGTGAGGTTCAGTTGCTATCCCAATCTTTGTGCTTTCTTTTCAGTTAAAAATTGGCTTGAAACACTATAATGCATGTTGAACCATCCACTTGAATTGGATGCCTCGCCCATCATAAACATTCCCCTTTTTATGCCTGGGGTTATTTACATTGACCTACATAAGTCATGGACTTGAATAATAGGTTCCAGGGCTCTCACAACCAGGCTCTAATCTGCCACTGCGTATTAAGAATGGCCTTGCTTGCAAAGTAAATTTGTCGTTCCTTTTCTTTTATTTTCATTGCTCAGGTAGCCTTTTAAGTTGCCTTTTGGGTCAACAATAACCCACCAACTTTGGAGCAACCAAAACCATAACACAGGAGACAGAAGGAAGGAAAGATCTCTGGGGAAATCTGCAGCTTAATCAAGAAAAGTCAGAGAAAGGGGTTCTTTAGTAGATAGAGCTTAAGGACCACAAGTCTGCCTCTCCCAACCTAGCATGTTGAACACGGAACAGGGAATAGCCAAATAGGGTGTGAAAGCAGGTCCCATTAGGTGCCCATTTCCTACTTCCACTGCTTCCATGTAAAACCACCCTTGTTTAGGGGTGGTGGGGAAGGTGGGTGGAGAAGGGAATTATTATACATACGCTTTGGTCATCCAGGGTCACTTTCCTCCCCTCCAACTGAAGCTGCAGCAGCAGAGAGCTCAGGAACTTCATTCTGCCCAACTCTGTGCATGTGCAGGAGGAATAGTCACTGTCTTCAGTGTCTTCAGCCCCATCTCTGAGCCACAGAGGATGAGACTGGTACGATTTGTTAGCTTCAGATAATGGCAGAAAAGCCACCCAAGGTGTGGGCTACGTCATTGGCAGGGGCAGAATGGGCCTTGATAAAAAGAGCTTGTGGGTTCTGGTGTGTTCAAATCTCAGCTCCATCATGTTCCAGCAATAAGACCTTGGGCCAATCAGCAAACCACATTTGGCCTATCCTAGAATGGATGTAATCCTTGTGTGTAGCTACCTCAAAGCATTATTATAAGGAATAAATAGATAAGTTTAAAACGCTACAGCAGTACAACTCAGTTCATTGTAACTATTGTCACTATTAAGAAAAAGTACAGGGCTCTCTGCTGAGACAGTAGTGGTCTCTATGCTCACCCTCATGCATACGCCCTAGTGTGTTCCTTGAATCACACAGCCTACTCTTCTAATTGTCTGAAACTTCAGGATGACAATTTCACTTTATGAGCACAGAACATACTTATACAATGCTGCTTCACTCATTAATTAATTAGGTTCTTGTCCCAACAGGATTGCAAGGTCCTCCTCAGAGAAGGTCATGAGTCTTGCCTCTGCTGGACCAGTCTCTCCCTGCACAGCACACAATTGAACTTACAGCACTTTCCACACTGTATTCTAATGATCTATTTCCATGTCTATTTTCCCAGTGACTTGCCATCTCTTTAAGAATAAAGATTGTGTCTTACAGACTAGTTTTGTCTCTAATAACTAGCATGATGTCCACAGTATATTCAATAAATAGTAAATAAATGTTTTTGGGGTGAGAATGTAAATAAAGAGTAGATGCTATTATTGCATAAGATACATGTCTTAGGATGTGTTTATAGATGACCCATGTGCATGCTGATGCTTTGGACAGGAGTAGCCTGAGAATGCACAAGGAAATCAACCAAAAAAAAAAAAATACTAGAGTTGAAGTCTCCCTCCTTCTCTCTCTCTCTTTCTTATTCTCCCCTCACATCTCCCCTGTTCTTTATCTCTTTGTGTGTGTGTGTGTGTGTGTGTGTGACCTTTCCAGAGAGTTGAGAGGTTTCTGTAGAAGGTGCAGGTGAATTGGTAGGATAAGGTACAGGTGACTGGCTTTGGTGAGCCATATCTATCTCACATTAATTATTACAAATGCCTAAGGGTGCTTCTCTATATATGGACTATCCAACTGGATGGAAATCACCAACCCTGTACTTTGACTGGGCTGCAGAATAAGGAGAGTCCCTGTCCAAGGCCATTTTGATACCAAGATCTATTCTAGGTCAGGCAAAATAGGAGAAGATGCTGACCCTTGGAGAAAGAGTAACATTTTTGATAATTATGTAAAAGGACTTGATTCCTTAGTGGGCAGCCTAATAATCTGATATGCATTGGTTTCCTTCCCAAAGCAAATGGAATAACTTCAGTCCTTTCTTCCAACCATATTATAAACATGTGCACATCACATATCTAGAATCCTAGTCAGCTCTTCTTGCAAAATGTTCTTTTCTCCCCTGTTTTATTGAGCTTTTCTCCAAAGTTTTCTTGAGTTTTCAGAGGGATGGGCAAAGGAGATACTATAAATGAAAGCACTATCCAGGTTATAGTTACATTTTCTTGTTGCCAGAGAGACTGGCACAGGTAACACATAAATCAGAATAAACAAATAAGTCTATGTCTTTTCATGCCTACCATTGGCCAGTAAGGTTCAAGCTATGCAAGGAATGTTTAGAATAAGCTGTTCCAGGTTTATAGATGCCCAGGGCACCTTTGCCCATTAACCCTTCTGCTGCCTCTCCCCAGCACAAAGAGGACCTCTTCTTAACCCAAGACCTGGCAACATTTCTGGGTCTTCCTTGCTTACTACAGCCATACCTTTGAGCCAATTTCTTGGGAATACCTTCCTTTTTCTGCCTTCACCTTATCAACAAATAATATATTTTAAGGGTGTATATACTTTACACATTTTAATAAATCTGTCTAGCAGGAAGACCAGAACTCACATTCACTTGGGAGTATCAGATGTTTACTTTTTTTTTTTTTTTTTTTTTTGGTTTTTTTGAGACAGAGTCTCACTCTGTCACCCAGGCTGGAGTGCAGTGTCCCAATCTAGGCTCACTGCAGTCTCTGCCTCCTGGATGCAAGCATCCTGCCTCAGCATCCTGAGTAGCTGGGATTACAGAGGCACATGCCACCATGCCTGGCTAATTTTTATTATTGTTATTATTTCTTTTAGTAGAGATGGGGTTTCACCATGTTGGTGAGGCTGGAAATGTTTACTTTTAACATTAGCTGTGAATGACTATATACTGTCGTTTGTCCATGTAGTGCCACAGGGATACATAGATAGGTTTCCAAAAAAATTATACAAATTGAAACTGGATTCCTATTACTGGGCCACACTGCCTTTAGGGTACCAAGTATTAATATAGATCTTGTTAATCAATCCTATGATTATCATCTGAATAATTCAATTATATTGCACTTTTTCTTAAAAGTGTTAATTTGTTAAATGTAAACATTTTAAAAACCTACTACAATTCTTTGTAATGTTGTTTTGACATCTCTTCATTACATATGAAAACTCAAAGGAATTTTTTTTAACGAAAAAAGGAAAAAATATGGCCCTGTCTTCCCTCATGCTGAGAAGTACTGCCAGTAGGACCCTCAGGCCGTGACCTGAATTTTGAGGGGTCCTGTGCTTTGTTTGTGAAAGAAGCAGGGCACCCACTTGGGCTCAGAGGTCTCCTTGCCGTAACTAAGAGCCCTCCTGGGTGGCTTAAGACTGGGTTCTGTTTCTCCTTTCTACTCTGTCCTCTTAGGACTCACAGAAAGCAGACAGCTAAACATTTTAAATAAGTAACTTGAAGAATTATATGATGTTGAGCCATTCAGTTTTTTTTTTTAAGATAATTCTGTGGATTCTGAAAGCAAATGGTGGACTATAATATAGGGAATGAGGCACTAAATTTCTATTAATTCATAAAAACTAAAATAGAATCCATTAAGCATGGTGGGGCATTGGTGTGAAAGGAGATGTAAATTATCCATGATCATGCTTGAGATGCAAAACCTGATCATGTTTGGCATCAGGCCAGCTCCCATTAAAGTAATTATTTTTAATCATCAGCACTTGGTGACATGAATACTCATATTTGTTGATTTACTGAGAAAAGCACTTTATATTGTAAATAAAAAGGATGGAAAATATACATTTGGATTTTAGAACAAATGATAATGATTATTCTTGCTTTTTGAGGGTCTTTCCTTTGATAAAGCCGGAAAAAATCTGTTTCCATGTGGCTCCTATGTGGCCCCCATATAAATGTCAACGGGGGCACGTGTGAGCTTATTTTTGTGTCCCATTTTCAAATGGGTTAGTTGGTTCTATTCTTAAATGAAGATCAGGGAATAGAGGATTTCTGATTATTTCTTTCATGGCAACCAAAAGAGACATAGAAAATGGCTGTTAAAATGTACCTTAACCACTGCCATGAGCACCCTTGGAAACCTTAGAACAAATAATTGCTTTCATTCTATCTCAGTTTGCCAGCTTCTGCTGGGATTTGGGAGGTGAATCACATTTACCAGGGAGACAGGGGGCAGAGGGATATTCCAGGCAAGGCAAAAATACATGCAAAAGAATCTAGGAAACAGCCTGGTGTGTGTCAGAAAAGGGAGACGGGCTATAGAAGGAGGAGGATTGACCCCTCAGTCCGCGGCTGCCAAACATAAGTACACACAGAAAGAAATCATTCAAACCTGCTTAACGTTGCTGCTTTCTATGTCTTACCTACTCCCCTTCTCCTGCAAGATTCATATTCTGTTGTCCCACAGCAGAGCTCACGAATCTGCCCTTTGGTAAGCAAACCCTTGCACCACGTCCCCTGACCCCTCACTGATATGGAAGCAGGTGGTCTCCCTTTGGGCCGTCCTGTAGTAAGTGACTGGGGGTCCAGGAAGAGTTTTGCACAGAGCAGCTGTCCCTTCCTTGGCAATTTGGAAAATTGACTGCAAGGAGCAAGACTGAAGGCAGGAAGACTGGTTACTGTAAAAACGGAATTATTGCAGTAGTGCTAGGGATGGGAAGAAAGCAACAAGTTTGAGAGACATTTAGTAGGGAAGTGTGAGAGGATATGAGGGCTGATTACATGTGAGGTCCAGGGAGAAAAGTCAAAGATGACCCTAGTACATCTGGCCCAGGGGACTGGGGAGGTGAGAGGATGCTATCAAGCGGCGCAGGAGGAAAAGGAGTGCATTCTTTCTTCTTCTGTCTTCTGGGGAATGGGACTGGGAAGGAATCTAGGGGGGATGCGTGTACTTGTTGGACAAATTATCACAGACTCATCTGTGAGTCAAATTGGTGGAAGGAATGAAAGAAGTCTTAAGTTCCTGAAGATGGTGCAAGCTTCAGAAACAAATTTGAGAGTCATCAGTTTATAATCAATGGGTGAAAAAGAGGTTATCTGGGGAAGACCAGAAGGAACATTGGTTTTCATATAATAAGAAAAGCAAGAAACCCACCGTCTCCTCTTGCCTCAGGAAAACTCCACTTTTCAGGATTTCTTTTCCTATCAACTTCCCATTTGTGAGCCTCCAAACCAATCCTAAAGTTAGCAATTTGCATTACCAAGGAAAATAAAATTTGTTCCTTTTGATAGAAATGTAATTTAACAAAAAACAGTGCCATTAATTTTACAACCTAGAAAGCCCCCTCAAAATTTTTATGTAAACTTGTTGAAAATTTTCTTGTAATTTACTCACTTTGTCTCAGATATCCATATATAAGATAAATGATTCTTTGGATTTTTGTTTGGTTTGATGTGTATTTTTTTTCTGTAACCTTTCTGGACTTTGTTTTTTTCTGTTGCATTGTTATTTTGTCTCAATAATTTCTAAAACTTCCTGCTTTATTTTTTTTTTGACCATGACCATGATGTTATTATAGACTTTTGTTCCTTTTAGTTAGTCACTATAGGCTAGCTTGGAAAGTATCATATGTAATAAATTCTGTAAGAAACCTGTTCCAAAAATGTGCTTTTGGAACACATATAAATTGCAATTGGTGGCTGCTGGTATCTGGAACTACCACCAAAGACTATTTCTAAATAACATAGTGTTATTGTCCACAACCACAATCTAATAGTGTTTACTACACGTGGTTTTTTAAAAAACAAAATATTAGTTTTGAAGAAAAGCAGCTTAATTTCATAGGAATATAATGCCTCATTAGGAAAACATGTTTGGACAGAAGTGGCTGAGAAATACAAGCATATGATTTAACAGAGGATGTTAAGGTTGGAAAGAAAACTCTACCTACATTTTCCCATATGTGAAAACAGAATGGCCAAACTCTGGAGAACAGACCTCAGAGACCAACAGGGGTTCTTACTCTTATGGCCCCGACTAAATCCTCGTGATGCTGCCCTCAAATCATTCTATTACTCATTATTTCTCAGGGGACCTCCTGAGCCTGTGTTAAAGAATAAAGGGGACTTATGCCTAGCAAAGAACATTAAGCTCACTTTTTATCCTTTCATTTTCAAGTTCTTGGGCAAGAAGCCAAAGCGCTAATGTGAGCGTTCAAAAGAGAAGTTCAGGGTAGGGGGTGGGAGATGGGATTGAGGGGGCATGGATATTCCACAGTAAGAACTTGTCCTTGCAGAAGTCAACTCTTCCCATAATTTAGCCAGTCTCTTTCCGTGAGCTAAATTACCTGTATCTACCTCAATACTAATATTTTCTGTGCTGTCTTTGGACTCATGCATATGAACTGGCCCATTATATGCTCTCCTTTCTGATTGAAAAATAAACCTAACGCCATGCCATGTGTAGATTTTAGATAGAATCCTTTATATTAATTTACTCGCACTCTCTCAATGCAGAACCACAAGCCACTCACTCTTTTCCGCTGACTATGCTGTGAACTGGCTAATGTCTTTGGATGGCTGTGTCTCTGAAGAGGACAGTGCTGTGAACAGGGATAGCTGCTGCTACCTCCTTGACTTTCAGGTTTGGGGATGGAGGGGCATCCTCAATATCCCTGTTTGATTCTACACAGCTGTGCAGATAAGCACAAGCCTGGAAGAGGTTCACAGTAGAGTTCTGTCCTAGACAAGCAGAAGCATCATTTTTTGTACTACTCTACAATGACAAACTCTTATTTTCAACATATTTTATTTACTCTTTTTTAGGGACCTTCTCAAATTTTATGGGTGATATTTTATTCCTCCAATATGTTCTTGACACGTGTCTGACAATTTCAGGCAGTTAAGTACCATATTTCTATTTAATCAACTAGCAATTACATTGCTTTACCAAAAGAACCTCACCAAAATCTCTCTTCCTTTTCCATCCTATCAGTCTCTTCCTTTCTTCACTTGAATTTTCTTTTCTCTTGTTTTGTCTCTCACTCGTATGTGTGTGTGTGTCTAGAAAAACAATCTGCCAGAAGCTTTAAGCAGTTGGGTTTATTGAGGCATGATTTACAAATGATAAACTCATCCTTTCTAAATTATGCAATAGTTGTGTTTTGAGAAACACATACAGTCATATAACAACCAAGATACAGAATATTTAAATCACCCCAGAAAGCTTCCTCCTGTCCCTTCAGAGTCAATCTCTTTTCCCCAACCACAGTCCCAAGCACCACTGATCCAGTTTGCTTTTTCCATATTGCCATATAGACGAAACCATACAGTATATAACCCTTCGAATCTGACTTCTTTTACTCAGCACAGTGCATTTGAAACTTATCCGTGTTCTTCCACACATCAGTTCCTTTATATTGATAGGAAAAATTCCATTATGTGGCTATACTACCATTTGTTTATCCACTGAAGGACACTTGGATTGTTTCCAGTTTTTCTGAATTTAGGAATGAAGCTGTTATGAGCATTTGCATTCAAATCTTTGTATGCATAGCTTTCTAAAAACAGTTGATGCATTAGCTTGTGTGGATGTAGGAAAGCAAAGAAATATTGAAGGAGAAAAATCTAATGTGTGTTTTTTGGAGACAGGCTGAGACTGGGAGAGAAAGAAAGAAGAGAGTGAGTTTGTGCATGAGCTTGTGAAAGAAAATGATTGTTGAAATGTTTGTCTATGTTTAGAGCCTTTATTGCTAGGAGGAAGGTGGAAATGTAAACAGATTGGCAGTAGTTGGTGGGACCAGTGTCATGCTGTCTCAGAGACATACAATCATACAATGAGGTGCGGCGACACATAAATATTTGTTGAGTAAACAAAAAGATAAAAATTGAAATATATATCAGCTGAGTACTGTAGCTCACCCTTGTAATCCCAGGCCTTTGGGCAGCCGAGGCAGGAGGGCTGCTTGATTCCAGGAGTTTGTGATCAGCCTGGAAAAGAAAGTGAGACCTCGTCTCTACAATAAATAAACCAAATTAGCCAGGTGTGGTAGCACATGCCTGTAGTCCCAGCTACTTGGGAGACTGAGGTGAGAGAATCCTTGAGCCCAGAACATGAAGGCTGCAGTGAGCCATGATCGCACCACTGCACTCCAGCCTGGGCAATAAAGCAAGACCCTGTCTGGGGGGGGAAAAAAAGAAAGAAAGAAATGCATGATCATTGACATAAGGGGTTAGTTTTATTTGAAGGACTGAATAGAGGGTTCTGATTTTGTGAAAAGAATTTCAGATACATGGCTTTCTAGTTTTCAAAGGACAAAATAAAATAAATGTACCGTAAATATGACACCACAGATAATTAAATTGATCTTTGTTGAATCTAAATTATGAACATAGAAACTCAAAGACTCCAGATTTTAAGTGCCGTAGATGAAATGCTGTCCGGCCGTGGAGATCCCCTGAGCATCTTTCAGTTTATCTCTTGGCTTCCCAGGAGTTTCACCGTGTTGGTGGTACCAGCTTCTCCTACCCTCCACAAGACCCAAACCCACCATCACCCTGGGTGCCCTAAAAACCCAGCCTCCTACCTCACTGCGGTGACTGAGGCAACCTCTTGTGAGCTCTTACTATTCCACTGAATATCTCTCTGCTTCTTTAACAGAACTTCCTTTCTCCCTTCATTTCTGTCATGGGTGAAGCACTATGGAGGGACCATGTAATTTCTCATTCAAACCACGATACTTCTGAGAGTGAAAGGACACACAAGCACACAATGCACTAGAACCTGTGGACACAGTGTACAACAACTGTGCTGGGTGAGCCAGAACCTGTGGTCACCCTGGAAAGTAGAAACTTTCTTTGCCCAGAATACTTTCCTGCCTCTGCTTTGGTCATACTTTATGTCTTCTCCAGGACTTGGTTCCACCAATTTACTTCCTCTTATTATTTCTCAATTTGTCCATCTGTTTATTCACGTAATATTCAAAAAGTGCCTATTATGTCAAGATTGTCTCTGACAATTCTTTTTTTTTTTTTTTTTTTTTTGCCCAAGCTGGAGTTCAGTGGCATAATCATGGCTCACCGCAGCCTCAAACTCCCAAACTCAAGCGATCCTCCCACCTCAGCCTCCTGAGTAGCTAGGAGTACAGGCACATGCCATCATGCCCAGCTAATTTTTAATTTTTTTTTTTTTTTTTTGAGACAGGGTCTCACTATGTTGCTCAGGCTGGTCTCAAACTCTTGGGCTCCAGTGATCCTCCCTCCTTGGTCTCCGGGAGTGCTGGAATCACCACATTTGGCTGACAATTCATTTTTAATGGTAGCTTAGGAGCTCATAATTTTATTCAGCATTCCCTGTCTCACAGAATGTGGAGGGTTACAAAATTTTTACCATTTTAAATGATCTCTGTCACATTCTCATTATCTCCACCATCAGATGCATCCAACGTACCATCACCTCTCCCTCTGATTTTGTGATAGCTTCCTAACCAATTTTCCTGCTTTCTCAATTGCTGCCCCCGGCCGCCGCCAAATCCACCCTCCATATGGCAACCAAAGTAATGTCCTAAAGTACAAATTAGATCACATGTCTCCCCTTTCAAAATCCTGCAGTGACTTCCCATTGTAGTTCCAACCTCCTCAGCATGCCCGACAAAGTCCTGCTTGGATGGCCAATGCTGACCTCACCTCCATCAACACACCACTGCCACCTTCTTTGCCCACCTTCCCATGCCACCCACCCCCTAGGGTTACTCTTCTGTAGTTTCCTGGACTTCTGTCAGATCTTCAAATGTGCTAAGCTCTTTCCTTCCCAAAGACTTTTACATTTGCTGTTTCCTACACCTGTTTTTCTGTTTGTTTGTTTGGAAAATTATCTTATTTATAGCCTTCATGTCCTAGTTTAAATGTCATCTCTTAAGAAAAGCCTTCCCTATCATCTGACTGTCATAGCTTTCCTGTTTATTTTCTTCATCACGTTCAACAGTCCCTAATTATCATCTTATTGATTTGGTTACTTATTTACCACCTGTCTTTCCTATGAGAGTGCAAGCTCCATGAAGGCAGAGGTTATATCTGGCTTGTGTATTCCTGTATCAACCCATCCTTACAGTAACTAGAACCTGCTGGGTGCTTGATAAATATTGAGCAAACAATTGCAAGTTATAAATGACTTAATACATAAAGTCTTCAGGTATAGTTTTAATTTGTAGGGAAAATTTTTCTAGAAATGGGATTTTTGATTCAAAAGTTTTTTGTTGCCTTTGAGGTGTATTAACCTCTAAAGAAATTTTGACAATTTATAACACCTCTGGTGTTAATTTACTACTTAATGTTTATTTTGTCAGATAGGTAGGTGAAAATTGTATCTTGCAACTGATATCATTTGCATTTCTTTGATGACTAGTGAAATTAAATATCTTCTTATAATGTGAGACATCTGTATTTCTTTTCATATTGTGTATGTGTGTGTTAATTGCCTATTTTAATCCATTTTTCAGAAAGTTTGCCAATTAAAAATTTTTGATTTTTAAGAGCTCTATCTATTAGAGACACTAAAATTTGTCTATTAAAACGTTGCAAGTATTTTTCTAGATTACCATTTAACTTTTAACCTTGTTATGGTTTTCTAGCAATGGAATTTTAAATGTTTATGTAGTTGAAGAAATCAGTCTTCCTTTGGGATTTCTACTTTTAGTCTCATGGAGAGCACTTTCCCATCCAAAGATCATGTGAGCATTTCCTCTTAATATTTTAATGCTTTATTTATACATATTATATACTTATAATATATACCATATTATATTTAAATATGTGTAAAATGGTGTTTTTATGAGGTAGATTTAATTTCAGTTTTTTCAACTATCGAAATTTTTTATTGAATAATTCATCCTTGCCTCAGTAATTTAAAATACCTTGTTTACCATATTAAAATCTTTTATAAATGGCTCTAATTCTGAATCTTTCATTTGGCTCAATGAGTTTCTTTGGCTACTCTGGCACTGTTTACCATACTGCCTTACTTAATATAGCTTAAAATTTTTAATATATGGGAAGACACCTTCCTCCTCATTGCTTCATTTTTTTTTCCATTTTCTTTTCTTTTTTCTTTTTCATCTTTTAAGAGACAGGGTGTCATTCTGTCACCCGGGCTGGAGTGCAGTGATGCAATGGTAGCTCCCTATAAACTCAAACTCCTGGGCTCACACGATCCTCCCACCTCAGCCTCCTGAATAGGTCATACTACAGGCACACACTATCATGACTGGCTAATTTTTGTTTAAATTATTTTTTGTAGATTTCGGGTCTCACTGTGTTGCCCAGTCTTGTCTCAAACTCAAACATTTATTTATTGAGGTGATCGTAAATATCCTGTTTGTCAAATTTCACAAAAATCCATAGAGCACTTTGAAAAGAATTGCATTCCATTTACCGACTAGTATAGATCGGTAACTCACCTTTAATAAGATGAGACTTTTCATTTAAAAATATGGTAATTTCAAGACTTGTGGAAGTCTTCTTTATAATCTTGCTGATGCTTAAGGTCTTTCACATAATTCTTATTAGTTTATGATTTTAAAAATTTTGTTTGCTACTTTGAATGGATTGCTTTTTTCCTTGCATTTTTTAAACTAGTTGTTGTTAGTGTGTGTGAAAGCTGTGATTTTAGTACACATGTGTTTGAAAATGGCCAACTTGTTTAACCTCTTACTCATCCTTGGAGGTTTGTTTCTTGTGTTGTTTTCCTGGTCGAAAAGAATGTAATTAGAATAGACTAATAAAGTTGCTTCTTCCTTCCATCCTCACTTCATCACAGTTATTCTGTGACACTTTTGCCTCACATAGAAGCAAGGGCTTCCTTAAGTTCCTCTTCATTCCTGTTACTCTTCATTCTAGTTTACCCTTTACAGTGCTGACCAATCTAACCACTCTCTCTTCAAAAATATCCAGAATGTTCTCTTTTTCAATTATTCTTTTATTTCTCAAATCCTTATTGAGCACCCTGAATGTGCCAGGCAATGCCAGCAATCAATAAAACCAATATGATCTTTGCCCTATGAGTTTTCAGAATGACAATGTTAAACACACCAACCAGCAAGTAAGCATACGGCTTCAAAAGGTAATGAATGCTTTTGCAGAAAAGAACAGGCATTCCAGGGGTGAATTCTAGATAGGCAAAGTCCCTAGGAGGACATAATCTTTCAACTGTGACAGGCGAGTTGAATAGAATTTGGCCAGGGGAAGAGCAGGAGAGTATTTCCAAAAGATGGAAAGTGGGTGCAAAGACCCGAAGGCAGAAAAGAGTGTAGTGCTTTTGAGAAACAGGAGAAAGGTCCGTGTGCCTGAAGCACAGTGAGTCGTGGGTATGTAGTAAAAGATTGGCCTGCCTGATCAAGTTTGAGGTTGGTCACCTCAAAGATTTTGAGTTTTATCCTAAGTGCAATGGGAAGCCATGGAGGGGTTTAAGGGTGGGAATAACATGCTGATGTGATTCGCATTTCAGAAGGCTCTCTGTGCTCCTGAATTATCTCATCATTTAATCAATTACAGATTTGTATTTACTCCTTATGCCCAAGGTATCAGTTAGGGATTAGTCCTTGTTTGTTAAAAACTTACTGACTTATAATCAACTTCAGGAATTCACTGAACATTTATTGAGCATCTAATCTTTTGCCAAGCATATGATAAGTACTAGAGACACAAATATATGTAAGAAAAGATCCCTCAGGGAGTTCATGCCTAATGAGGAGAGAGAGGGGACTAAATGTAATTAAGATTCAATGCAATTTGACACATACTCCAACACTTATACATAATACACTATAGAATCAGAATAAAGGGGCCATAATTCTGGTGGGAGCAGGACAGAGGCAGGAGAGATCAGAGGTGAGACAGCATCACAAATAAAGTGATGCTGAAGTGGAATCTTGACAATTAAGTTCCTTAAAATGAAAAGATAAAAGAACAGTCTGCGCATCTCTCACAGGCGTGAAGGAGAGAATGAGCCATTCGAGGCAATGATAAATGTCAGTAGACAGATGTTAGAGAGCAGGTGAGTGCAGGGAAGACAAAACTGAACCTGCGAATAGGGTTATAGAGGAGGAAGGGGATTGTATCCTCAGAAAGATGATTATTTTATCTAGGAGGAAATGGACATCCGTGAAGGATGCTAAATAGGGAAGTGACCTGATCAGATTTGTTTTTACAAAAATGTAAATCTGGTGGTCTGTAGGGATAGCGGAAACTATTAAGATGGGTGAGAAATAGAAAGCCAAGGCTGTGGTGGGGGAAATGGACTGGAGGGAAGAGGTATGAGCAATGTCAGGTCTCAGGACAGGTCCTAGACCAGGGGCATGAAGTGGAGGAAGGAACCTGAGGGAATCCATAGTAAATGAGGAAGATATTGACTAAAATGCATTGGATGGTTGGTTTGGGGGAAAAGGATGAATGCATCTGAGGATATGTTGTTTTAAAGGAGGGTTTGCCAAACTTTTTTGCTAAGGGGCCAGATAGTAAATATTTTAGTCTTTGTTGGACATGTGGTCTCTGTTACAGCTACTCAACTCTCTTTGTAGGATGAAGGTAGCCGTAGATGATAGGTGAATGATGAGTGTGGCTATATTCCACTATAATGGGACAGGGAGTGGGTGAGAGTTAGCCCCTTGATTAAGACCTCTGGGGGACTTCCAGATGCAGATGACTACTCGGTATTTGGATAAATCAGTATGAAACTCAGGAGACGAACTCAGGTTTAGAGAACAAAGTTCAGAAGAAGTCAGTATATAGATCATAGGTCACTCACTGAGAGCCCAAATCCCAGCTAGTAAAGGTGATTTTTTGGGTCAGAAAAACATATACATTACTTAAACTTAAATTTGGATGCTGTTAGGCAGGTAAGAGCTGTTTATTTTACCACAAGCCCTGCCATTCCTTATTATACCTACCCACTCATGTCTTTATGTTTGCTTTCCATTCCCTATTGTCATTTAGTTTTCAATACATCATATTACTAACATTTGGTATTGGGAGTAGAAAAGGATGGTCAAGTACAAAACTTGAAGAATACCAACATTTAAAAAGGAAGAAGTAGAAGAATTTGCAAGGAAAGAGCAAGAAATGGCCGTTGATTATATTGCTTGAATGTATGGTTCTCTTAGAGCCTCTTATTGTATTAACCCTTGGCTTCCCAATGAATTTATAAATCCCTGAGGCCTGAGACTCCTTGTTTCTTACACCACAGTGTTTCCCACAAATTCTAACACAGTAATAAATGCATCACCACCATTCAACAAAGAATCGTTGATTGGCTATGACTTGCTTTCAAGATAGAAAGATTACTAGCTGATGCTTTAAGGCAACGCCATGTTTTGGTTTCATATTTTGTTTATTGGAGCTTCAATTGTCTGACCAGGTTCTCCACAGTAACCTTCCCACCCTCCCCCCGCCCAGTCCCCTCCCGACAAATCTATTATCCGTTGGCAATCCCCTGTAACCCTAGAACCAATCCATCCTACTGGTAACACGTGGAGTTTCTGTCAAGTGTTCTACTTTCTCTTTGATAACTTCTCTTATTTCCTACGTATTTCTTCCTATGTATTGCCATTTTGACAAAAAAAGAATTATTTAATGGTTTTTACAAAAAATGTGCATACAAACAACTTCCCTCAATTTAACCAAAAGAGTGCTTTGTATATCTTCAAACTGCTTTTCTGGTAAGAACTAATTTCATTGCTTTTTAAAGAATCCACACTAAACAGTTAAGCAACTGAATCTCCACCGGGAAGCTGGGCAGACTGACTCTGTAGTTTAAGGGCTGGCCAAACATCCCTAAATAAGTCACTGCCTCAGGCTCTGTGAAGCTCTTTCCACAGGGCTCCTGTCATCCCTCAACATCTGGACTCATTTTGACTGACTCCACATTAGACACAAGACTCAATGTAGAAAGAGTTGGTGCCGAAAGTCTTCTGTTAGGAAACTTTCAGTGGAGAAATTCCCTCCATTTTCAATGGTGGATTTACCCTTTCCAGAGTATGAAGGCAGCCCTTGCCTAATGAACCCTCTTAGAAGTAGACTTTCATGTCTAGTGACATGAAAATTAGTGCACATGTCAGGGAGTGTACTTACCTTCATGTAACTCTTTAATGACAGACATTTAAATATGAGAATATAAAGCAAAAATGGTCAGACTTTCAAATTTGATAATAGAAAGCAAAGATTGCTGCATCATGGAGCTAAGCTAATAAAATACTACTCCAATTCTATACCATTCAAGAGTATCAGCATCTTCTTGCATAATAAGGTATATCTCACATGAAACACAAAGACATCTTTTTGGAGCATAGCAACTCACTTAGGGTTTCAGAGAAAAAACAGCTCTCCCTCTGAATAATTTGTAATTGTAAAATATAATAGAAGAAGAGACAAGTATTAAACATGAGCCTAACCTTTCAAATACATTTCATTTTACTGTATGCCCACAGCAGCTGGTAACCTTCTGACATTCTTATCTTCTAACTTTTGGTTTTCTATCCATCTGTTAAGTATTAAACGATGTCAATTCTGGCCTCATAACTCTAGCTCTACCCCCATCAAACTAGACTAAATAGAACTAAATTCAATTACTACATTAAGATATATTCTGCCTTACTGAAAAACAAAATATCTCCTTTTTACTTTAAATCAAAAGGCATGCTAGAGCTGTGTCCCTTCTGATAACTGCAGCTTCTGAGAGAGAAGAGGTAAAGCCGGAGGTACACGCATTTCTTCTTGTGTACTTTCTATGAAACTTGCTCTTAGGAACATAACTGCCTCCATCTGAGATGTTATCAAAGGTAGCTTAGGAACTTGCCTATTTTGACCACGATTGTATCATGCAAAATCAAAGACAGCAAACTGGGGATGTGCTGGGAAACAGTTTGAAGGTCCCCAGGAGCAGGGAAAGTACTCTGGCCATAAATCTCCTGTTTTATTCCTATTCCACATAGCCTGCTGTGGAACCAGCAAAGGGATCCCTGCAAGACGAGGCGTTACTATACAAATTTGTATAATACAAACACTTAACAGGAATAAGCTACAATAACTGTGCATTAACAAATGTAATCCACCAAATCCAATGACCACTATTCAGTGGCCATCCAGCTGTCCCACCCCAAGTCATGAAAGGAGCTACAACTGAACTAGCAGGGAAATGAGAGGTATTCATTTATGGGCTAATCAGTGGGGCTGGGTACTAGTTAGGGTGGGAATAAATGGCATTTTAAGACTCTCATTGCTGTAAGGAAGACAAGAAACACTTGCTTTCCATTCAAGATATGAGATAAAGTTTCCATTTTTAAGTAGTTCTTTTAAAATATAAAAGAGGATTGGACATAGCAAAAATCATGAAAGTCAACGTAAATGCCTGAAGTTTGGGAGACACTGACATGAAAGAAAATGAAGCCCTGGAAGACGGCTTAGATTGGCCTTTAATTTCCTACTAACCGACCCTCTCACAGCTTTCTCTAGGGCCAGCCCCAGGCATGTGAGCTAGAAGCTAGAGTATCTGTTTCGTTATGTGGAAATACAAGAGATATCTACCTCTCCCAACCCTACCCTCATTTCCTGCACCCTCTTGGGTGTAGACCAGAAGAAAATAGATTTCTGTTGAGCCACAGGATTGTGCTACTATCATGGTTCAATCCTAATGTTAAGATCCCAGAATTCCCAGCAGAGAAAGCCAAGCTAAGACAGGCATCATCTTATATGTAAGTTCCCCTGGGTGAGAATACCCAGCCAGGACTCCCTTTTAGAAGGAGGCTATGCCTCTAGGTCATGGCCCATGTGCTTTTCAGGTCCATAGAGGTGGCCTTCAACTTAGAGTCACTGGCATGGTGTGCCTGAATCCGGGCAGGCTAGGGGAGTTGTCCCCCTCCTTACCCTCGTGCAGCAGGCACCCCCTCGGTTTCTGAATCACCAGCCTCCTGATGGTGATCAGAGCGCCAAGAAGGGACTAATTTAAAAACCAAACAATGTGGTAATTGCCCCTGGTCACCAGGTTGCCTTGCTTTTGGAGGGCCGCTGTTTCCGATTAGTGGAGCCTGGATCTGATGAGGACTAACAAAGTGTAACGAATGATCAAAGCAACAGTTACAACAGCACGAGTGCCCAGTGATTGATCTGGATGACATAATAATGATAACCAATGAGGTGAGGTGGGCGGTGGTCCCCTCCAGGTAAGGATGGGGGTGGGCCTGGACAGGTCAGAACTTTACTGTGTTTAGGGAAAAGAAGGTCACAGGGTGGAAGCAAGGCACGTGGAAAGGAAAGAAGGAAGCACTCACACCCAAAGCCTTTGGATGGGAGGAGAATGGGGTAGCTATGGCTGAAAATGAGATTCCTATTCAATGATGGAGATAAAGATTACCGGTCCTAGAATATCACTAACTCAACTCTTAGGGTACTGCACAAAAGCATTTATTATGAAGAAAACTCAGCTGTCTGTAAATAATAGATGAAAAGAGGGCTCATTTTAAAGTGACTTTTGATAGTCATGTTTTCTGAATAGCACAGGAATGACCTATTGTTGTTGTTCTATTTTGTTTTTGAGACAGAGTCTCGCTCTGTCGCCCAGGCTGGAGTGCAGTGGTGCGATCTCGGCTCACTGCAAGCTCCGCCTCCCGGGTTCACGCCATTCTCCTGCCTCAGCCTCCCGAATAGCTGGAACTCCAGGCGCCCGGTACCACGCCCGGCTAATTTTTTGTATTTTTAGTAGAGACAGGGTTTCATCATGTTAGCCAGGATAGTCTCGATCTCCTGACCTCGTGATCTGCCTGCCTCAGCCTCCCAAAGTGCTGGGATTACAGGCGTGAGCCACCAAGCCTGGCCTGGAATGATCTCTTTAAAAACCAATAGAAATAAGCTCTTGAGGAGATATTTGCACATCCATGTTCATAGCAGCACCATTCACAATAGCAATGCGGTGAAAGCAACCCAAATTTCCTTCCACTGATGAATGAATAAAATGTTGTATACACATACAATGGAATATTATTCAGCCCTAAAAATGGAAGAAATCCCATCATATGCTACAATGTGGATAAACCTTAAGGATATGATGCTAAGTGACATGAGCCAATCACAAGAAGACAAATACTGTATGGTTACATTTAAATGAGGTATCTAAAGTCGTCAAATTCATAGAGGCAGAAAGTAGACAGCCTTCTTTCAAACCAAACAAACCAATGAGACTGGTTATCCGGGTCTGGGAGTGAGGAGAGAAAAAGGCAATTGTTTAATGGGAATAGAGTTTCGTTTTTGCAAAGTGAAAAAATTCTGGAGATTGTTTGCACAGCGATATAAATGTGTTTAATACTACTGAATTGCACTCTTAAAGATGGCTAAGGTGGTACATTTTATGGTGTGTGTTTTTTATCACAATAAAGAAAAAACTACAGCCTAATAGATTCATTTTAATTGTTTGGATAAGAATCATTTTTCAATAATACTGTACATTTTCTGTGTTCTCAAGCAGTATGTACCAAATCTAATTTGACTCCTCCTTTAAGAGTTCAAATAGTGTATATAGTAGTAGAAGAATGTTGACTTCAAAGCCTATTGAGCTGGGTGATAATATTTGCCTCTAGACAAAGTGGCTGAAAAATGTCTGTAGTTCCTAAGTCTGTGTCTGTTGGGCTTTATGCTGCTTTTGTTGTCAGACTCTGAACTTTTACTTCTTTTCTGCGAGCCAGGTCTCTTGCCTCCTCCACATTTGCTAAGGAACTGTAAGACACATTCATTCAAGTTTTGCATAAAATGAGGATAAAAAGATAAAGAATCAGGGGCAAAAAGTTTCTGCAAATCTCCTGAATTTTAGCACCTGGTCTTGGGCATGCCTGCTTTTTTCTTCTTGGAAGCCTGCTATGTGGACCCTTGCCCACCTTTCCACAGAGGTCTCCATGGGCAATATTGCCAGCTCCGGGGTCATGGATGGAGAAGGTAGAGGTTTGATATCAACTTGGCTCAAGAATCAATTGGCACATATACTACAAAGGTACATCTTTGATCAAAATTAAGAGACTCTGAGCAAACATAAATTTGTCTCCTAAGAAAACACTGACTAGTTTTCTTCAGCATAGAATCAATGTTATGAATATTTCTTTAATGCTACTTTGTTTCTTATTAAATAATAAGAAGAAGAATAAATTATTCTATCCATGAAAAAAAAGCAAGCATTTTAAAAGAAGAGGGCATATTCTCAAGAACCAGTCTTAAGTGATGCTCATTGGAGAGAAATGAGATGTCTTCTCATTCCTGACCAATCTACTGATGAATCTGAAGGCAGAGATTTTCTATTGAATTCTGTATTTTAGAAAGTTTGTTTTGAAGCCCAGTTGTATCAGCTACATGTGTCGAGGAAGTGTGGGATGAGGATAGACACCTGACTGCAGTGCCAGGGCCAGGAATAAATCCTCACTCCACCACTCACAAGCTCTGCGATCATACAGGATCCTCCATCACCCTGAGCCTCCTCTCCTCCATCTTTGAAATAGCAACACCTTTCTGCTTCCCCCAAAAGTCTGCCATAAGGATCCACTAAACCATAGCTGTGAAAACACGCTGCAAAGTGTTAGGTCCCTACCCAAACGTGAGGTGTTTTTGCTGATGGCCATTTGGCAAATGCAAAGCCTTCTGCTGTTGACACAATTGCACTTGGCAATTTGGACGTTGCTGACAAACAGGGTAAATGGTGGGAACATTTGCCTCGAACTTCAGTTTTAAAATAAAGTTGAAAAGGCTTTTCACAAATCTTGCCAAATGAAGTAGGCCCAGGATTTGGGTACTTCCATGTCCACATTGGTCCTTTTTCCCTGAGCGCCTGCTCCAGCTCCCTGGGCCCCTTGCCAACCTCTCTTTCCCCTCCAGCCTTCTTTCAAAACAAAACAAACCAAGGAGTAAACTCATGTCATTTTCTCTTTGTAATAATCCAAATGCAGTTTCCAGGAGACTGGCATACCTTGACAAAATGAGCTTTGTACAGGTACAGTCTGCCACTCTGGAATCTCTGTCTCACCTGGTCAGGGGCCATAGCCCTGATGCCACATTTGAAGCCAAGTGATGCCAGGTTCACCTGCAGTCACCCAGGTTCCCAGACCACCTCTGATGTTGGTTCAGGCATTCCCTGAACAGCTTTTCATTGTCACACTACTTTCCTAAAGTGTCCTGGAAAATCATTAGCAATGACAAAATATTTTCCAGAGCTCCAAGATTTTTCTTCCTGGTGACTTTTAACCTCTCTGAGGCTCCCTGTTCTGCCAGTGCCCACCCTTTGGGGCTCCAAACATATGCAACTTAATTAGTTTTAATACTTTAACCACTTAAATAGCTAACAGTGGAACTTAGACTGCCCCCTGCCCCCACCCAACTCCCACTGCCTATGTGTCTGAGGTTGTCAGAGCAAGATGGAAAAATACCTCTAATTGTTTCCAGACAATACATGAAGC
The DNA here is from genome assembly GCF_009764315.1 of Trachypithecus francoisi. Taxonomy (NCBI): domain Eukaryota; kingdom Metazoa; phylum Chordata; class Mammalia; order Primates; family Cercopithecidae; genus Trachypithecus; species Trachypithecus francoisi. The sequence goes on from NW_022681462.1 coordinate 16,636,792, forward strand.
TCTCACCCTGGATAAGAGTCAGTATAACTTACATTTTCACAAAGGACCTCGGGCAGCCGGTGGGAGATTCCTGCAAGCCATGCTTCTTTGTACATTCCAATTCAATGGAAAATAAAACCTACTTTCAAATCTGAACCAGGAGCTTTCACTTCCCCTAGGTTATTCCTGGATGAGCAGATACAACCGGTTTTTTTTTTTTTTTTTAAATAAACTAAATTTCTTTTTGGATCTTAATGGATTTTTTATCTTGGCCTTGTATGTCAGGAAGCAAATAACTTGGCCCACAGGAAATGACAACTCTGAATTGGAATATAGCAAACACGGATTCTTCTGCAACCCATTTGGACCTAACAAGTAATTGACATGGTATTCTTTCTCTATCTCTAGGAATACTTCCCTACTCAAGAGTGTCCTCTCTGGGCCTGAAATTCTGTCACTAAGAGATTCATTTATTTGCACATAGATTAGTTGGCTTTCAGAACTTGAACGATTACAATTCAAATATATCGTTGGCAGTTAACACCTTAGCAAGATTTTGAGGAACAAAGTTTTTAAACTTTGTCTGAATGGGACTCTAGATTCCAACTCTGGGATGGAAAAATCCTGAGGGAGGAAGAGAAAACAGTAGAAAAAGAGGAGTAAACCCTACGTGTATTCACATCTCATTATGTGCCAGACACATTCTACTCTTCATCTCATATCAACTCCATGGGATTCCAGTGAGGTAATATTACTGACCTCATCTTAGAGATGGAGACCGGAGTTCAAATAGACTAAAGAAATTGCTCCGGGTCACAGAGAGAGCACTAACTTGAACCTTGCTGTTTTTTTTTTTTTAATGTCAGTACATGCAGATCTGATTCTAAATATTTTTTATTTCAGTCAACCCATGTTTTTTGCAGTAGATATTAAGTATCGTTTTTTCTGTAATAAATATTAAACTAATATATAATTATTAAATTGGAGAATGTTTACTTGTGTGCCACCTCTTCAAGTCATCTGGCATTTCCCCTGGGAACACCAACCACAATTTAGGAAATGGTCCCATGCTAAAGGCTGCTTTTGGTAGCAAGAAGACTTGATGGAAGAAAAGCTCACTTGTTTCTGAGGTGAGACTTAAGCGATGCTTCTCCAAAGCAGCTTCTTGCACCAGAGCTCATCTCTGATGAAATTTTCAGTGATCTGCAGTAGGCTTCCATCCATCCTTTCTTGGGAGAAGGCTGTCTCTTTTGTTTGCTTTTTTTTTTTTTTCCTGTAATTTTGTTCCTCATAAGTATGGACTTGTTCTTTTATATTTTATTTTACAAAATAGTGGGGAGAGTATATGGAAAGTTGTTCTTTACTAAAATCTTTATTTGGACAAAACAGCAAGTTGTATACTCATCCCTGTGCATATTGGGTGTATTTCTGTAGGGTACCATACATGTGCAAAAAGAAGCAAATACAAAAGGAAATAAGGAATGTTTAATAAATCTTGGTAGACTCACACTAAGGAGTTAGGTGGAACAGTTTAAGAAGAATGAGATAGAGCTGCATTGACACAGAAAAATCACCGAGATTAAGGGAGAAAAAAAAGAAAGTGATGTTGCATAGAGGTACTGTATGATGCTGTCTATATAAAGAAACCATCCAAAGGATGTGCTTCTATATAGACTTATGTATGTATGTAAGTGTATAGAGAAAGATCTGGAAGATGAAACAAAGATGAAACCAGTGTGATCAGTTTGCTGTACCTCTTTCAGAAGACACTGAGATTAGATGGATGTCATTGGAGACTTTGCCTTATCTATACAGTTTAACATTTTTTAATAAGAAGAACATGTAGAGTTGCTACTTATGCAATTAGGAAATAAATGAAAAGTTTTAAAGTGCCAAACTTTATGTCAGTTTTCTATTGTTATTATTATATTTGTCTACTTCTTGTTGTTATAGTTATTCATATTTAATCATACCTGGTTTTTCCACAATCTGGGTGTCAGTGGGCTAGAGTAGAGTCAAGGTAAAGACTCACAAGGTAAAGTACACAAAAAGGTCATCTTTAATAATTATCATCGTAATAATCATACATTTTTAAAGAGCGGTGTATAAACTAGTCCAATACTATGACTTTTATTCATATCATATACATGAATTAAAGTTTAATTCTTTGAAACTTAGCATTGCAGTATTTCGTGCATAATAACAGTTTGTAATATTTATTTGTCTGTTGCCACCATTCCTCTAAAGTCCTCCAAAGGACCTAAGATTATTATCCTACACTTTGTATTTGAGGAGACTGAGCCACTGATTTTGAAAAGGATTGCCTGTGCTACTCTTTGCAGCAGCTCAATCATGCAAATTTTCAGGAACAAATCACAGAGAACACTTGGTATGACTCTTCCCCCCGCCATCCACTCAGCCTCTCAGACCTCGAAAGCCAAGTCTGCCCATCAGCTCTGCCCCAGCCTGAAAAGGGCCCGTGTCCAACTTGCAAGCATTTGTCTCTTACATCATCGTCAGCCTTGTGCAGTAGACTTGGAATCAACATCAAGGTAAGCCTTGGGGAGAGATCAGATTTGTAGATCTGGAAACTTCAAGCCAATACCACGGCAGTTCCTTGGATATTCAATCCAAAAGCCCCACTTGGTGGTGGGGAGTTGGAGGCGGTAAGCCCATGGATCCATACCAGAGACCAGCCTGCCTCTGGAGCTGTTCCAGGCCCTGATGCAACCAACAGCCGCAGACTTGGTAAAGGATAGCATCTTCATGACTCAGTGTGCATCAATCACTGCTCTCAGTGAGTCCTGAACCAGGGGCCTGAATTCTTAACACAGAGTGGCAATCATTTCCTTTCCTACAGCCTTTGGATTGTGGATGATTTGGGGGGACGTTATTTGGTTCCTTTGGACCTCAACTTCAGAGCCTCCCCCGCCAGAACTCTGGATATATTGCCTCCTAGAAATCAATCCAAATTTTACCTTTTTATTTCTGCTTATTAACAAGGATAAAACAGGCATTAGCTGGGTCTCCTGGTCCCACATGTCTAGGGAAGATCAGCTCAGGTCTACATACCAAACCCTGTAGCAGTCCAAAATCCTCAGTTCTGTAAATGAGGTATTAACAGAGATCAAAATGATGGTTTCCTGTCTGACCTCACTGTCCACATTTGAAGCTCAGTCCCACCATCTCACAGTGATGTGATCTCAGGCAAAGTTATTTAACATCTCGTGCCTTTTCTCTTCTGTGTACTAGATAAAATAATACTATTTCATAGGACATGATGAGGGCTAAAATATACCTGTGGAGGACTTAGCATAGAGTCAAACATAATAATAACCCTATTTAAAATTAGCTCTTTTATTGGTGTCATGCAAGGTCCTTGGTGACAAAACAGCGGTGACAAAGCAGTGGCATTTATGTGTCCATCCTGGTTCTCAAACTTCTGACCAGAAAAGACAAGTACAATTAATAGATAGCAAAGCCTTAAATTTAAATTGTTTAAGCTCTTTTGGTGGAATTTCTAGTACCACTGAGCTGATGGGGAGCCTAGTGGATAACTCTGACAACCATTTCTGGTTTCATCCTAGCCATTTCTGACTTCTGTAGGCTAGCCTACAATATTTGGTGAGCAATACCTCAAGCCCTTCCTTTAAAAAGCATCCAGCTGGATAGTCAGTGGCTACCACATAGGATTTCCCCTACTCCTGGGCAAGTGTGTCTCCTTGACGCTCACCTTTAGACCCAACGATGCTTCATCCTCACCTGCTCAGAATCAGGATTATGAACTTGCCACAGGGCTCCCATGTCTTGTGCCATTTCAAGTTAGGCCTTATTGTTAGTGTAAGCATCCAAATACCATGTAAGTAGGCAAGGGACTGATATTATTAAGGGAAAACAACTTAAAACAGGAATTCAAAATGATCTTTCATTTTCTAAACTGTAACCACCAGTTAAAAATCAACATTTCAATTCTTACTATCTGTGATGATATTTCCCTCTGTAGTAGTCAAAGGTTCAGTTGAGTCAGATTAATACTTTCCTCCATAACTGTCTATCTGTACCTTTTGGATCTTAAACCATCCCACCATGCAGTGGAAACCACTTAAATATTTGATAAGGGAATGAACAGTCTCCAGAGAAATTTAACATTGTACCAAAACTTTGTATGTATTATCAGAGCACTTTGTTAACTAAATATAATAACTGATAGCAAAAGCACACATCAGTGGATAGTATTTTGCATTGAGACTATAACAAATCTCAATTCTATTTCTTGACTGTAGCTTGTTCAAAATAAAAACTGTGAAAAGAAAGAAAAGGTCAGAGAAAGTAAACTTGGTTTCAGAATTACAGAAGTATAAAAAAATAAAATTACAAAGACAAAATTTATTCTTCGGCTATTAAATCTCTTTGATAAATGGTCATTTACACTAAGAAAATGCTATAGGATAATGGTCTCAAGATACTCACTTCTTATAACTCAAAATGATGGCCCTCAAATCTTGACAATTACAAATTTTAGCTCCATGTCAAAGAAAAGAAAAAGCCCGATGCTTCATCATGTGCATCATAAACGCACCACCTCCAAGCTCCCTGTTGTGGTTCCTGGAACACTTCTAGGCCATGGGGGTGAGGAAGTAGCCAAGAAGTAGCTGCTTGGAGGGGAGGCAGAACTTGAACCATGGACTGTGATGCCTGCACCTGTGAACCCAGGGCCTTTGTGGTGGGACAGAAAAAGTAGGGAAGAGGTGTGGGGAGGCAAGATTACACTGCAGCATAGGGCTACAAGAAGTCAACAAATTCTACATTTAAATTCAGCCTTTCAGCTCTTTATAAGGTGTCCCGTCAAGACAGAAAGATTGAAGTGTTTACTTGGCGGTTTTTACAACTTTTCAAAATTCAGATGTGTATGTGTGCCTTCGTTTCTGTTCTTCCCTCAGACCTCACACAGTTAGGAGTAGGTCTGCCCCAACCTCTTGATAGAGCATTTATAACTTATAAAGCCCTTTCATACGTGGTCACCAAATCTTCTCAACCACCCCATTTCACAGAAAGAAAGAAAACTAAAAACCAGCTGAGTCTCAAGGAAGTTCCTTGACATATCCAAATCAGATGGACAATAAGAAGTGTTGTTTTACCTCTTCTAGGCAGAAGGCATTTCGGATACAGGTTAAGAAGCAAATCAAGGTCACAACCATCATCTTAGGGGATGGAGTTTTGGCCTCTTGTGCAACCGTCGATGTACAAAAGTCTGGGAGGAATCCCCTGTTTCAAAGATGACCTGTTTATGGGTCAAGAGGAAGGAGAAGCATTGGGAAGAACTGTGGAGGGGGTACAGGCAAGGGCTCAGGAACCTTGAAGGAGTCAAACTCTCATCATCCGATCCATGGTTTAACGTCATTGTCCTTGAGTTACTAATCTTCTGTCACTTAAGCAAGTGGCCTAACAATTACTTTGCTATTTGTATTCCATATTTATATATTAGATTTAAAATCATCCCAAGTAAGTGCCAGACACTAGGCTGAGTCTTACAGTAGCCTCTTATCTTCTCTCTTGTCTGGAAAAGAAAAATGGTACAAGTTACTCTACAGGGCTCCAAGCAAGTGCCCAATCAAACCTGGGGCAATGTGACATTACTCATTATCAGGACCATTGGAGCACGTGGTAGATTTAAGGCCATCCAAAGGAATTGTAGACTAAAGATTGATGCTCTTTCTTATGGGTCCAATCAGTTTGAAGACCTTAGAAAACTAAATTTAAAACAAAGATGGTTTATAGTACAAGAAGGAATAATGTTGCTATTTGAAATAAATCAATCAACCCTTTAGAGACAGAGCTTTTCTTTAGAAACTCTGGAACAAAAATTGACCTTGCTGAGCCAAGAAATGTCATAGACTTTAAAAGATTTCCAAGATCAATGATATATTTTTAAATCACTTTCCATAAGCAAATCAGTCTTATCTTGTAATGTGGCAGAAGGAAAGCTATGGAAGTTGTTCCCGAAAGTGCCATTGTAGGTCAAGGATGAGATCATAGTGGAGAATCAAGCAAACTCTCATTTTCATCAAATTGAAGTCTGAGTGTCGGAGAGCAAGGCTCTAAACTGGAAGCCTGTGATATCATTTCTAGGATGGTTATGCTCTGCATATATGCTCGCCTGTATGCTTTAGTTCAGTGTTAAAAACTACTGCTAAGTGTCAAAAACCAAAAACAAAACCAGCTGAGACAAGATCCTTTTAAGATGCTCACTGTGCTTTGCAATTGATTGAAGTTGCTTAATCTAAGAGATCTGAACAAGCTTTCTTCTGCAATCTTGGATTCACCTTTCTTCACTGTGTTAAATAGCTGCTTTGGTTTTTCATGTTTCTTTCCTCTCTGTCCTCTTACTCCTCTGCTCTCCATTTCGTTCGTCTACACTTTTGTTCTCTTTGTTTTTCTAGGAACTCTTTGCCCTTTTTCTGAGTGGCATTTTTAATTCTCTGTGGAATTGCCAAATTCTTCCTATCCCTACCCTCTGTTCTTCCCCATCTGGAATTCAGTGCAAAGAGTTACCTTGTAGCCCATGTTTGAAGATTTCTGTAGTCAGAATGATCATTCCCAGGTATGCTCATTTTGTAATTAGAAAATAGCAACCAAGAGTCATTCCTCTGAGGCCATAACCGATGTAGCTCAAGCTCTAGATAGTCATAAATTGGTATCTACCTTACAGAGTCAAAAACTTTGTCTGAGCTAAAAACTCCAAGAGCATTTATCATCTGCATCATTCTTGTGACCAAATGGCTCCCCTGGAGCTGTTGGCTTTAGTAAAGTTCTCAAGGGTGCCTGATCTTTGCATCCATTTCGAACCCCTGAAGTGTCAAGCAGCCTCTACTAGCTCCTTAGCTGTGTGAAAGACCCCAAGCTATTTAGAAGAAACAATGTTGAATACTTTAAGCCTGATAGTAGGATTCCTAGATGCTAGGATTAAGAGTCTCCAACTAACATAGGAATTTGAGAGCTATGGCAAAGCCTTGGTAAGAAAGGAAGGGATTCCAGAAGGAGAAAAGTAGCTATCCAAATGCAAGGCTGAGTTGAAAATCCTATATCCCATCCTGGGACGTAGAGAGAGTTGGAGAGGAAGGTCACGTGAAAGAGGACCACTGACCTTGCATCTGGCAATAAATCAAACACACATTTGACACCCCAAAACTGCAACTGTTGTGTAATAACAGAAAACATTTCCTAATAGCCTATGTGCTACACTAAGTGTAGATCATCTCACTTGGTCCTCAAAATGAGGAGGGTATTAACTTATTAGCTCCAGTTTTCCAGACATGGAAACTGAGGCTTCATTATTAATTTCCCGAAAGTCATAAGTTAGGAGGTGAAAGAAGTAGGATTTGAACTCATGCATTCTGGCTCCAAAGTCTCAGCTGGTAATGACTGACATCACTGTTTAAGGATGGTTGAAACAGATGCTTCCTGTAGCATCTTCTCCTTGGGGGAAAGGGAAAATAACAGTGCTCAGTGGAGCAGCCAGAGCCCTGGAGCCCTTGCAGAGTGGAGTCCTAAGTCCCAGGCTCTTCAGGGATTGGCTGTAACAAAACCAGGAGCAGCTGGGGAGTCAGAATTGAGACTGTAGTGGGACTGGTGTGGGGTGTCTGAGGGAAGAGTTATAATGGTGATGTTACTACCAGCTGCCAAATCACCTGGAGAGAGAGGGGGGCTATGCATGGACCCACGCAAGAGGGGAGTATGAACTAGATGCCTTTGAGTGGCTGATGGCATATTTGGGAGCCTTAATAATTAAACCAGACAGTGACAAGACTCAAATGTCTTTATACCTCATCTCTGAATGTGGACACTGCATGCATCTTGTCTTCCCAGTTTTACTCTATACTCAGCAAGGGCAGGAATAAGCTTTTCGCTTCCTTAGCTCCCCCAAAATGAAAGCAACTAACACTCGTTTATTTATTTGGAGATTAAACATTCATCCATATTTTGGAAAGAGTTTAGCTCTGTAGACTCATTTCTGCTGGCTAGGAACTGCTGCCTCAGAACAAAAGTAATTGATTCTTTGAAAAAACTCCTTTGAAGTATTATTCCAGGTGTGTGCCTACGTGTATTTGAGGAAGGAGGAAATGTGGAGTTTATTGTGCATCTACTATGAGCCAGGCACCATGCCAGACATACTAGGAATGTTTTCTCATTTACTTCTTCAGTGATTAAATAAGGTAGGAAAAATCAGTAATATGCATCTGGATGGCAGATGCACCTGACAGCAAAGACTTCAGCATTACCTGAGAATTATTAACCTGTATGCCAGACACACCTGACAGCAATAACTTCCCTTAAGCACACCCTGAAAATGACCCTATGGTCTGAGAAGAATATGTTCAGAGTCTTCAGCTAAGGAATCCAGGAGTGGCCAATCCAGAGATTCATTTTTTATCTATGAGGAACATCTGAACTGCTGGCCCATCCCTTGGAATGCAGGTTGTACAGGAGATTAAGGTCCTTTGTTTTGGGTTAAATGAAGGTTGCCAGGTGGAGGTTGCTACAGGGAGAGTGCTAAGTGAAAATGCTACATAAACTGCATGCTTTTTACAAATGGGAGCAATTGTTCATTCTGTCTAGCCCACTGCCACTGAACCACCATGTATGTAAGTCCGCTCAATAAACCCTATGTCTCTTTTGCTGGCTCCAGGTCTTTGGCCTCTTGAACATGGTGTCATCCCCGCTGAAGTCAACAGGGATCCAGCACAACAGCATCTTGTACCAATGCAAAAACTTAGAGACCCACATGTACATGTTTAATGAATCACGTGAGCCCAGATCATTCTGGCTCTGAAACCCATCTTTTTCCCCTTTTCACTGAGAGATTTGCCTAATAGAGAACAGGTCTTTCTGGGATAACAATTTCCTGGTCCCTTCAGTCCCTGTGGCCACTGGCTTTGGACCTCCATAAATAATTTTCCAAATCCCGGGATTCCTCCCGCAATGCTGAGACTGCTATGGTGGGTAAATGCACCAGGTAGCATAACTTAAGCATACCCTTAAAATGAGCCTGTATAGCAGACATACCCGAATGTGTGCCCTGAGCTCTGGGATCTGGGAGTGGCCAACCCAGAGATTCATTCCTTGTCTATAAGGAACATCTGAGTCTCCCACCTGTCCCATGGAAGATAGGCCACACAGGCAATTGAGGCCCTGAGTTTTGGGGGGGGGTGTATGAAAGTCACCAGGTGTAGGTAATTAAGGGGAGGGTGTCGAGTGAAAATGCTATATAAACTGCATGCTGTTTGCAAGTGGTTGCAGTTTTCCTGTCCAGCCCACTGCTGCTGGGTCATGCAGCTATCTTGTCCAGCCTGCTGCCACTGGATCGTAGGTAAGGTGGATACATTATCCAGCCAGCTGCCGCTGGACTCTCTCCTCTGTATGTGAGCCCCTAATGTCTCGTTTGCTGTCTCTGGGTCTCCTCTTCTGTCTCTTGAACCTAGTACCTTCCCTATTGAGGTGAATAGGGGTTTCGCCCAACATACTGTCAGTGGAACAGGGAGAAGAGCAAATCCCTAGAAATGTAAAACACACACACACACACACACACATACAGTGAATAAAATAGGTGCCAATGGCTCAGTGTCCATATCTGAATAATTAATATTCTTAGGATCTGCTTTAGTACATACTCTCCTGCCCAGCAATTCAGTAGGTTTTCAAGATGCTTCAACAGCTTCTCCTTTACACAAAGTGTGTCTGCTGATGAGCCACACAGCCCCTGCGTTACTCCAAAGAGGACTGTCAGCGTTCTTCCTAGCCTGGCCCCATGTCAGGCTATGGGATGTCCTCAACACTTGCAGAGGAGGAGAATGGAACTTTCTGTCCATAAAATGACATCATGGCCATGGAGCTTTCTCTGGGGCTCCTCAGCCTTGACCCCAAGTGCCAAAGTAAAAGAACAAGAAAATGTGTGCAATAAATAAACCAGGAAAAAAGAGAACTCTCTTCCCGCTTTCAGGAAACATTAAACCAAGTTCACTCGGCCCCTGTTTCTAAAGTCTTCACCAAAAAACTGTAGTCAGTGCGTCTAATGGAACTTGGATTTTATAGCCAGCTGTGTTTGAAGATGGTGATATTCTACTCTGAGAGCCCAAGGTGAGATGCTGCCAAATAAACTTTCCATACGTGAAAAGTGAGGGGAAGAGGAGTCCCCAGTAGGACAGAATCTCAAGATGTCACCCAAGGCAGCTCTCTGCTTCCAAACAGTCGACACCCATACACACTCTCCTGGTCCTGGTCTCTCTGCAGCACCCCAAAGCTCCCAATCATGACCTGTCTGGAGCTCAAACAGTCTCACAAGGGTTTCTGTATAAAGGGATAACAATAACAGGAGTTTCAGACCAGCCTGACCATGTGTGCCCTCACCTTTTCCCCCCCTTGGCATCGACAAGGTAATTCTGCACACTCTGCCTTGAGGGTGTTTGCCCTCTGTAGTCGGTCCCACCTTCTGAGAGGAGATTCTTGGACTACTGTACTCTGGAGGAGGGTTTTTGGAAAGCAGTCCCAGAATGCAGGAGCAATGGATGGGGGCAGGAAAAAGGAATATGTGAGAAGTGTAGGGGCCCAGGTTTTCCGTCCACACACGGCATTTGAGAAGTTCAAATCAAGGGCTTGATTTATTTTGAAATTACTTCTGATTGCATGGACTGTGTTCTTTCAGCCATAACACTTCAAGACCAAACCTCACGGGGTGTGACTTCATAAGCATTACGCTGGTGTTTCCAAAACCAGGTCTTGTGAGGCTGTGGGCAGCGTGACCGGGCTTGTTGAGAACCCCGAGAGCACGGAGTGCTCTATCCGAAGTGAGGAAGGGCTCCACACCACAGTTAACCCAAAAGGCTGGAGAGCTGTTTAGCTTTATAGTGATTTCAAGGCAATCCAATAGACTTTCATTTCTTTTTCTTTGAGGAGTGATGAAGAGGTTCTGGGAATCTTTGAGGCAGAAAAGTCAAGAGAAAGAATGACAAGATAAAGAAAAGTTGTGCTTAATTAAAGCTCTTCCAGGTGGTGCTCCGTGGCTCACGCCTGTAATCCCAGCACTTTGGGAAGCCGAGGCGGGCAGATCGTTTGAGGTCTGGAGTTCCAGACGAGCCTGACCAACATGGTGAAACCCCATCTCTACTAAAAATCCAAAAAAATTAGCAGGGCATGGTGGCATGTGCTTGTAGTCCAAGCTTCTCAGAAGACTGAGGCAGGAGAATTGCTTGAACCTGGGAGGCGGAGGTTTCAATGAGCCGAGATCGCGCCACTACTCCAGCCTGGGCGACAGAGGGAGACTCCATCTCAAAAAAAAAAAAAAAAAAAAAAAAGCACTATTCTAGTACAATGTTTATTTCTTTTTACTTGGACTCTCAGGTTCTAGAATTGAGAGGTACTTCAGAAAGCAGTAGGTCCAGCCCACTGACTTTGAAAAGATAAACTGTAATCACTGCTTAACAGACAGGCCAGTGGTACAGGTCACAAAGCCGCCAAATCTATGTGAAAACCAGGCCCCAGGCCCCCACCACTGAGCACGATGATGTGCCCCTGATGTGTCCTGGACTCTGGCTACCACTGGAATCCCCTGGGGAGCTTGACACCATGCTGAAGGCAGGGTTCCATCCTTAGAGATTCACATCTTAGTGGTCCTGGGTATGGCTTGGGCATCACAACTGCGGGAAGCTCCCTGGGCGATCCTAAACCCAGGCAGAAGAGCACTCACCTAACACTGAAGCCCCTTCCTGAGAGGTTTCCCTGGGGAGCAACCAGTAAGCACTGACACCTTATTAAAGGCACCCAGAGGCTTAAAGGCGTGGAGGAAGAGAGGCAAAGTGAGGTAGTGGAAGGAGCCCTGCCTGATGTGCCACAGACCTCCGCTTCTCAGCTGGATCAGACTGACTCACGCCTGACCTGGAGGAAGCTACGACTCCCCCAGGCCACAGCTGCCTCCTGTGCAAAACTAGGATTGAAGTGGAAGACCTTTATTGTTCCTTTTCGTGCACATTCTATAACTCTAAATAACCATTCTTGGCTCCAGGCTCTGGTTTCTTTAGATTTGCATGGCTTCTTTTTTCCCCTTTAATCACATTTTCCCCTTTTTCTCAGCTCCTGCTCCATTTTTTACACCTCATTGAATAGGGCCCTGCATCTATAAAAGCCAGCAACCCCCAGCTCAGCTAGGCTGTGGACACAAAGTCACACTAGCAGTTAAACCCACCTCTCACTAGTGAAAGTCACCACAGGCTTGAACAGGAAGTCCAGTTGCTGCAGCAACCTAATAAGTTTTGATTTGGGGCCAGGGTTATCTCATAAGCACTAGTATGCCAACCAGCTGGGAGCTTTCACCGCTGGCATCTGCTCTATGCGTTTCTTACTGCACCAGCTTCCTTCTTTTCTGGAGCTCCATTCTCAAGCTGCCAAAGAAGTTTCGCAGTTTTCACTATTGCCAGCCACTAACCGTGAAAACAGTCATGTCTAGGCAAGATGCTGTTTGCTGGAGCAGCCTAAGCTGTCAGTCCTCAAGGGTCAAGCGTGGAGTGAGGCTCCAGGCAAAAGTGGCAAGAACAGCTTTCTCCTCCACCCTGCTCCTCCTCTAGTCTGGTCTCCCAGTCAGTGTTCCTTATGCCCACTGAATCACTAAGTCAGCCCTAAAGGGACCTCCTTGATCTTCTAGCCTTACTCCTTCCCACTGGAGATCAAAAACAATCCAAGGTGAGTAGGGTAGGAGTGGGAAAGAAGCAGAATTTTCCTCACCTCTTTCCTTATTCAATATACACGTATACACATACACACACACTGTATGTACACACTAAATGTATGTATCTATGCACACACTAGGGTACAGATATATATAGGGTAGAGATACATAGATGTAGTATAGATATAGTAAATATAGCCACTTCGACTCCCAGTTGGATTTGGTCAGTATTCCCTGATTCTCGCTCCACCCTTTCTAAGGAAAGTAAATCTCTCATAATTTAAAAGCATAACCATCACTTATCAAGAGTTCTAAAATATACTTCTTTTTAATCCAATAATTCTGTCCTAAGGAAATACAAATGCAGACAAAGATGTTGACCATGACGTTTTTAAAAAGAGGAAAAGCTTTCATCTCAATAAGACTATCCATAAAATAGAATGTTATAAGCCCTTTAAAATAACATTTTTAGATACTTAAAAAATAATACTTAATGAAGTGGGAAAATGTTTATAAAATAACATATGGTAAAATGCTTAGGGTATATGGTAGTGTTTCAATTTAATAATTCAAAACAAAATCATAGAAAAAATACTGGAAGGAACTGTGTTGACCTACGGGTAGTAGTTATTTCTAGGTAGTAAATGAAAGGTTATTCTTATGTGTCTTTTTCCCTCAAATTCTTTAAACTTTCAAATATTTCATAATCAGCAAATAAAGATAATATATTTTTGTGTTTTTTAAATATGACAATCTCAGAGCATTTATCCCTAAAAAGAACAAATGTATGCTGAAAAAAAAAAAAAAAAAAAAAAGCAGGAGCATTCCTCCCTGGCTGCTGGGGAAATCACACTGTGACTCTCCCCATTCCCATAGCAGCCAACACTTGTGGATTACATATGAAGCAGCTCAGTCCGAGATTGTAGCCCAGGCCTTGCTCACATCCACTCATCTATGCTTCTCAACATGTCTTTGAGGAAGTTACTGTTATTAGGACTTACTGACAGAGTCCGCATCCTCACTCCATCACTGCACTAGGCTCCTGGCCACCTCACTGTGTTTCCTCCCAAAAGAAAATACTCGGAAATTATAATCAAGAGGTGCCTCAAAGGTTAAATCAAGCATCTAAGAGTAGGCAGAGAGAAAACAGTGACCAGAGAAGAAAGCCCATCTCTTGAGAAATAAGCAAGGGGCCAATTGCTTCTGCACTTGCTCCTGGCTCTGGTGCCCATGCATCCCTGACTTCTAGATGCTCTGCATCCTTCTCTCACTACTCAGAGGAGAAGCTGAGGGAGACGGACCATTGCTTCCAGTTCCAAATAAGAACTAAAATTGGGAGTTCCTCTCCTGGAATCCTAAGTTCAAAACTGCAAGCCAAATCATCCGGTGTAGAACAAGAACAAAAGTAGTCCCATTGCCCTTGCCAGCTGGAAGAGGCCCTGCGAGTCTGAGAAGCTCCCCTTCTCCAGCACATTTTCCTCCAATCAAGACATCCCAGGGTTCCCTGCAGTTCAAACTGACAGAAGCACAATACCCATCTTCTCAGACATCCTGGGTTAATTTCTTTATTTTATTTATTTATTTATTTATTTTTTTATTTATTTATTTTTGGCTCACATTTTGAAGTCTTTCCAGACTCATTGACCAAACTGGAAATTACAGTCCAATCGGCTATGTCCAAAACAGATGCCACATAATCACAGTCGTATTAATAAAGCTGGCAACAATGAGGATGAAGAATTTCAGGGGAAGGGGGAGGGGAAACTAACAACTTCCAGAATATGTCTGGCTGATTGAATGCTCCTGCCCAGAAACAGGTTTCCCTGAGAAATCTGAAGTTGGCTTTTTCCCTATCTAAACTCCAAATCCATCCTTGCATTTAATATTTTTTACAGGTTCCTTGAAGGGAGAGAAAGGGGAAACATTTGCTCAAATTTTTCGGTCTTCACAGCACTCAGGGTCTTATTTATGCGTGGGTTTCCAGCTGTGCATGACATACGTCACTGAAAACTGACACATCTTTCCATCAGCAAGCACAGCACAACCACAAGTTTGGCAAGCATTTCATGTTGCCAGATGCCTTCACTGTTTCTTAAACTATGTATTCCAGGCACTCCACTTTTTTCTTGCTGGAAATACTTTCAAAGAAGAACACAATGTTTTGGGTTGCCTGGCCAAAGTTTAGCTGTACTTTTGCATCTTTGCCAAACTTCCTGTTTTTAGCAAAACAATTTATTATCTTGCTGATTCTTTAGACCCAAAAGGATTTGCAGGCACAAATAACTACTTGGTTTCCATGTCTTTTCACAGAAGAAACTCATTCCCTTTCCCGTAATTATCCTGTAGATGTTAGAACAGAAACATATTTAACTTTTGGGAGGGCTACCAAGGTGTAGAAAAGGTTTTAATTATTCAAGACTTCTACAGTCTGCACTTTAAAGAACTGACGATTATTTTTGGTGTACAAGAAAAATAATTCTTTTCAGGTGGTTTGGCGAGATCACAGATCTGCCGCATGTGGTATTGTAGAAGCAATTTTGGAGTGAATTTGGGTTTGAAGTCCAAGGTTAGACTAAAGAGATCTGATTGATCAGCAGCAATCAAAGAAAGCGTTCAACCAGACACTTTTATGAATAGTTATCTCTGATTACTAAGCCACACGGTCGCCCATTTACCATTATCACCAGAAAGCAAAACAAAAGCAAAACACTACAAGCCTTCCCTACCCCCACCTATCAGCAACTACCTGACTACCAACCAATAAATAGATTAAGAATAAATTTTTTATTCTCAACTACATTAGATTGAGGTAGCCACACACAGTTACACGGTCTCAGTTTTCTAGAACATATGTTATCTATAGCAACACACGTGCACAGACACCTATAGTCATTTAGATGGGCTTTTCTCATAATCACCTGCACAATATCAGAGCAACATTGGCAACTATATGACCAACTCTTCAGCGAAATACATTTCTAGGGTAGAATTTACTTCCACTTAGATAGATGGACCTAACCATAATATTCCCAAGTTTCAAAAATTACTCCACACTACCAGCAAAGGCCAGGGAACTGATAATGTTGATTTCCTGTATGTTCGTGCTTCAAAGATCTTAGAATTCTTTGATGGTGACTTAGAAACAACTATAAAAATAATGGCTCCTTAAAACAGAGAGAGTCAAAGGGCAAGACTCTTTAGAGGAAATGGTTAATATTAATGAGCGAGTGCACTGTAGTCTGACAATAGACCAACATCAGCACTTTAAGAAGAATGCATCTAACTTAAGCAAGACAGGGCCAGTTTCTGAATTTCCATTTGTGAATTATTCCTCCAGATTAAAGCAGAGGAAAAGACAGCATGTATTAGATACGTGGAGAGGTAAACTGATTGATCGGTAGCTAGATGATTGCTAGATAAGGATGTGAGTGCACGTGTGCTGGTGGTGTGTCTTTTTTTTTTTTTTTCATTTCTCCATTTCCTTCTTCTTTTTTAAGATCCATGTTCTGATGATTCCCTTGAGTAAATACTGGCCAAGAAAAGAAGAAAGAAGTCAAAGTAGCAGTTCAACAGGCTAGAGCACATGAATAGAGGAGAGCATTGAAAGGGAAGGTTTTTATAAGGAATTGCCACTCACTTCAATCCTCTCAGGCATTGCAGCTAAGTGTACGGCAAGCAAAGGTGGCCCAAGATTTCTTTTAAACTCTTCTAAAAGGTGAGAATGTGCCTTTCTAATTAACTTTAGGACATGTTGCTTTAAAGAGTTATTTTTAACATTTAAACATAAACAATATCAGTACTAAATATAGAATCAAAGAAATACTGTTTCCATATGGAGTTGCCAAAGCACAGAAGTATGGCTGGAAAGTACAAGTTTCCTTTGAAGGCACTGTTGCTATCAATACTGCTTACTCAGCAGTCTATTAATCTCAAAATAAAGTGCACATATACACACATAGTCATTATATCCTGCCTGGTGCAAAAAATTTTCACTCTTCCCACCCTTAAAAACAAAATCCAACATCCCAAACCAAGGCCTTCAGGGCCCTTTCACTAGGTTTTTTCAAAAGGAACACATTTAAAGTAATGTTTGAAGCCTGTGGTATCAGAATTTATTTCTACAAAGTTAACTCTATTTAATATCCTTGGCTCTAAGCTTAATTTGCTAAATCGTGCTGTTTTTGAAATTTATTGCAAAATTATTGTTCTCTAGGGAAATAATTACCATTCCTCTTCTACGGCATTGCTTTCCTCTGCATGTGAATTTAAGTAAAGAGATTTAAAAAGCAGCTCTGTGTTTGAGTAGGTATCAGTCAAGACAGGGTGATCTAATATTATATTTGAGTTTAAAAGAATATATTCTGTTCACTCAAATATCTAATTTTTCTGAATGAGAACAATAGGACATTAAAATTAGAAAAGAATCCTAAGAAATGGTTGTATGCATCTATTTATTTATAGACTGCCTTGTTGGAAGGATCCTAGGCAACTTAGGAGGATATATGAAGTGTGGCAACATTACATAAATTAGAAGTGGACATAAAGCAAAGAAGAAAACGCCAGCATAGAAATATAAAATGGAACCAGCAATGGAGCTAATATAAGCTCACAGACTTCCATACATGAAGCATAAATTTGACTCAGACTTTTTAGTTTCAAGGTAAAAACAAAAACTTGCTCAAGACTACATGACTCATCAATAATTGAGGTGTTCAGAACTTCACAATAGAAGTTCAAAACGCTTTACCAATTATTTGTTGGGAAGCAGACAATGATTTCTCATCTTCTGCAGTGAATGCTGTTGTGGTAATAAGGAGGAGGAGGTTGACCATACTGTGTCTGGTTTTCAATATTTTGGTAATTCTTCCTGATTCTCTTTTGAGGAGTTGCCTTTCCCTTGTTTTAAGTGAAGATGCTGTGTCCCTGTCCCTCCCAAGCTCCCAAGCTCCCACCTGGCCTAATCTGACTTTGTCCCCCCAGGACATTGAATCTTAAACAGGCTGTGCAATAGCAAGAGGAGACAAATGACTGTGGCTGCTTCCTTCCCAGTGGTTGTGCACTACCAAGAAAGTGACTGGTTTGTGCTAATGCCCTGGTTCCAGTCCCTCTCAGAATTTGGTTCTCCGACCTTCCTATCAGTTATTTGAACCATCCAATAATCAACCAGTAAATTTCTTTTCTGCTTAAATTAAGTTCTGTTGCCTACAACCACAGAACCCTAGATGAAACACATGTGAGCCAGGTTACCTAAGTGCAAATGGGTCAAATGATGTGTCTGGAGCCTATAGGGTATTTTAGTTAATTGTGGAACTCTGAGACTCTAATAACAAATTTACTGCAAAATCGATAGCATGTAGAAATAATTATTGGTGAAGAACATTTCTGTCCACAGCAATAATCATTGCCAAATGACATGCATCTTTTTTCTTCATTAAAATGTTTGGTATGTGCTTCTCTATCCTGTGTAGGACATGGATGTATTTAGGAAAACATTTTGGGAAACTACCGCCACACAGCCACCTTCTGTGTTAGACTTAAACATTATTTTAATATTGCAAAATCTTTTATTTGCCCTAATAAATAATGCCTAATCTCAACATTGCTGAAACCCAACCACATGAATCATACTTTATATGTGATAGTTTTGTGCTGATGATGGGATTTTTTTTTCCTCCCCTTTAAAGTTCTGGACTGAAAAGAGAGTAGAACAGGAACTACCAAGTACCCAGAGCAGTCCTAAAGGCCCATTAGGCCACAGGGGATGTGCCTGATGGTGTTCTGGTAAATGTTTCACAACCGATTCTCCAAAAAGTAAAGCTTTGATTTCTAGTGCTTGCAAATTTCTGTGGTAAACATACTCCTACCATGGCCAATGTCAAGCTACTAACACGACATCACCAAACACAGAATTGGAAAGAGGTGTACACAAAGAGCTCTCACAAGCTGGTGCTAACTGGCTCCAGTGCCCTACTGGAAGCGTCCCTCCTGATCCCTCTCCTCTGAGTCCAAGGAAGGACCTCCAAGAAACCAGCAATCCATTCTCTGGTGGCTCAAGTTCTTCTTTTAGAAGAAACATTTGAAACCTCCGTGGTGAAGCTGATCTCTGTAAATCAGTCAGCTAACTAATGGGTAATAGAAGTGTCTCTCTCTTCCTACCTGAGAATCGTCCTCTGCAACATCAGAGTGAACAGAAATGATTCATCATGAATAGGCTTGCTATATGAAGAGTTAGTTTCCATTCAAGAGAATGCTTTCATTTAAAGACAAAGCAACCTGCTTTAGCTATGAAAAACAAACGAGTTGAAAATGTATGCTTTTTTGCAAGAAAAAAAAATCACAACTCAAAGGCAAAGTATACCAAAGTACAGTTTCAGACAGAGTAATGTGAAGAACATGTGCCCTAAATCGAGCAATCTGGACTTGAACACTGGCTCAGCTTCTGGTGGGCTGCAACTGCCGTTGGGCAAATAACTTGTTTCAGAACCTCAGTTTGCTCCTCTGCAAAATGAAAATGACCATAGGGTTTCTATGATAACTTAAATAATAAGATGCAAGTAAAGAACTTGGAACAGAGTCTGGCACCTGGTAAGTTGTTAACGTCATTGCCCTTTGATTGTCCAGTCTGCCCTTTCACAGAACTCAGTGTGTTTGGGTTTCCTTTCCTAAGATGCAGCAGCTGCCGATAAAGTCCATTCACCCCAGAATAAGGGTCTGGTAAATGAACTATTTGCAGAAAGCCAGACCTTGCAGGGTGCTTTCAATGGGCAAGAGGACACGATGACAGGTGCCGACGAGGTACTCCTCTCCACTTCCTGGGAAACAGCACAAGCCTGTGACAGGTGCAGTCAAGGGGGGCCCAGTAGGGGATGGCCGAGAGGATGAAGCTTCCATTATCAGAGTTTGGATGAAAACAATCAGAGCCCCTTTTCCAAAGGAACTTGTAACTGCTTACTCATCGCAAATAACTTAAAGCATGTCATCACCATTCCTGGCTGCAGGAATGAATCCTGCCCAGAGAGGAGATCTGTTTTCTTCCTTAAAGCCCTCAGAGTGTTCTGCTTCAATTCCCTGTGTGGGACATAGATATATTAAATACAAAAAAATGACCATAAAGTGAACATTAAGGTTGAGAAATGAGGTCTGAGGATGCCAGGAAATTCAAAAGTAAGTGTTCCCCCAGCACCTCTAATTCAGCCATCTTTGCAGTAATGCATCCTTTCCGATTTCTGAATCCTCAGTGGAATTCCCATTTCATATAGACTCTGGATCCTTCAACTAAGCCAGGGGAGGGATGCTTGGGGGTTCCTCTCCCTCCTTCTCATTTCCCCAGGTCGTGGGAAAATCCTGTCTAGGACCCTTCCACCAAGACCTTGAATAAGGCCAGGCATGGCAAAGTACTCTTGAGAGCCCCAGGGAGGAGCTCAGCCCCAGGAAGCTGGACTAGTTCCTTTCCCAGCCCCTCCCGGCGAGCCAGGAGGCTACTCCTGGCTCCACATAGCAAATGTATACATGCAGATATCCAGGATGCATTAGTGGTTCGACACAACTGATGTGCTGAGGCACCTCCGGGGTACATTAGTTGAAGTGGCTACGGCAGCTGGTGGCTCCTCTTCAGCCATAATTTATCTATTGCACTTTACTTAATGTGCAAAATTAAATTTATGCTGAATCCGTGTGTATTACCTACTGTGCATGAGCAGCATGAAATATACCATAAAGCAAATCAGTACAGAGCCATGCTCTTAATTGCTAATGGCTTTCAACACACTTCACTGTGGTCTAACCCAACTTGGAATCCATTCTCCATTGAGAATCCCATACATCGAGGTTGAAAGTGCTTCTCCCGAAAAACCTTCTGGAGAACTGAAGGATACAATGAGCAATGCTTTTAAGTTAATCTTTCTAGAACACATGTTCTCTAGATCATAGATTCTGTACTTTTCACTAATGTCGTGATCAATATAGTTGCTACAAAGGGCATGAGTTTGCTGAAAACTAAGCAAATCAATGTGAAATGTATTTTCGAAGTAAAATAAAGGAAATAACCCAAGATTCAGTCCTAGTTCTGAAACTGCCAGTCTATGGGACTGACTCTGAGTGTCTGGTTCCATGCATTGAAACTTCATAATTGGAATAATTGATTTCTGCACCTAACTAGAAAAAAAAATCTATACAACCAAGTAAAGTAAATTTTATAAAAAACAAATATCTCAAAAGAAGTTTTAAAAAAATCTGATGTCACATGCACTCACACACATTCTCACACACCCAGATTTACACAAAGCAGAAATTAATTCACGTTTGAAATCTGATTCCACAAAGGAATTTAACTGAGGAATCAGAAAGGAAGAAAATAAGAAGTACATGCGCAGTGGAGAAAATTAAACGTGATTATGTGTCTGCCAACAGTAATTATTCAAAATGCTTTCTGTGTTTCTTATGATTTTAAACTCTGCATTTAAACTACAGAGATCATTTCTCATGAAAAGAAAAAGTTACTTGCTCTGCAGTTTACATTTGTACTGGAAAGTATCCATCTGTGGAAATCTCATATTCCTCCCTTGAAAAAAATTGTAACTCTCCTCACCTAACGGACAGAGGAAAAATAAGAAAATCAGTGACTATATTACTTTTTAGATGTTATCTTTACATATTTTTCAGTAGGTAACTATGAGTAAAAAAATTTCAAAAACATACCAGCTTTGTGAAGCACAGAATTTTTACAAAAATAAGAAAATTATGTTAGGAAGAGTCAGAGCGATCATTTTATTTATTCTATTCTTCTTTGTTACATCTCTCATATTAAAATCGGGACATTATTCACTAAGGATTTTAATCTAACATTTCAAAGATTTTGTTCAGTTCTAGTGGTTGTTGCTCTTCTGTGGTTCGTGACTGAAAAACTAAAATGTAGATATGAAATGACATTCATACATAAATACGTGTACATACATGTACATGCATTCTTTCAGTCACTGCCCTGTTGGATTATAATTGTTTGAATAAATATGTATGTAGAAATGGGTTTCCCCAATCACTTCTATTTTTGAATGCATAAATTATGTTGTTTTCTGATTATTTAATGCTAGTAAACATACTTCTAGAGGTGAGATGCACTAGTGGCATCTGGATCATTTTCTTTTTCTGAAAAAGTGTGTTAAAATCAAAGGCAACTCTCAGTAGAAAACATTAATTGAACCACTACTAGGTATAAGGCTCACATCTGAAAAAAAATAACTTGGCTCTTGCCCTGTGGGAGCATGCAATTAAGTGGCAAAGATAGATATGTACACAAATAATTCTAGTACTTGGTAAAGAATAGTAAGTGTTAGGATAGAGTGATGCAGGAAATAGTGTGCTGGGGCTCTTGGGAGGTCTGGAGGCTACAATGACGTGACAGCTGTCTTAGAAAATGAGTAAAACTTTGGTTGGAAGACAACTAGGGGAGATAGGAGTGAAGAACAAAGGCAGAGGTAACTGCATGAAGAACCATCTGGATAAATGAAGAGGTGGCAAAGTGCCAAATTGTCAAGTTCCTTAAGATAGATGCATAGCTTCTAGCAGAGGCTGCCCTTGATTTGCTTAGAATGGGGCTAAAACAAAACAAAACAAAAACAGCAAAAACCCAAACAACAAAACAACAAGCAAACCAGCTGCATCTCCCTTTTCTAGCCACACAAAGACGAATTCATATCTTCATGATCACAAGTTTGCTCTACTCAAGAAGAAAATGATTTTATTCCTAATTCACAAAAGTTATAAGCTTGTTTTTTACCTTCACTGTTTTAGATAGTTTAGCTGCAAGCATGGCTAGAAGAAATGAGGACATTGTCCAACTCATTTTAAAATTCTGTGATATTTTACTAGGTATGTTTTGGAAAACATGGTTTTGCTAGGTTAACTCTTTGTTTTTCAAAAAAGGGAATTCCTCCTCCTCTCTCTCTCTCTCTCTCTCTCTCTCTCTCTCTCTCTCTCTCTCTCTCTCTCTTTCTCATTCTCCTTCTTCAGCATCAAGGGGCTTGAATTTGAGTCACAAAATAAAGTTGAAAGATACTTTCTTTTAATTGAGCATTTGCATGATATGGATGTTAAAAATCAAAGAGGCTTTAGGTTTAAACCTTCCGTTAAATTCCCCCCCTTTCCTCTTCTCTGGGACACAATGCTTATTTACCCTGTTGCCCCAGGCTTGGTCTTCCCATCTCATTCAACACCAAGACTTTGTCAAAAGAGAGGTCAGTAGCCTCTTGGAATCTTTTGGAGATAGATAGAGCCTAGTAACCATTTCCCACAGTGGGGTTATCTGCTATCTGCCAGGGTTGTTTTCCTGAATGATATCTGATTAAACTACCCTGCGGTCTCTAAAAGTACCCAAGGGGGCCTTCCCTAACTTCTTTCTCTGCTTTCTATCAATCAGCCCAAGCCAAGATAATATGTGATCCAAGTATTTTTTAAGTGTCAACAGAGACCTTGGTGATTGGGTCTACACTTAGATAAAATCTGATTTATATTCTCTAATCTAGTTCATTATCCTAGATGGTTCCACTGATTTCCACTGTGTTGTCCCTAATGTCAGGATCCAAAACGAACCCTAGCAAATTTGCATTCTTTCCTTCCTGTTTTGGCCCAGGGACATTACTCATTGAAATTCAAGTGATAAGCAAAGGAAACAAACTACCTTGGAATTTAGCTGATTCTCTGGATCTCTGACCCAGTGTAGGGAAACTTCAAACCTCTAATCTCCAACATGCAGAATGGCTCTAAAGACTGGAAGCAATGAAATTTCACTAACTTTGCAAGAGAAAATAAAACACCCACACAAAGTAAAATGGAAAGAGTATGTTCATGGCCAGCATTCTTCTCATACTTTCCATTCAGATTTTCTGATTTTTTTTATGAAATTAAAGATTGCATTTTATTTTCTTTTTCCTTTAAAGCTATCAGCATTCCCTGCCCCTAATACCTACATCTAATACTTAAAAATATCCAAGGTGCATTTGACTAAAATCAATCTACTAAATTATTTTTCTTACTGTTCCTCGACAATGAGGAAGATTCAGCAGGGATAGAGGCCCCGATCCTCCTAAATCTGACCTGAAATTCATTGCTCCAGGTATCAGTTATTTTCCCGGATGATGTGGGATTGTCACTAGCCATGAAGCAAAACCTCTGGCTTTCCCACACAAGACCTATCCCAAGATTGGCAAGCACATTCCTGTCTAAACCCTTCACGACAAATTACCACAGCCCTTCGCACCAAGTTAATTATAGAACCAAGGGGCTGGAAGGGGAGCCCAAGATAGAATCTGGCCCAGCCCGCCATTTAAATCATCTCAGACAGATGGAAATCTATCCCGTTTTAAAAGACCTCCAAAGGGGGAGAGTCCACAACCCAGTCAGTTACCCACTCGGCTGTTTAACAACCCCTGTCAGAGAGTCTCCCTTTATCTGTAGTTTAAATCTCACAAACTGCACTTTAAGCCAATTTCTTGTTCTGAAAACCAACCCTTCACATACCTGAAGATCATTATTAAGGCATCTCTCCAACTTCTCTTCTCTGGGATGATCAATTCCAATTCCTTCCACTTGTCCTTGTAAATCTTACTTTCTAGCTTTTAATCATCTCTGTGACTTTCTCCTGAACTTTGGTATACTTAAAGATTAACTGGAGATATAGGTAGTCATTCATGTCTTGGAGGCAGCAGTTCTCAAAACTTTTTGCTCTCAGGATCCTTTTGACACTCCTAAAATTGAAAACCACAAATAAATTTTGTTTATGTGGGTTATATTAGATTGGTGCAAAAGTAATTGTGGTTTTTGCCGTTGAAAATAATATCTATTAATATTTTCCAGGTTAGAAATTAAGACTGAGAACTCTCTAAGACCCAAAATACACACGTAAGCAGTTCATTATCTGTCAGTATGATGAAGTCATCATGTCACATAGCCTTTAGAAGACTCTGTTGTATACTCACAAGAGAATGAAACTGAGAAGACAAATAATATATTTGTTTTATTATAAAGTAGTATAGACTCTGAAGACCTCCTGAAGAGTCTGGGGGATCCTTGTAGTCCCAGGACCACACATTGAGATCTGTTGTTTTATGGAAAGTGTAGCACTGTCCTCAGAGTAGACCTGGATATAGTGGCAGTTAGCAAGGAGTGTAGTCTAATCTCAATTGGCCAAATCAAATTACACTATATTATACAACAAATTAAAGACTTTAACCATCAAGGCATCCGTGCTATCAACCTTAGAAAAGTTAAGATAAACTTATTAAGTTTAATAAGAGAAGAATAAACTAAGTTTTCTTAATAAAAGGAGAATAAATTGATTTTTGTTTAATTTTTGGGGGAAGACATAGTAGTGTCAGCATAAGTGGAAAGGCAGAGGGAGATTGTGCCTGAAGAGTGAAAGCAGATTCCCTAACATGCAGTCCTCTTATATCACACCTAAAACCATTCTACTTATATATTGTTGACTTGGGTGTAGTAAGTTGTTTGCTATTAAGCAACAGCGCTACTCAAATCCCTTGCTTTACCACTGTTTTCACAGCCAAAACCAGCCCTGTCTAGCAGATCCTCCCCAGGTCTGCCTGTCCATTCCTAAGGATATTTTGGTGATAATGGGACATGGGGAAGGGGAAATGTCTTTGAAAACTCCTTTTTCTGGTTCAATCCTAAGTCAGATGCTCAAATACCATACTCTGTCTTTATATGCCCTTCCCAAATTTTGTATTGTTTTCTTTTATACCTGAGAAACTGCTGCTTTTTCTCCACAACTTCATGTTTTCAAATTGTTTTCCTAAGTGGTGTTTAACATATTTATATGGCATTATAGGTTTATCAATCAAGTACCAAGTATTTATTACCTACTCTGTATTCAAAATTCTGCTAGTCATGGTAGGTACATACCACAGAAGCATAAGTCTTATTTCCTCTCTCTAGGGACTTACGATCTATAATAGTTAGAGACAAAATAAAATAAAATGCACATATAACAAAAACGCAATTAAACTATAGACTGCTCAGTACAGACTAAGTATTACAGGAGTTGTCAGAAAGAGTATCTCTGTTAACATGTGAAATGCACCACACACATTAAAAAAGGAAACTATTTCAGGTATGGCATAGGTGAATTTTGAGAAGTTTAAAACGTACTTCTTCCGAAAACTTTCAGGGTTGTTCTTATAAGTAGGCCTGAGCCTGGGCTAGAGCACAAATGCTCCCCACCTCCCCACCGCCCACCCCAAACTGAGGCCTGCCTTCCTCTCTTCCCATCCCTGGCCCTCTTCCTGATAGGAAAAGCATCACACGCTTGAATGAGAAACCCAGCACACAATGCAATCTAAGTCCACAGCTACACCCCACAAAATAGCCACCCTTGCTACCCCTTGGGCCTAGCATAAGCCCACCAGAAGCATGGTCAGCCTTGAGGAAGATGAAAGAGGTGTTAGGGAAGAGGCCCATGCAGGTGCAGGCACAGGCTCAGTCCCTCTGGGCAACAGATTCTAGGTTCCTGGGACCTGAGATGTACCTGAAGGGAGATGGTATAGTACAAACTCCAGGTGGGCTGCCTCTTGACCCCTTCGAATCCTCCCCTTGAAGTGGGGGAAGCACCTAGACTTGAGCCAAAGGAGGGTTTCTAAGGTGTGGGACCCAAAGAAGGGGCCCCAGATACCCAGGTCTAATAGAGGTAGCTGTAAAATGAAGAAATTCCAATATAAAGGTCTTTCAAAATAAATATTCCTCATATCAAAGTTCTTTCAATACCCTTTCAACTTCTTAATTTACATATTTTCTTCTCTAGTAAAAGAGATGCGTACTTTGATTAGATTTTCAAAGTTCATAATGTTTGTTTTACATAGATCACTTAAATTTGCTTGTTAGTATTTACACACATAAAAGTTTTAAACGCACTTTCCTAGAAATTTTCAAATGTATCTTGACTTAAGAAAAAAAATGCAGCCCTGGAAGAGTAAAGCTTTGCAAGTCAAGCAACATTTTGAACATGCACTAAAGCCTAATGAAATATTCCTCTTTTTTTCTGATAAATTCTCAATTCTCATTCTATTTTTTAATGATAATCATCCTCTAAATCAACTGTCACATTGTATTTAACATACATTAAATTTTCTTGATTTCTCGATAAGAGTCAGACTTCTAATTTAGCTACATTTCTTTACTTTTTTTCTTTTTTTGAGACAGGTCTCACCCTGTCACCCAGGTTGGAGTACAATGGCGCCATCACAGCTCACTGATGCCTTGACCTCCTGTTCTCAAGCAATCTTCCCACCTCAGCCTTTCAAGTAGCTGGGACTACAGGTATGTGCCACGACCCCTGACTAATTTTTTAATTTTTTTGTGGAGATGGGGTCTCACTGTGTTGCCCAGGTTGGTCTCAAACTCCTGGACTCAGGTGATCCTCCAACCTCAGGCTTCCGAAATGTTGGGATTACAGGTGTGAGCCACCACACCCAGACTACATTTCTTTAGGAACATCTTTTTGTGTGTATTTTCCCTTGAGAGATTCTGACTCTACTCTCTTTATTCCCTTCATCTTTCTAAATTAGTGATATTTTCCTACCCCTGATTAAAAAATATATATATATTTCTAGAATATAGAAATGAAATATTGAACCAAGAAAAGATATATTAGAGAAA
Organism: Trachypithecus francoisi; assembly: GCF_009764315.1. Classification (NCBI taxonomy): domain Eukaryota; kingdom Metazoa; phylum Chordata; class Mammalia; order Primates; family Cercopithecidae; genus Trachypithecus; species Trachypithecus francoisi. Next base: position 16,664,147 of record NW_022681462.1, read on the forward strand.
ATGACATGTTTTTTTTTTTCTCGTGAGTCCTGATTTGTGGGCCATCTCAGCATGGTCAACACTCACAATAGTTGGAAAGCAATTTACTTTATTACTGCAGCCTCTCATGAACATACCATAGGCAGAATATAGTCACAATATAAAGAAAAACTTCTTTAAAAGCCTGTTTTCTACTAGAAAATGGGCAAATGACTTGAACAGATATTTCACCAAAGAGGACATATAGGTGGTAAATAATACGTTAAAAAATGTTCAACATCATTAGCCAGTAGAAAAATGCAGACTAAAACTACAAGGACATATTACCACTGTACACCTATTAAAATGGCTAAAGTAAAGCTACTGATAATATCAAATGCTGGTGTGGATGCAGAACAGCTAGATTTTTCAGACATTGCTGGTAGGAATATAAGATGGCACAGTTACTCTGGAAGTTTGCCAGTTTTGTATACAGTTAAACATATACTCACCATATGAACCTGCAATCACACTTTTGCATATTTTGCCTAAGGAAATCAAAATGTATGTTTCTACAAAAACCTGTACACAAATGCTCACAGCAACTTTTTTTGCAATAGCCAAAACGACTCAAAGGTCCCTTAATGATGAGTGAATGGATAAGCAAACAGCATTGCATTTGTACAATGACATGTTCCTTAGCACTAAAAAGGAATAAAGTATTGATACATGCAACGACTTGGATGAATCTCAAGGGCATTATGCTGAGAGGAAAACCAGTCTCCAGGGGTTATGGGCTGTGTGATTCTATTTATGTTCTCAAAGTGACAAACTTATAATGATGGATCAGGATGGAGTTAGATGAAGAGTGTGATTTTTAAGGAGTAACTTGAGGGAGATTTTTCCCATACTAGAACTATTGTATGTCCTGATTGTAGTGACTGACAAAGCTATAAAGTCTGTTGCCAAAAAGAATAGGCAGCAAACACTGACCTGCACAAGCCCTTCCCAAGGAGTAGTCAGTACTTGAGTATTTGCATTTTTGTCATGGATCTGCTTTCCACAGTGCATTCACTGCACTCTGATTCTCAGTGCGGCCCTCTGGAAGGGCAGTGTCGGTAGCCCTCATTGATTCAGCAAGTCTAACCATCACCCAGGTGGTTATGGAAATGGGCAGATGAAAAATACCCAGGCTCCAAGAATTTTATTCTGTTGTCTTTCTCACCACATCCCGTCTCAACCAGACTCCAGGTAGGGAAGTGGGAAGAGAGGGTAAACTCTGCTCAGAAGAACTATCTTTGGGTATTGAAGATAATGATTCTGAGACCCCTAGAATTTTCTCTTCCAACTGGGCCCTCATATTGTGATCAGAGGCTGTCATACACTATGAAGGAACTCATGGGTTGGACTTTTCATCTTCTCAACCTAAAGACATATATATATTTTAGGGGGGTGGGGAGGACAGGGTCTCAGTTGCTCAGGCTGGAGTGCAGTGGTGCAATCATGGTTCACTGCAACTTCGACCTCCCAGACTCAGGTGATTCTCCCATCTCAGCCTCCTGGGTTGCTGGGAATATAAGCACATACCACCACACCTGGCTACTTTGTGTGTGTGTGTGTGTTTTGCAGAGACAGGGTTTCATTGTGTTGTCCAGGCTGGTCTCTAACTCCTTGGGCTCAAGCAATCCACCCACCTCAGCCTCCCAGAGTGCTGGGATTATAGGTGTGAGCCACCACGCCCGGGAAAGATATTTGTATTGCTTTTGCATTTACAAAACCTGTGACTCCTTTCTCAAGAATACGGACATAAACTCTTGCCAGACTATAAATCACAAGTAATAGCAAATATAATTTTATCCTGATAGCTTCAATTCATGCTACGTTTTCCCTCCACTCTTGCCTCATCTATCTTAAAGTCCAAACAAAAAAAAAGCTAACAACAAATCTGGGTGGCCTCCAATAAAGGGTGCTTTCTCTTTGTCTATTTAAAGTGCGCCTGTTATTTTAAAAAACTACATTCTATTAATAACAGATGCCTGGAATCTTACTTCTGTAATATACTGTAATTAACAATGCAAATGTGAAATAAAAAGTCTCGTTATTTATCAGATAGACATGAGCAGGTGATTATGTACTTAGAGGTATAAAATGCATAATGAAAATGCACAGTGGTAATTGTTCCAAAGGGCTTCTACTACTGAGCCAAAGTTAGAGTTTTTAAAGTTAAATAGAAAGACTGCTTGCTTCTCTATTTTTTTCAGTCTATCCCTGTGCATAATATCATTTCAACTCAATTTATCCAAGCTCAGCTTAAATAATTTCAATTTTTTATAGCATCTTGTTTAAACTCAAGGCCAACTGAGAAAAAGTGTTAGAAAGCCTTTACAAATAATACATTTCTGTTTTTCCAAAATATTCATATAACTCAGGAAAATTAGACAGACCAGTTTTATTAACCGTTTTTTAAAATTCTATTTGAAAGGAAAGCATTCCCGGATGAAGGGCTTGTATATCATATTTCAGACCTAAGTAAACTTTTATAGCTGAGCTGTAAAAATAGTCATTTATTATACAAACACTGCCAAATTTTTAACTATAGCCCTGCCAATAGGCAACTGTAATAATCCAACAATAATCATCATCATTATAATAAATCATGCAAAAGAGAGGCTGCTACCCTCTCCAGCCAGGCAAAAGCACTCTCTTGTGTTCCAACAGAGAGAACCTAAGCCGATAGACAGCCCAGTTATCAGGTGCCCTTCTTTCCCAGCACGACAGTGGCAAATTTTGAGAATAAATTCAACAGTAAGACCACCCTGCCCTCATCCAATATCCTTTTTGTGCATCTAAGAGGACCTAAAATGCCGTTTATCAAAGGTGATTGTGTTACTCCCTAACCGAATTATCTTCCTCCTTGTCCCGTAACACCGTAAAGCTTCAACCCTGAAATAAGAGGCCCAGTTTAGTTTTTAATATTTGCAAACATACGGTGGAAAGGAAGGGAATCTCAGACCCAGCTTAACTCAAACCAGAACTGAGTTCTACTCCTGGGCACTGCTGGGTTTCAGATTATCCTAATGGGTTCCTGCACAAGCCAGTCTTAAAGGGGCAGAATCTCAGGCCCATCCTGGCAGGCCTTCCTGCTCCCAAGTCTCTTGGTGCTTCCACCAAATGAATGATTTGGTGAAGGAAGGGATGGAGAGTGAAGACAGGCCCCAGTGAAAGCCAGGCAGCCCAGTGACAACCACCCTAAGAGGCCCTAGTGTAGCCACGTTTCTCTCCATGTGCCTCTGGCCTAGAATTGCTGAAGTGGTGAAGCAACCTGAATTCAGCCAGATAGGAAGGCGCAGGGGAATCCTCTTTGGATTCATTGCCAGTATGTTCATGAGTTAGACACTCTTAAAGAAATGCCAGTCTCTACTTCCAAGAATGTATAGAATCTTGAACAAGTCTACTAGTCTAGCCACATAGACGTTCTAATGGAAATTTTCACACAAAAAATGTTATCAACATACCCATTGTTTTACATGCTATTAAAGTAACTTTAAAAGTTCTTCAAAGTAAACTTTTTCCCTCCTTAAATAACTAAAAGAATTTTTTGAGCTGGTAAATGGTCTTTAAGAAATTTATTTTGGGCATTTAAAGAAAGTTTCTCAATTATAGAATATTAATTTGTGATATTTTATTTTCTGAAATCATTGTATGTTAAACTCAAAAGAAATAACTATTTTCTTTTATTTATTGTTTGGGGGATGCTTATTCCTTACTCCTCATGTGTTCATGTAGAGGAATGTAGAGGAATTTGCACAGTTAGAATTACTTTCTTAGTGTCCCTCCATCACTTTCTCAGAGTGGTGAGTTGGATAGCAGGAATGAGCCAGCACTTCCTGGTTCTCTCCTGAGAAGCTAACTATCTGCCAAGGTGCCCACCATCCATTTCTTCATGCCCTGGGGAGTGGCCCCAGCACAGGTAGAGTCATACTTACCTGTGACCCAGTGAGTATGACTCTAATGCAGACGTAAAATGTTAGCGAGCACAATCGCCCATGGACCTAAGTCTCATTCTCAAAGCTGATGCTTTGATTTCCATCCACTGACTTCTATACAGTACCTCTTTCATCGGGTACCAGACTGGAGCAGGAACAAAAATAGGGACATCATGTTTTACCTCTCCCAGCTGTAACATGTGTCAAGTGCTGTACAAGTTGTGAACTGAGAGAACCCCCACTCTGTCTATTTTCCAGGTAGAAACCATTTAAAAGGGGTTTTTATGATATTGGAGGTTTTGCTTCCTATACAACAAGAAATAAGTAAAAACCCCTCTGGCAATTTACAAACACAGGCATTTTGTAGACTGAGGAAAAGTAGAGAAGAGCTATCAGACTCAAAGACTTAATAGATTTGATGAAATCCTTGTAGAATTTATAAAAATGTAGATTCCATAGAAGACCTCTGCTTTGGCTCTGCTCACCCACTCACATCTTCCATTGCAGACTGTGTGCACCTTCGGCCAGGTCAGGCTAACTCAGGCTCCTTGTCAGCTGTTTCCTGAGGCTGAAATCCATTTTTCTCAGGTGTACAGGTTTTATTTTTTTAAAGTCTTAAATATAGGTGGTATTCCATCTCTGGACACTTTCAGAGGTAACTAAAATCACAGAGATTCTTGAACTTCCATGTGATCCAAACATTTAATTACCACCCCAAGGCCTATGATCTCTTAGCAGGCAAATATTAACAAATACACACTGCTGTTGAGTGGAAAGTAAAGTGAGTGGAAACCCAAATTTTAGGAGAAATTATAAAATAAGAAATGCTTTCTCTTATTAGATGCAATCAAACTCTAGCCAACAAAACACAATAATATTACAAAATGGAATGCTTTCAAAGACTGTAAAAGAATTGTTGAGTTTGAATAACACTTGACACAGACAAATGATGCAACAGAAAGAAAAAGACGAACCCTGGAAATGTCAGCATGGCAGAAAGAAATAACCATCTATAGGAGATCTGCCTTTTATGTTTCTAGTAGATATTTCTTGAAGAGCTTCTCAGAGGTCCACTTGACCTCAAGCCTTATTCTCAGAGTATTTTGGATGTTAACTTTCCTCATGTATGATGTGGACTTCAAAATCTCCTAAAAACTAGTGCTATGATCTAAATGTTTGTGCCCTGATGTTAAAACTTAGGCCCCAGGGTGATGGCATTAAGCGGTGCAGCCTTTGGGAGATAAATGGGATTAGTGCCTTTATAAAAGAGGACTGGGGGAACTTGTTAGCACTATGGCCTTTCTGCTATGTGAGAACACAGCTAGAAGGCTCCATCTTTGATGCAGAGAATGAGCCCTCACTAGACACTGAATCTACTGAGGCTTTGATTTTGGACCTTCTGGCCTCTAGAACAGTGAGCAATAAATGTCTGTTGTTTATAAATGACTCAGTCTAAGATATATTATTATAGCATTACAAATGGATGAAGACAACAGGTACTCATTCTTTTCCTCAGTCTTTAAGGGGAGCCCCAGACATAAAGAAGGCAATACAGAAACTCTCTTGGTAAGATGGTCATGCCATCACTTGAATAGTGGCTTGTCCCCAAAGATACTCTGGATAGGAATGGCTACTGGACTTGTGAGACCCAGTGCAAAAAATAAATGCAGAACTTATTGTTCAAAAATTAAGAATTTCAAGATGATGACAGCCGTGTGTTAGCACGCATGGGACCCTACATAACTGCACAGGTCAGATCCCCGTGGAGGCTGGCCCAGCCTCTGGAGCCTCCAGTGGGATGAGCTACCAAATGAACATTTTTTTTCTCAAGGACCCCAAAACACTTTACCAAATGTTAAGATTGGAAAATAAGAATTCCCAATCACCCATCACCCTTTTCTTTCAACACTCTTGGTACCTCTATTGGTCCATTTTTGCATTGCTATAAAGAAATGCCTGAGGTTGAGAAATTTATAAGGAAAATAGTTTGAACTGTCTCCTGGTTCTTCAGGCTGCATTCTAAGCACAGTGCTGCCATCTGCTCCTGGTAAGGGCCTCAAGAAGCTTATGATCATGGCGAAGGTTAAGGGAAAAGAGAGAGTAAGAGAGAGGGAGGAGGAGAGAGAAGGGGAGGTCCCAGAGTCTTAAACAACCAGATCTCCTGTGTACTACCAGAGCTAACACTGACTCATCACCAAGGGGATGGCGCTAAGTCTCTCATGAGCAATCTGCCACTGTAAGCTAATACTTTCCACCAGGACCCACCTCCAACACTGAGGATCACATTTCAACATGAGATTTGGAGGGGAACATACAAACCGTATTAGCACCTATACATCTAGAAATCAAGCATTGTCTTTAGACTCTCACAGGTGGGCAAGCCGAAACATGTAAAGAGTGGATAATATCACCAATGCTAGAGCCTTCAGCTACAGGTGGTGAAGCCCAAAAGTAGATATCACAATTCCTAGTCACCACCAATTCTCCCTGTAACCTTGTCATTCGATTTAGTAAACACTGGCACTTACAGAACATAAATAAGTGTTCTCAGTGCCAAGTCAGGTCTGCTTCATTTTTAGCACAAGTTTTTAACTAGAAACCATATCACATGGTAATAATATTAAAGGAAAACACAGATACAGAGCTGAATGACTTCCCTCTACAAAATGAGATACATCAATGACCCTGTTAAATGCCCTGTTGTGCCCTAGACTTGACATTATCATTGATAATAGTAAGAAAAGCCTCGTTTCTGAATGTGCCCTGTCTTATCTAGGATTTCTCTTGCAATTTCACTTTTCTTGAGGTAATTCTGTTTCTCCAACTTAGTTTATCTTCCCATTTCTACACAGACAGGTATAGACACACGCAGAAACACACACACACACACACACACACACACGCGCTTCTCTTAAAGCAGGTCGCTAAAAGCAGAATACATTATTCTGTATTTAGCCAACAGTATTTCCTTCTTTGCAACTAGTTATCAACCAACATGTTTATGCTACCTATAAGCCTTAAATTAAGAATGAGAAAAACAGCAATTTAGGGGTAAGTCATTCTAACTTTGTTCACTTTGAATCTTCCTTTCCATGGCAATAAATACAGTTTTCTTGATTCAAAAGCACTTATGAAGTCTTCTGGGTGTCAATGTATGAGGTTTAATTGCATGAATGCACATAAACCAAAGGCTGTCTTAGTTTTTTTCTAATTTATATAACTGTAAAGGGTACAAGTACGGTTTAGTTATATGGATATACTATTAATGGTGATGTTTGAGCTATCAGTCAAATAATGTACATTGTACCTATTAGGTACATCCCTCACCCCTGTCCCACTCTCCCACCCTTCCAAGCCTCCAATGTCTGTTATTCCACACTCAATATCCACACATACACATTATATAGCTCCCACTTAAAGAAGTGAGAATGTGTGGCATTTGACTCTCTGTTATTTCACTTAAGATACTAGTCTCCATTTTAATCCGTGTTGCTGCAAAGACATGGCTTGTTTATTTTTATGGCCGTGTGTGTATGTGTGTGTGTGTGTGTGTGTGTATAGTATATTTGTACATACCATATATATATACACACATCATACACACACACACACACACACACACAGTTTTCTTCATCCAATCATCTGTTGATGGACTGTTAGGTTGATTCCATGTCTTTGCAATTGTGAACAGTACTGCAATAAACATATAAGAGCACGTTTTTCTTGATGCGGTGATTTCTTTTCCTTTGAGTAGATAACCAGTAGTTGGATTACTGGATAGAATGGTAGTTCTATTTTTAGTTCTTTGAGAAATCTCTAGACTTTTTTTCATAGTGGTTGTACTAATTTACACTCCACCCCAACAGTGTATAAGTGTTCCCTTTTCTTCACATCTTCACTGACATCTGTTATTCTTTGACTTTTTAATAATGGCCATTCTGATTGGTGTGAGATATCTCATTGTGATTTTAATTTGCATTTCTCTGATGATGAGTGATTTTGAGCATTTTTGTTCATGGGCTTGTTGGCCTTTTGTATGTCTCCATTTGAAAAATGGTGTATTCATGTCCTTTGCACACTGTTTACTGGGGTTATTTGTGTTTTTGTTGTTGTAATTAAGTTATTTGACTTCCTTGTAAATTCTGGGTATTAGTGCCTGTTGTATGCATAGTTTTAAAATATTTTCTCTTATTCTCCAGGTTATCTGTTCACTCTGTTGATTATTTCTTTTGCTATGCAGAAGTTCTTTAGTTTAATAAGTCCTATTTGTCTATTTTTGTTTTTGTTGCTTGTGTTTTTGAGGGCTTAGTCATGAATTCTTTGATGAGACCAATGTCCAGAAGAGTTTTCCCTAGGTTTTCTTATAGTATTTTTATAGTTTCAGGTCTTACGTTTAAGCCTTTAATCCACCTTGGGTTGATTTTTGCATATGGTGAAAGTTAAGGGTCTAGTTTTATTCTACATATGGCAATCCAATTTTCCCAGCACCATTTATTGAAAAAGGTGTCCTTTCCTCAGTGTACATTTTTGTCAACTTTATCAGAGATCAGTTGGCAGTAGCTATGTGGCTTTGTTTCTGAGTTCTCTATTATGTTCTATTGATTTCTGTGTTTATATTTATACCAGTATCATGCTGTTTCGGTTACTATAGCCTTGTAGTATAATTTGAGGTAATGTAGTATGATGCCGTCAGCTTTGTTCTTTTTGCTGAGTATTGCTTGGGCTACTTGGGCTCTTTTTTGGTTCCATATGAATTTTAGTATTTTTTTCTATTTCTGCAAAAAATAACATCCATCTTTTGATAGGGATTACATTGAATATATAGGTTGCTTTGTTTAGTATGATCATTTTAATATTATTAATTCTTCTAACTCATGAGTATAGGATGTCTTTCTTTGTGTGTGTGTCATCTGTCATTTCTTTCTTCAGTATTTTAAAGTTTTCTGTAGATATATTTTACCTCTTTGGTTAAATGTATTCTTAGATATTTAGTTTATTTATATATTTTGCATTTCCACAGAATTTTAATTATTATATTATTCTCTCTGAGAATAATTAATATATTAATTATATTAATCTATATATTAATTAATCATATTAATGTATTAATTGTATTAATATCTGTTATTGTATATGTTTGAAATTTTTCATGATAAAAATTAAATTTACAGCAGAAATAAAGCTGACAAAATGAAGTTCATCAATACTGCTATTCCCAGTTGGCAATATCTGGTCAAGGAAACAGGATGGCCAAATAAAACCTGTGGCCCACCAGGTAGCTCAGAGCTCCTGCATCTCTTCTTACTTTCTGTCACAGAAGCAGGTGATCCACCCTTTCCTGACAGACCACATTTTTTCTTCTCACAGACCAGCATTCACAGGGCAAGAAGAATTTTACTTCACTTTACTCATCGTTGACAAAGACTGCCTTAAGACTGTCTTCCAGGTTCAGGTCTAAATCAAATGAAAAAATTACAGCAGGAAGAAGGAAACTACCATTTCTTTAAGCTTCATGACTACCCATGCACAAAGTGAGGTACCTGGGCCATCATAGTGATTATGCTCACATTTTACCCTGAAATGGATATTTAAGATATACCTCACATACTTGGGGACAGGCATATATCTGGGGCTTGGAGCTGGGCTGTCAGAAGAGGTTGGGAAGGAGCCATTTGTCCCAGGGCTCACATTCACAAAAGCCTCCACTTGGGACTTTTGATCTTCTCTTTAAATGAACTTAAACATGGTCATTGTATTTCTGTGTGTTTTACAATTATTGGTTTGTTAAATGTAAATATTTGAAATATTTTACAGTTTTTTCACCCATGTTTTCACCATGCTTGCTTTTTACTATACAAAAGATTTCAAAAGAGAAACAAAACAGCAAAACAGACCAAAAAACAACAATGAAGGAAGTTGCCTTTCTTCTCTTTCTTCCCTTTCTGACTCTAAGAGGTCCAGCTCCGAGAAAACAGAGCTGACTTTCTCCACAAAGAGAGGTCACAGACATTTTCTCTTTTTGCTTCTATTGATTCCTTCTGTTGTTGGTCATTTGTCTGTTTTCCTAGGGTTTCAGGACCCTTTCAAAACAAGCAACAGGGAAATATATGAGGCGATCGATGAGATCCATGTTACAGTTAAAAAGAGAAATAAGCAAAACTTGCTGTGGGAAAACTGGGTCATGGTAGAAAAAAATAATTTTTAAAATTCCAGAGAAGAGCAAATGAGACTCTACTAGCTTTAATATTTTCCAAATGCGACCAAATAAAGAGGCCGAGTAGGAGGATGCCTCAGTACCTGGGCTTTAAGCATGCTCTGTGACATGCTTGTTTGCTTGTCAATAGCCCTGAAGCCCTGTTCTTCAGGTAGCTCGCATGTGGAAATGGCCTGTGTCATTTATAAGCCTGCCTCTGCTTCCTTTCCACCCCCCACCCCCCCGCAGAAAGCTTCCTTTGCTTCTGGAGTCTTCCTAGGAGCATCGGAGAGTAAAATTATTCATTTAAAAAAATCCAGTGTCTAAGTACCACAGGTTAGTAGAAAAGGGGCTGAGAAAGAATTAAAACCCATATAATATCAAGTAAGTCACGTTTCATTTTTGTTTTTGTTTGTGTGTATTTTCCTTTTATTTCAAGAGCTGTAGTCTCGACTGATCAATAGTCAATCTTGTTGTGTGAAATTGTCAGGAATTTAGGGGACCCACATTAGTTCCAAAGCTCTAATTGCACAGCTATGCAAATCCCTGAAAGGGATACAAATGGTTTAACCTTAACCCTAGGGATCCCCTTCCTGGAACTGCATCCTGGAATGTTCTCAAATGGAGGAGTCAATGAGCTGGGTTGTGACTAAGAATGAGAAGGCAGCAAGTCAGCATACCTTCTTCTCCATCTAGAGGTGTGAGCTGTAAAGACAGTGGTCACACGACAGGCACACCCAGACCAAGTCCCCCGCTTTTGGAGTGCAAACCTTTACTCTCTGCATAGACCCTGAGAATCAATCAGACCTAGACTTCTAAATTCTAAGGATCTCCAAGCACTTGATTTGGGTTTCTTGGGGGTATCACATATAGTGATACAATGATAACTTTTATAAGGCTAAATTCAAAGTCATATAGCATATTTCTGTTCTATTATCATTGATTTTAGAAAGTAAAACTGAAATTCAATTGTTAATTTATTTTGGAATAAAGCAGACCACGTACATGTCAACCTCAATCCCCCTGAAATCTTAAGCAAAACTAAAGTCAAGGATGAATTTGCATCATTGACACTGTGTTACCAATAATAATCATGAAAATTCACCCTCCTCCACTGCTGAGTCTTGTGCCTCAGTATAGATTAGTAGTTTAGTGAGTTGATGTGGAAATGTTCCTTATTATCACAGTTTTATTGCCTACCTCGGTACATCTGTTCCAAAATTCATATAGAAATGGCCAGACATTTCAATAAACCAGTATGTCTTGAAATTTTCATATAGTTCCCAATGCACTAAAATCTGGATGGAAAGCTGGTACTTTTAAAATTTACAATCGCACAGACTGAGCAACATCTGGATAGCTTTGCTCTGTTGCCTTCCCTGTTCCTTTAGATTTAGACTCAAGTTATGATGTGCATGAAAGGCCAACAAACCTTGTGTGTGGCAGGTGTGAGTTGAGGCTGACAAAGACTTAATACTATGTTCAATTCACTTTGATACAGCTTTGTACAAAACACATGGAACCCTCCTCCTGCCCATTACCAAATATCATGAGCAACAGAGAGGATAACGGAGCAACAGGAGAGAATTTTTTTACGAATAGAGAGAAAGAATTTGCTATATAAACTAGGGTTCTAGAATTAATTAACTCTGATCACGTCCCTTGTTAGTTTGCACAAGACTCTGTGTGTGTGCGTGTGTGTGTTTTTGCACAAGACCAATTTCTAACACATGGGAAGAACAACATCTAGAGTTCCCAACTAAAGGATCTACTTTCCAATTTCATCAGTCTCCACAATGAATTTCAGAATTTCCTTTTCAACTGTCTCTATTGATGAGAGACAAAAGAAGAAGAGAAGAGAGAAAGGAAAAACAGGAGGGAAGAAGGAAGAAAGTGTGCTTGGAATGATGTGTATGGGCAAATGTAACTGTAACTAAATACTTACTATAACTAAATACTTATGAGTGACAACTTCATAGTTTCTATGAATCTTTATTACACTTACTGTAAAAGATGCGGAAGTCTTTTCTTTCATGAAGTGTTATTAAAAGTCATATTGCAGTAGCTGGCATTGGTGCTTTGCTTTAGGTTTAAGGTAGGCAAAGTGCTTTTTTGTGAGAATAGGTTAGATCAATCTGAATTTTCGACCTGACCTTCCCCTCACCCCTAATAACTTCCTGGTTCCTTGGTCACAGAGTGATTTATGAGCAAGAACAAAGAATGATGTGTCTATCCCAGAAGCAAGGGAAACTAGAAAACTTATTAAGGAGGAAAAAAAATGCGAAGGAAAGAAAAGGGAAGGAGCCAGAGAGAAAATACTAGTTTCAGAATAAAGTACCTCAGATTCAAGGCAGCTGTAATTACCTAGTAACTGAAGAAATAAAATGTAGAAATCCATTTTATAAAAAATCAATGTTTTAAACAGTTTGAAGAGCTCTCATAATTTTAAATCTCACTGCAATGTCCATATTCAGAGCTCTGATCACCTTTAAAGAGGAGGGCTCCAATAATTTTCAATTGTTCTTCACTGGGAAATCTCCAAACCCCCATTCTCTTCCAAATGGAAGCAATCTTAAAACTATGAAACACACCAATAATTTTAAATGGCTCTCTCCCCAAACCTTTTCTATTTTATGCCCCTTGTTCATCTTTTCTCAACTTTTTAGACAACGACTCTCCCAATTTTAAATCTTTTTTTTTCAAATTCATAATTGCAAATTAATTCCTAATAACAACTGATTCTTTTGTGCCTTTTTCTTAAATATCTGAACATAACTTTTTCTCAGATTAATGGTAACAAAAGTATAGGGCTTACGTTAGGAAAACCCCTCCTAAGAATGTTTTTATTTAGTGCTTGCAAAAAAAAATGTAAAATTAATGAATAAGGATTTGATTATTTCTAACCAACAATTCCATAAGGAATACAATTTTATATTGAATTCCAGTCTCATTTTCAAAGACCTTCCATAATTAAAATGCTTCAGTCTTCTTCAAATTAGAAAAGCAAATTGTTACATATCATAAGTAGGCGCTTTTCTGTTTAATGACAGTCACTCAGATGATTTATGACACACATTATTTTATATCAAAGTACAATGAAATAGGCATTACCAAAGGTAATCTCCATAATGTCTGGAAAGGGATCAGAAACCTCAGCGCAACAATGAACGCAGTATTTAAAATGCAAAACCCAAAGACATTATTATGGTTTTGATTTCTTACGGCACAGCTTTGCCTGATCAGTTATATTACCAGTGCAGCACAAAGGGTGTTTGCGTATGAATGTTGCTAAGATAACAGACGGGAAAAATGAAATATAAAGTCAATTTTCATGCAGAAATTGTTATCAAAGGGATGATAAAGTAAAACTGTATAATCACAAGAAAAAACCATTGATGAAGAATAATCTAGAATAGGCCAAGCTGACTATGTCTGATTTCAGCTTTTAAACTCCTGTTCTATTAAAATATGTAATAAAGTGTTAAGATAATGTATAAACAAATCCAACTAGAGCACTATGTTGATTATTATTTAGACACTGCCTTCCAAGATCTCTTTGCAAATGAAATTGAGCAGCAGCTTAAGTGTGCATATCATGAATGGGGAGAAATTTTCATCAAGCTCAGGCTCCTAAGTCATATGAAAAAAAAAATAATTCTGAGTTTTAAAACTCATAGTTGCTTTAGTGTAGAATGGAATCAGCAAGCACCAAGGGAAGAATAAGCACACATTCATGCACACGCACACACACCACAATTATTTTAACACACACAAGTGAAAAGTCATAATGTTGGGGAGAATGTGGCCCGCTAATCTTTATCTTGCTGGAATAAGATGTAAATAATGCCCAAGCACATCCTGTATTAAAGGGCTACCCGTTAGAATAAAGGCCTCTCCCCACGAGGATGCTGTTTATCATGTAGTTTGCAAGCAGAAAGGTGGCTCTTTCTAATTCTTTTAAAGACATTTTGCTTGGGGCCTCAGAAATTAAACAGAGAACAGCAGGGAAGGGGTTTACTATTTAATGCTCTTGGTTGTAATTTTTTAATTAGCCATTAGGAAGATAAAGGCAGGTTCAGACAGGGATGAAAAGAAAGACTTGGAAGAAATACGACTTTCTGCAAAGAGCCCGTGGAGATTACAGGAAAGACTCAGGTCTCCAGAGAGGTTCCCAACACAGAAGGAGCTCGCAGGCCACTTCCTCATGTCCCTTGGGCAAATCTAAACCTAGTTGTTTGAAAGCGTGGGGTTTAACTGGATTTCCTAAAAGATGTCATGTCTCAGGCTCAAATTCTTACAACTGAAAAAACGAAATGACTGGAAAAAAGACAAAAATGCTGAAAGAACAGATGTGGCTGATCTCGGGGTCTCAGCCGCTAGAGTGTTTACACGTGCCTCCACACTTATGGGAGAATTCAAGGGAAGAGAAGACCGTGTACTTGGCCTGTTGCTTGTTCTCTAATGACAGGACTTGGTAGGATACTGGGGAAAGGCGGAGAGGAAAATGCAAAAGGCACAGGAGATGTTGGAAACCTTGAGGGTATATGCCTTTCTCAATAGTGAATCAAGTCACATGAATTCAAAGGCAGACCTGCTGAAAACCCTGAATGAAGACTAGTCCTGGAACATAGAGTGGAAAAAATGTATTATTTACATAGAATTCATGTCTTGAAGTAATTTTAATAAATAAGAAATTTGGCAAAAATTGAAACTATATTAATAGAGGAGATTCCAATATTTTTAATCTTTGGAAAAACTTGAAGCTGAATTCTCTAGTCTTCATTATTCTTATCTGCTCCTTCTATATTTCCCATCTCAGTAATGGCACCATTCATTCAGTCACTAAATAGTCAATGTCAACCTTATCTTCTCCATCTAATCAGACACGAGGTCTTGTTTATGAAACTCAGGATTCAGCTCAGGTCTATCCTTCTCTCCCACCTCCACTGCCTAGGTTCAACCTTTCATTGTCTCTCTCCTGGAAAATTGTTGTGGCTTCCCAGTTAGTCCCCCTGCCTTCAGTCTGTCTCCAACCACCCCTCAATCGAACATCTACTGATTGACCAGATGGAATTTTTCTAAAATTCCATCCTATTACTTCAAGATTCTGGTTAGGTAGGTATAAGATGAGACCCAAGGAATATGCATTTTTAACTTCCTGTTATGAACATTTCTAAACACACTCAAAGGTGGAAAATATAAAAAATCAATCCCCTTACTCTTATTCTTCAACTTCAACAACCTCTTTACTGCTCAACATTTCCCTATACCTACCCCCACTTTTTTTGCAGGATCCTCACTGTCCCCCTTTTTTCCTGCTGCAGAATTTCAAGGCAAATCGTAGACATTGTATCATCTGATCCCTGTAAATGTTATGATAGTGTCTTAAAGTAATTAATAACCAATTTGTATTTATAGTTTTCTTTTTTTTTTTTTTTTTTTGAGACGGAGTCTCGCTCTGTTGCCCGGGCTGGAGTGCAGTGGCGGGATCTCAGCTCACTACAAGCTCCGCCTCCCGGGTTTACGCCATTCTCCTGCCTCAGCCTCCCGAGTAGCTGGGACTACAGGCGCCCGCCTCATCGCCCGGCTAGTTTTTTGTATTTTTTAGTAGAGACGGGGTTTCACCGTGTTCGCCAGGATGGTCTCCATCTCCTGACCTCGGGATCCGCCCGTCTCGGCCTCCCGAAGTGCTGGGATTACAGGCTTGAGCCACCGCGCCCGGCCATTTATAGTTTTCTTAATTGTATAAAAATGTTTTTACCTTTGGTTTGGAGTAAGTCTGAATTTAAAACACTTTCCAGGTTTTCTGAAGACTAGCCAGGTATGAGTTCCAAAGCACTATAAGATAAAGTTGAAACTCCCTAGCAGAGCACCAAGGGCCCCTTGTGATCTAGAACTCCCATCTCCCTCCAGCCTTTTTTCTTAGGGCCCATCCGTCCAGCTTGCTTCTTACACTTCAGCCATTCTCATCACCTTTTAATTCCCCAAAGGTTTCAGTGCGATTTCTCTCCTCTGAACATTTGCTTTACTGTCCCCTCTGCCTGCAATGCTCTTCCTCCTCTACTCAAAACATTTTCTTTGAGAAGGCTTTTCTGTCCCCTGACCCAAACAGGGTTGAATATACCTTTCCGCATGCTTCACCCAATTTTGTTCTTCAGATAGTATGGCCCTCCTCGCCTTGACTGGCCAGCTGGCCCAGGCAAATATCACTTTGGAACAGATTGTCCTCTAAAGTAGCTGAAGATCATATGCTTTGAATGTAAAGTAGGAAATTATAATTTGATGCTGATACAACAGTAAGAATTTAGGCACAAAAGCTAGACTTGGAATGTAGCAACTTTCAGTTAGGGTGACCGTATAATGTATTATCTGATTTGCTAGTTAAAATGAAAGGCTACTATTAATAACTAGTCAGTACATAAATTCCCAGGATGGTCCCAGGCAAACAGGGTCCTATGGTCAGCCTATTCTGTACGCTGTATGTTTTCAAAGGACGAGTGGGTTTTTGGTAAGTGGGCAACCTCCACTCTCAAAGTTTGACCATCCTTAGTGAAGATCAGGCCACAACCAATTGGCTCCATAGAGAATGGCCCCAATTTCCAGCTTTCCAGGACAGCCTGGGGCAACAAAATATGGTTGAAACCATGGACAAAACCTACTACTACCAGAAATAGTTTCCCTTTCCAGGATAAACGGGAAGAATTCAGTGTCCTGGAGCCCTGCGGGATTTTGGAATTATTGCATCACCCTCCTCTGGAATGATCAGAAGTTGTAAATCTTTTTTTGGTTAGGGATCTCATTCTTTCTTCCTATTGCATGTTTAGGAATATGAGATGGCAATAAATCTTTCCTACCATCCATAATAAGTTCTTGTCTTAAAATCAAGGCTTAAGCAGGAAAATAATGTGATCCCACACCCACTGCTGTGGTTATGATGCTCCTATAACTAGCTTCCTTGTTGCTAGAGCTTGCATCTCACACCAGCACTCCTGGTGCCTACTCTGCCTCATCATGGGAAGAGAGCAGGGTTATGTCTGTGATGGCTGGACTGCAGGTAGCCATATGAAGAAAAAGAGATGCAGGACAATAGGGTAAGCCCCATGGCTTTTCCTCCCTCCTTGTTGCCTTGTCTTCCCCCTACTGTGGTTCCTCACACTTCATCCTCCAGGAGCCTCAGTCCCCTCCTTTTTGCCATTGTTGAAGTGCTCTGGATGGCCTAAGTCCAGGCTTCCTTCTGACATATACTTGAATCTCACTTAGGTCCTTTAGGTTACTCAAAAATCTTTTAGGCTCATCTCTATCCTTCTATATTCGATCTAAGTAAAAAGACAAGACGATGTGGGGAGTAGTTCAGTTCTCTGATGGAAGGTACATAATACAATGTCACTTCACAAGGGAGTCAAAGGGTCTTGAATCCAACTTGAAGCCTGCTACATGACTTCTAACTGAAAGCAAATAACAGTTTTAAATTATATGCAAGTTAAAAACAATGTATTGAAATATTGCTGATATTTGGAGTTGTCTGTGTTTGTATGTCTTCCTTAAAGGTTTGGATGAGGAAACATGAAATAACCTTGTGGTGGTGACATTGAAATGACCTGGTAAACTGACGTTGTCTGTTGGCTATGTTAATAATTTTTATTTGCTTGTTTGTTCGAGACTTTAGTTTTAATAGCTATATCTCAAATAAGTCCTTGTTACCGGGTCCCAAAGGATAACCTCCAGGGCTTTGTAAAATCCCACTTTTTAAAAAAGAATAATAAATACTTTTATTGTAGAAAATGTCAAATATATACAACATAAACTGTATAATTCAATGAACCCCCTCGGCTGGGCATGGTGGCTCACGCCTGTAATCCCAGCACTTTGGGAGGCTGAGGCGGGTGGATCACGAGGTCAGGAGATCGAGACCATCCTGGCTAACATGGTGAAATTCCGTCTCTACTAAAAATACAAAAAATTAGCTGGGCGTAGTGGCGGACGCCTGTAGTCCCAGCTACTCTGGAGGCTGAGGCAGGAGAATGGCGTGAACCTGGGAGGTGGAGCTTGCAGTGAGTGGAGATCACGCCACTGCACTCCAATCTGGGAGACACAGCGAGACTCCATCTCAAAAAAAAAAAAAAAAAAGAACCCCCTCATATCCACCCTGGCTTCAATAATTATCATCATTCTGTCATTCTTCTATCATCTACATATCTACTTATTCCCCACTCCAATGCAATTATTATTATTATTTTAAATAAAATAATACATAAATGTATGTACATTGGAATGCACACATCTTAACAGTATAATCTTTACAAATGGAAACACCCATACACTGCTTTTTCAAAAATTATAAAAACTATGTAGTGAAAGTTCCTTTATCCTGGACTCCAGGAATAACTTAGCCACTATTTATAGTTTTTGCATGATCTTTTCAGTCTTTCCCTTTGATAGAGTTATACCAACATATCCATGTATAGGAACACATTTATACATGCACATACGTTCCTCATGAGATTGTATCAATGTGTATTTCTTTTTTAGGTCAGTGTACATTGTTTTTTCTCATTTTAATGGCAGTATAATGTTACAGTATATGGAATTACCACGTTGATTAGCCATTCCCTTATTTTTGTCCAGTTAGGTTGTTTCCTAGTTTTTGCTATCATAAATAATGGTATTATGAATATCATGTATATATATATTTTTGTACATTTATTACTATTCATGTAAGGTTGAATCCCAGAAAAAGCACTAGGTCATTTTAGCACTAAGCTATGAAATCATTCTTTTCCACAAGAGAGACTCTTCCATGAAAGTCTTCCAGTAATAGAAGCTTTGTGGCATGAGATTAAAATTACAGAACTCCATTCTTTGTGCTTATGTATCACTGCATAAATAAACATTACATGTTTTGGAAGTTGGTGTTACGATTACAGGGAATGACAAAATTAAAAAAAAAAATGTAGTCCAGAGGTTAAAGATGTGTCATCTGAGGCAAGCTTGACCAATGGAGGCTGCTTGCAATGGTTGGTTGGGAAGAATTTAATGGGCACAACCAAGTTCAGATAGAAAGTTACACTTGTTGGAGGAGCAATAACTGCCCCGGCTTTATGTGGGGAGAGTTATAGTCAAGTATTGGCCATCCTTGGTGTAGAAAATGAGCCTTACATCTGGAGAACATTTTTGTTACATAAAACTTTTTTTAATTATGAGAAAGTATCAATAACCATTTCATGAGCTATTTGGAAGTTTACCCAATGAAGTATCTGGGAGTAGAACCATCTTATTCCTAAAGAGGGTATATATGGAAAAATGGGTATGGCCTATAGGTAAGTCCTACTTCTACTCTCACTCCTGAATTTTCTTCTTTTAATTAAAAATAAATCCCTGCTATTTGCAGGTTCTGATCAAATGGGTGTTGGCAAGAATAGAGCCTGAAATTGATCAATTCTAAGTTACTTAGGTGTTACAAGTTGAATAAACCATGGCCTCAAGGGCAGCAGGTAACCTCATCCTCCATGATTGTGCATGTTTTGCAGCAAGCAACCATTAGCAAGACTATTCAATGTTATTTAGAAAGCCTCACTCAAAGGCTGCCATGAGAAAGTGCAGAGAAAGGATTTAAGAAGTATTCTGAGGTTTCAAAAGGGCTCTTTCCCATGAGGATGGATGTTTAACTCTAGTGTTATTGTATTTCATTCTAAAAAAAGAGATGGGGAGCCAAATGGACTTGGAAATTTGAGGCAGTCAGCACCAACCAAAGAAGCCCGAAGCCAAAAATTGCTGGAAAGGTGCCACACGGTTACATGCAAAAGCAAAAGTGCTACCAAAAAAATGTTGATCACCATGTGACATTTTAATAGAGGTATCTATTGCATTTACTGTCATAATTTTGGCCTTCCGCTTGGGAGTAAATATTTTGCTATTAAACATAAAGGGAAGGACATCCAAAGACCTGGGTCTGAACTTAAGAATTACTTTTTTTTCTTTTTGACAAACCAGGTCATGGCACACCTTCTTTGATGCTCTGGCCAGGCATCAGAGCACTGCCACTGTGACGGCTGACCAAAGCCAGCTCTCTGTGGGTGGAAGATGAGGAAATTGAAAATACAGAGAAGACAAAATATGTCTCCTTCGTGTCAAGGTCAGTTTAGGAATGTATGTACTAGCACAGGTAAGTTCTGCAACAGGACTTGAACCCACTAGGGTTTGCCAGGGAATCCTGATTTAGGGCTCCTGCAGATTTATAATGTGCTCACCCAGGGTCAATGAACTATTGTGTACCAAATCTCATCCTCCATTGATTTTCCTATGGCCCACAGAATAAGAGTAGTTTTTGCATTTTTTAATATTTGAAAAAAATTAAGAATATTATTTCATTATATTAAAATTACATAAAATTCAAATTTCAGTGTCCATCAGTAGAGTCTGATCACAACACAGCCACACTCATGTGTTTACATATTGTCTGTGGTTGCTTTTGTCCTCCAGTGGCCGACTTGAGAAGTTGCCACAGAGGCCAAATGGTCCTCAAAGCCAAAAATATTTACAAACTGACCCTTTAGAGAGAAAGTTTGCTGACTTGTATTCTTATACAACTGGCCAATGAGTACTGCCCTGATTGCCTGCTAAGGCAAGGTTGGGTTTGGGGTGTCAGGCATGAAGCCCATCTTTAGACTGCTTTCTCTACAACTCATAAATGTTACACCCTTTAGTCCTTTCTCTCCCACTGCATAGCTCTGGAAATGTACCGATCTGCATTCTTTGTCTAACATGACATTAAAATGTCTTTATATTAGGAACTGTATATTTTATGGAATTTGAATAGTATTAGTGTCATATACATACTGGATTTCAATATAACAATGTGAAAAGTGCACACGTAATTTTACTTTTGTATCACACTAATACTAAGCTACATGATGGTAACATTAAACCAGTGTGACAAAATGATGCCAGTGTAAGATGTAAAACTGCTAATATCACACAGCAAGTTATTAGTGTCTTACAATGGACTCTGAAGAATGGTGTGATTAAACTTTCTCAAGCTTTTCCAGCCTCAGTTGGAACCCCAGTGACAAAAGAGGATAAATTATCCTGGCAAATGTTTGTGCCAGCCTATAACAAGTTTGGCCTTCAGTTATGCACTAGGTCTCTTCAGAGAAGCCAGAGGCATTCCAGGAAAAGAAATTCTATGACTGAGTCAGGGAACCTGCCTTTGGTCTTGGTTTTGGCAACAATTTGCTATTTTAATTCTAAAATCTTAAACTCTTGTATCCCACATGCTGACAACAAACTCCTGTCTTTCTATTTGTCACCACTTTTCCCCTCTCATAACTCGCACCTTTTCACCTCCTCCCACCAAAGCTTCCAGGCCACACCCTCCCCTTTGCCTCCCAAACTCAGATCTCCCTCTTGACTCATTTCTACCTCTTTAAAATCTAAGTTCATCCATCTTCCTTTTACCATCACTTTGGACTTTCTTGCTTTTTAGCTTTTCCATCCAACCCGTCCTGCATCCTCCAGTCTTTTGGTTTCTCTGCTCCTATGCCTGGGATGTGGATTACTGCTAGGAAAGTCTAACTACCACGTGGACTGGTGCCTTCACATGGCAATGGTTTTCAAACTCACTGGGCTCTTCAATGGCCCTGCAATTCCATGAGTTCCTGCTCCATCCCTCTCTCGGCCCTTGTGGTGCACTTTTTCCTAACATTTTATTTTCTCTTCAAACTCCTTACACCATAGCTTTTCCTCTCATTGTCAGCAAATGCTCTTGCATCCTACCTCACTGAGAAAAACAGCTCCCTCAAACACCAACTCCCTCAACTTGCAGAATCCTCACCTACAAACATCTTTACTGGTCTCCATTCTTTCCTGCTGTTTCCATCGAACCATTGTCCCTCATCCTGTTCAAGGCTAATCCCTGCACCTGTGCCTGGGATCTCATATTCTCCTGCCTCCCCAGCAGACACCTCGCTCCACCATTCCTCCCTTTTCTGTGTCATTAACTTTCCTTTTCTGAGTTCACCAACGTGTCTCTTCTCAGTTCATAGTGTCAAAGCTATTCTGCATTAAACAAACAAGCAAACAAATAATCTTTATTTGACCCCACATTCTCTTCACCTTCTTTTCTTTTACCACTGGAACACACACATACTTTCCCTTTACTTTCCTTCCTCTTCATACTTTAAGCTACTGTCATCTTAATTTTGTTCGCACTCTTTAAGCTTAGTTCTCAAATGACCTTCATGCTGCTGCATTCAGTGATTGGTTTTGTGCCCTCAGCTTATAGAAACTTTCTTCCACACTTGACATTGCTGATCATTCTTTCCACCCTAACATTTCCTCCCCTCTTGGTTCCTAAATTCTCCTTGCTCTTACACCCTCTTCTGGATCTCCTCCATCTCTCTGTCCATTTGTTTTTGGACTCTTGCAGAGACTCCTCTGTTGGCCCCATACATGCTGGTGTTCCCCAAACCATAAACCTGGCCCTCTCTTCTCACCCTGTACAGTCATGCTGAAAGAGATCAGCCAAACACTTCGCTTCAACCACCGCTTTCATCCTGTAGGCTCCTCAATTGTTCTTTCCAGATACTTTGCTGAGCTCCATAACTACATATCCAAGTGCAATAGGACATCTACACTTGAATTTTCAACAGGTACCTCAAACTCAGCATAGGCAAAAGCAAGCCTCTCAGTGTCTATCCCCAAACTATGTTTCCCGGTTCATCTGTCCAAACATTCAAGTCAAATGTCTTGCCTAGACTGCCGCTGCTTCCTTGTGCCCCATGGCAAGTCGCCAAGTTCTTAACATTTTTCTTATCTGTCTATTTCTTTCCATTTCTACCACGATTTCCCTAGTTCAGGTTCTGATCAATTTTAGCCTAGATTATGCCCAAAGCCCCTTTACTGTCCTTCCTCCTCTAGTCATTTTTGCCCTTCATATTTACTCTGCATGGTTGCCTGGGGGAATCTTACAGAACTGGTGGCATCTGATCAGACATGCCTCACTGGCTTAAATCCTTCAGTTACCTCCAGTGGCTTTCAGGAGAAACATTTGACACAGTTTGGCATTCCAGGCATTTCACAATTGGCCTCTGCTTATATCCCAGTGTCATCCTCTATCCTTCTCCCTGGGACTCATGACATTTACCTGGCAGAACTGTCTGTTAGTATTTGGCAGTTTCTTCTGATTGTAAGAGCCTGAGATTCACTCTGGTTACCTCTAAGAAAAGGAGGTTTAGTGAGAGTTGTTTACCCATGGAATTGGATTAAACATAGGAAGTTTTCAGGAACTGAGTGTGTGTGTGTGTGTGTACGTGTATACACATGCACACATGAGTATGCACCCACACACGCTCTGTTCTCCTCTCTCAACCAATTGACTTCCTCAAAACTTCGTAACTTCATTTTTCACTTAGGACCCTATTATCTGTTCTAGCCCTGAGTCTTTTTAATCATTTGTTTTTCTCAGCCTCTTGGTTAATTGGCCCAAGGCTTTGGTTGCCCATTTCATAATTCCTGATGGTCCCACTCTGATGGCCCAATTTGTCCTTTCAAATTGAGGCCACACAAGTTGTAGAACATTGGCTACCTGACAGCTCGTTCACCTGGGTCAACTGCCCACCCCTTGTCTATCAGTCACGGCCAGGAGACCTAATTCATATGTAAGAGTTTATTGCCTGTTAATATTAATAAAACAACAAATATTCACGTAACTTTTATGTGCTGGACACTGTAAACACTTTAGATGCGTTGTTACCCATGTGATCTTCAAAACAACCCTAAGAAGTAGGTTCTATTATTACCACCACCATTTTAATAAATCAGAGAGAGGCAAGTGAACTGTCTAAGACCTTACAGCTATTACAAGGCAGAACCAGGACTCAGTCTTAAGGAATCTGTGCTCTCACCTGCCACCTTAGGCTACCTTGGTGTAGACTTGCTTAGAAGTGTCTTGGGAGATGGGGGGTAGGGCATGGGGACAAGGAATACGACCAGACAATAGTCTGCACCTCTTGTTCCCCAAGGCATCATGCCAGTTTCTACCTTTTCACCTTTACATATGGTGTTCTTTCCACTTGGAATTGTTTTTTCTCTCTCTCTCTCTAAATATATAAACATTTGGAAATGAATGAACAAACACATTAGCTGTGTAGCCTTGAGCTCATCATTTCACCTCTCTGGGTCTCAGGTTCTTCATCTATAAAATGAAGGGGTGGAACCAGATTCTTCAAATTCTACAATTGTGTAATGTTAAGGAAAGAACAAAGGCAACTCAGAAATCAAAGGTGACAATGGTACCATTTTGATATTCCTGTCATCTTGCAGCAGCCAGAGTCTCTGTTGTTATGCTTAAAGGGAATGTGGACATTTTAGTGAATCCATAAATCTTTAATGATATGTGGAGCTCCTTAAGTACAGTACCCTAGCAAGTGGCAACCACTTGTTCAAATGATGGTGCACTGAGTGGGTGCCGATCCTCTTTCCACAGTGGATTCTGGTTTATCTCTTAGCTTGAAGCATCTCCTTTTAACTCCGTAACTTCAGAATTCTGACGGGACCGAATAGCAACTCGATTCAATCAAGCTGTGTATTTTTCTTGTTGAATCAGATCACTCGAGGCTGCCAACAATCTATTGTGGTGTATGGAAAGCCAACTTTTATATATGAAATTAAATGAAAGCTTACAGGGGCTAAGGCCTTAACTGGAAACTCTTCTGTGGCTTTCTTTTAGTGTATTATTTGTCAGATTTTTATAAGAACATTATTGCTTTAAGAAAAAAAAATTAAACCCTGAGAAATTACTCTCAGTCTAACGAGTTCTTTTCACTGACTTCAGACATCATTAGGGGAAGGCTATAGCCTAGGGCTGTGCATGAACTTTTTCTTCTAACTGTACACTTTATGTATAATTTAGCTTTCTTGCCTAAATTATTCAAGCAAATAGTGAGTGAAAATAATGGAGTTCACTGAAACCTTCCAGAGTATTAAAATAAAACAGTTTTTTATGTTGGTTTGAATTTTTAAGCTTTTTAATCATGGATTTCAAATGGAATACACATGTCTGGCTTTTTTTCACTTGTCCTCTGCATCTTTTTCAGAAGGAGAGAAGAAAGGAAAGGAACTTTAGTAAATAATCCATTAATTAATCACTGGTGCTGATAACCGCTCCAAGTTGAAGTAACACTCTTTGGAAATACCATATCCAGGGGCCAGGGATATGGTTGGCACATATTTTAAAAGGTAGATAGATACTTCTTTTCCCCATTTCTTGGGACCAGGGCAGGGCTGAAATTGAGTGGCGTATTTGAAAAGGAGAACTCATCTGTTTAGTTTAAATAGGAAATTACAGTAGCAGGATTTGTACTGAAATCACCCCAGTTTTATTTCTTTTAAACCAAACACATGTTCTAATAATGTTTCGTTTTTGATGTGCATGGTCTGGAAACCTTATTTTTATTAGAGATAACCCTGAAGGAAATTTGAAAATCATTGAAAGAATGGGATTTCCTGGCATATTAAATACAGCTCCCAACCAAATTGTTATCATGGCACACTGTCTTTGGAAATAACAAAGGTAATAGCAACCAGGATTGTGGCAGGGAAAGCATCAATGTGCAGCAAAGAGCTTCAGATATCAGATTCTGAATTGGCAAAGGCAAGCTTGAGAGTAATATCTGGGAAGGACCAATGGCTAATGCTCTTTTTAGAGAAAAAAAGAATGACCTAGAATAACAGACCTTTAAGTTTAATTTATCGACCTGATTAGACACAGGAAAGAATTATCACAAAGTCAATTTTTCCACACATAGCCTAGAACAGGGTATTAGGTAGTAAGCAGTATTATATTATAACTACTATTAAAGTCTCTTTTGAGACCCTAGTCTACTCCTGTGATAGTACAAAATACGGTACATAGAAGGAAACTGAGAAATGCAATCCATATTGGTTTCAATAATATGTTTTACACTCTCCAACGTGACATTTTAAACAATTATCTGAAAAAATGTATTTAGAAATTTAATTATTTTAGTTTAAGCGTTGGTCAAGGAGTCATGAGACCTAGATTTAACTCTTAGCTCTATCATTGAGAAATTGTAGGCAAGTTACTTCTTTACCTCTCTGTATACTGGATACCAGACATAATTATCTCTAGGACCTGAGATTATTTAATTATTCACCTAGAAATGTCACTTACTGCATGTGTGTGTGCATTAAAAACAAAAATCATGTCATAATGGTCATCTTATTCCATTGTCACTGCAGATGGCATCTAAGAGTTCTCATCCAGCTAGGTAAGCTCTGGGTTAGGAGGCGGATCAAGGGAAGTGAGAATTGACTTTAGTTCTCCTTCTTTGACTCTCTTCCTTCGTACAGGCTTACTTAGCCTGTTTTCCCAGCTCCCTCCCTCCCTCCCTCCATCTCTCTCCCATCCTCTCACTGCTCCTCCCTGCAGCCCTTCACCCCCATCTTATCTGACCAGTCTGGATCAAGGTCTTTCTCTAGGGCCCCATGGCAGGTCACCATCTCCAGTATTTTCCTCTAAGGCTTTTCCCTACAGCCTCACCTAACAAACCTCTAACTGTATCATTCCTTGGCAAAACTTTCCAGTGGGAAAATCTCTTTCTACCTCTTCTTCAGGCCCAGAAACTGAGGACAGGGTTTGGATGCATTTAGCTCACTACCACACCTTCTAGCTCTTTGGACCCTCCCTGTCCCTCAACAAATTTTCTTCTAAAAGTCCTTGTGACCGATTTATAATTTATCCCCAGTTGTACCTTTTATTTTCTACACTTGCAGTTTATTCATTCATTCATTGAAGAAGTATTTATTAAATACCTACCATATGCCAGGCTCAGCCTTTCTTCCTAGTTCATCTCTGGTTTTCATCCCCATGACTTCAGCCTCCAAGTGCAAGACTCTAAAAGTACCTTCACCTGGGCTGCTCCACCAACCACTTCTCCACTTCTCCATTTTGGCTACAGGTGGGCTATAATAATGGTATCACTGTCCTTCAGAAATGTTTCAAATGACTGCAGCAACATCATCTTTCCTTTCTTCTTTTCTCTCATAACAGCTGCACCTGCACCCTCAATCTCATCCTTAACCCTGAGCCCATCTCTATTCTCTTATCTTGTCTTCTTACCCAGCTTGATCAATGCTTCTCTCTGTCTTATCTACTTACTTATTCATCTCTGCTTCTGCTGTAGCACCTGAAACAAGGTCTTCCATCCATCTAGTAGGTACTTAGTAAATCTTTGTTTCATTGAACTGAATTGAATAAAGTTGGAAAAAGAAATTCAATAATAGGCTCAGTGAGTGGAATACCAAGTATAAAACATGGCATCTAACAGTCCTTCTCTGTTGTGTGGCACAGACTATGCCTAGAATACTTTATTTTGCCCATTTTTAAGTTTCACATTTTGCAAGATGAATTTATCAATTCTGGAGTGACTAATTTCATTTTTCTTTTCTCTCTCCTCTATTTCTGGCTATCTCTCTTTTACAAATAAGGATCTACATTCAGAAACTTCTGTACGTTCCTTTTTTTCATTGAACATTATATCACGAACATTTTAGAGTCATTAAATATTCTTTTACAATATGAGTTCAGTGATCACATGAAGTTCTAGCATGGAGCTATATGCAAAATGCTTAACCAATTTCCATTGCAAAAACCATATTTCCAGTTTTTCAAGGAACACATATATACTAAATGTGGAGTGGGGGAGGTATAACCATTTAACTGTATAGAATATTACATATAAATATTAGGTGAAAGGATACAAATATTTTATTGTTATTGATATATATGGGAGAATATCCTCCTCAAGAACTCCAAGGAACAGCATGTACAAATAATTGTCAATACTATTATCTTTCTTTTGATTCAGCAAAAGCGATGTATTTTGTATAATATTTTTAAAATTACATATTTATTGAAATGAAATTTGTGTACCAAAAATTCACTCCTTTAAAGCATGCAATTATGTAGTTTTTAATATATTCAGAGTTGTGCAACCATCACCACTGTCTAATTTCAGAACATTTTCATCATTACCCAAAAGAAACCCTTTACCCATTAAGGGTCATTCCTCATCCCCCTTTCTCCCTATCCCCCAGCAACCACTAAATCATTTTCTCTATATTCAGATTTTCTGACTTGAAACATTCCATACAAAGGAAATTGCACACGATTTGTCATTTTGTGTCTGGCTTCTTTCACCTAGTATAATGTTTGCAAGGTTCATCCATGTTGTAGCATGTGTCCTTTGCATTGTTGTAAAGGAATACCTAAGGATGGGCAATTTATAAAGAAAAGAGGTTTATTTGGCTCATAGTTTTGCAAGCTGTACAAGAAGCATGACCTCAGCATCTATTTCTGGTGAGGACCTCGGGAAGCTTTCACTGATGGTGGAAGGCAAGGGAAACTGGCATGTCTTACGGCAGGAAAGGGAGCAAGAGAGAGAGATCTTAACAAGCAGATCTCACTTGAATGCATTACAGTGGGGAGGACACCAAGCCATCCATGAAGAATCTGCCCCCATGACCCAAACACCTCCATTAGGCCCCCTTCTAACACTGGGGATCATATTTCAACATGGGATTTGGAGGGGGCAAATACCCAAACCATATCAGAGCATAGATCAGTACTTCATTCCTATTTATAGTTCAATGATATTCCATTGTACGGATATGATCACATTTTGTTTCTCTACTCCTCATTGGATAGACATTTGGGTTGTTTCAATTTTGGCTATTATTAATAACACCACTGTGAAGATTCTTGCCCAAGATTTTGTGTGAGTATGTTTTCAATTCTCTTGCCTATGTACACAGGAGTGGAATTTCTAGGGCACATGGTATTCTATGTTTAACTTTTTGAGGAACTGCCAAGTTGTATTCCAAAGTGACTGCACCATTTTACATTTTCACCAGCAATGTTCCAATTTATCCACATTTTCACCAATACTGGTTGTTGTTCATCTTTACACAGTATTATACTTTTTATATTGTACCCATCCTAATGGGTGTGAAGTGGTATCTTGTTGTGTTTTTCATTTTGTTTCCATTTTGTTGATTTTTGAAACAGGATCTCTCTGTGTCACCCAGGCTGGAGTGCAGTGGTGCAATAATGGCTCACTGCAACCTTGACCTCCTGGGTTCAAGCAATCCTCCCACCTCAGCCTCCTGAGTAGCCGCGACCACAGGCACTCACCATCACACCCAGCTAATTTTTTGTGTGTTTTTTTGTAGAGCTGTGGCTTTTCCATGTTGCCCAGGATGGTCTTGAATGCCTGAGCTCAAGTGATCTACTCGCCTCAGCCTCCCAAAGTGTTGAGATAACAGGTGTAAGCCATCACACCTAGCATTTATTTCCTTAATGACTAATCTTATTGAGCATCTTCTATGTGTTTATTGGCCATTTGTATACATTTTTCTGAGAAAGGTTTATTCAAACCCTTTACCCATTTTTAAATTGGATTACTTGCCTTTTTACTTGCCTCATTGAATTGAATGAGTTCTTTACATACTCTATTTTAAAAATTTGTAATTTTTATAGGTACATAGTAGGTGTATATATTTATGGGGTACATGGGATGTTTTGATACAGGCATGCAATGCATCATAGTCATATCATGGAGAATGGGGTACCTGCCCCCTCAAGCATTTATACTTGGTATTACAAACAATCCCATTGTACTCTTATTTATTTTAATGTGTACAATTAAGTTATCATGGACTATGGTCACCCTGTTGTGCTATCAAATAGTAGGTCTTATTCATTCTTTCTATTTTTCTTTATCCATTAGCCATCCCATCTCCTCTCAATCCCCCCAATACCCTTCCCAGCCTCTGGTAACCATCCTTCTATTCTCTATCCATGAGTTCAATTGTTTTGATTTTTAGATCCCACAAGTAAGTGAGAACACGTGATGTTTGTCTTTCTGCTCTGGTTTATTTCACTTAACATAATTTACATATTCTTAATGCAAGTCTGATCCATTATGTAATTTGCAAATACTTTCTCCATGCTATGGATTGTATTCCTACTTTTTCATAATGTCTTTTTAAAACACGAAAATTTTCAGTTTTGACGAAGTATATTTTATCTGCCTTTTTCTCTTGCTGCTTATGCTTTTGGTGTCATAGCTAAGAAACCATTGCCTAATCCAAGGTCATGAAGATTTATGCCTGTTTTCTTCTAAAAGTTTTATAATTTGTATCTCTTACATTTATATCTGTGATCCAAATTAAATGATTGTTCATTAAAGATAATCAAATTATTATTCCTTTTGGAATTTTCTTCAAATAGTTAATCTACTATCTGAGAACCGTTTTGTGGAAAAAACATTTTTCTTTTTCTACTCACTTGAAATGCTACCTTTGCTCAAATGTTATTTTTGAACACTTGATTTCCTTCCAGAAATCTGTTTGTCAATTCATATACTAGTACAAAAATTTTTTTATTTTAGAATTAAAATATTTTAATATTGTACAACACAAATACTCCCATTACATTTTTTACAAAATTTCCTGAGAATTTTTATTCATTTATTCTTTCAGATAAATTTTAGATTTATTTTATCAAATCTTGCATCCAAAATAAAATGAGAATTATAATTTGTGTTCTTTTTGTAATTTCATTAAGCTTATGTGTTAATTTGAGGGAATTTAAATTTTATAATATTGGATCAACAAATAGATATAGTGTACCATTTCATTTATTAATATTCTTCTTAGGACACTCAGTGAAGTTTTATCACTTTTTTCTCAAATAGATCCAAATTGTCTAATAAATTTATTCCTGGGAATTTATATTTTGTTATTATTATTGTGAATATAACCTTTTTGTTGAATATTTTCTAAGCATCTATATTACAAATGCAATATATGCAATTTTTACTATAATGAAATTTTATTTAATGTATTTGGAAATTGCTTATTTGTTTTTGGTAGACATTTCTATAACTCACAATAGTGATACCTCTTATATTCCTTTCTAATACATGTATTCATTCTTCATCATCAATTTCATTTGCCAGAATTTCCAGAACAATATTAAATATCAGTGGTGATGATAGGTCTCCTCCTTTGTTACTGATACTAGTAATAACGTCTTTCTCATGTTATTCTACCAAATGGCATTGTCTTTTGGTTTGTGTTAGATTTTCCATACAAAATTGAGGAAATTTTTCTCTATTCATGGATGCTTAGGAACCTGTGATTTCTAAGAATTATTACTGAACATTCAATTTCAGCAAATGTTTTTCAGGATCTATACACCTTATCATATTTATTCTTCTTTGAACTGTTAGTAAATTTCTATAGTAAAATATTTTTAATTTGTTTAATAAGCTGTGTCTGTTCATAGCGAATCAATCTTTAACATACAACTAGATTCAATTTACTAAAGCTTTATTTAGAATTATTACTTCATGAGTGAGATTGATTTGTAGCTTTCTTTTTATGTTGTTTATGTCAGGTTTTGGTATCAGAAATGCACTAGGCTTGAAAAATCAATTGCAATGGCTTTTTCCCCTGCTTTAGAACAGTTCATATATAATGGGAATTTTCATTAAAACTTTGAAAAAAATCACTTGGAATAATAATCTGAGCTGAAGTGTCTTTTGAAAGCAATTCTTTGACAGCATTCTTGAATTTATTTCTTATTTATGATTCCATTTTCCTTTACTGCTATTCTTGAGTCAATTTTGGTTATTTGTATTTTCTAAGAATTAGAGAGATCATAGGATAATTTCATTCCAGGGAAAAAGACAATTTACTAACAAAATTTCCCTTTCTGATAGACTCCAAAACAGTATGATTCAATGGAACTCCTTGTTCAATATAGTTTTGATGGGGTTTTTTGTTTGTTTGCTTGTTTTGTTTTTGTTTTAAGATGGAGTCTCACTCTGCCACCCAGGCTGGAGTGCAGTGGCATGATCTAGGCTCACTGCAGACTCAAACTCCTGGGCTCAACAATCCTCCCATCTCAGCCGCCAGAGTAGCTGGAACTACAGGCATGTGCCACCATACGTGGCTAATTTTTGTATTTTTGTAGAGACAACGTTTCACCATATTTTCCAGGCTGGTCTTGAACTTCTGAGCTCACGCTATCTGCCTGCTTCGGCCTCCCAAAGAGTTGGGATTACAGGCATGAGCCACCGCACCCATCCATAAATATAGATTTAATCAGGTTGATTTCTAGGTTGACTAGGATGACAAATTGCTATGTGACTGTGCAATTTCCACTGTCTCTGAGCCTCTGTTTCAATGTTCTCCATGGTGGCTTGGTAAATAAAAATGGTTCTAGAGCATGAAACTGAACAACTTCCTCACGCTAAATAATGCATAGGTAACAAAGGATGTGATACATTTTTTATCCAGAAGAAATCACTGACCCGACAAACCAACAAATATATGTATAAGTATGATGCAAAGAAAGTAAAACTCAGATAGTGAACACGGGCTAGTTAAATTCACATTATCTTTATCACACCCTTGTTCACGTCCCACCCTTCACAGAGATTCACCCAAATGAAATATTAAAGGTTCTATTGAATTTCTGACAAGTACAAACTCTCTATACCCAAGTATGGCTCTAGGCAACAGAGAAAGAAATAACAACAATAAACTATGTTTTCGCACACAGCCTAGAATGTTCGTTAGGGAGAAAGGTAAAAAAAGACTCTGCTGTTCTAGTGGACCGGAAATTCACTTCAAGGTTCAGACACTCACACATTGGAGCAGTCTGCTTTACTCAAACCTTTGTCCTTTCTCTCCACTTCATAGCTTCAGCTTTTAGATGGTCCAGGCCCTCTATTCACTCTGTCGCAGTTGAGAAATCAAACGTGACTGTCCCTCTGTGCTCCTTTCTTTGTCAATGCAGAGGGCAGAATGTGGGCTTGTAGACAACTGAGTGAGCCAGGATCTGAGAGACCGAGGTTCCAGTCTTGGGTCCGCAGTAACCAGCTAGGATAGTGTGCACATGTGGTTTAAACTCTATGAGCCTCAACTTCCACAGTGTTAAAATCGAGGGGGTTGTACTTCACAAGGTAAATTTTGAAGTCTTTGTCAGACTGACAATCTTTGATTCAAGAAAACAAAGTGCTGTTTTACAGTTTCAGTCTAGAGTTTGAGCCAAGCACCAGGGCCTACCACACAGACTGCCAGTCTAAGGATGGAAGCCACCTTCAAAGTGTAATTATTCAATAGTCTTGACTTCCCCAGAACCTTCTGCACGGGGGTGGTGGGGAGTTAAATTCACCTTAAAAGTAACCTACTTGAGTTCACCAGCAAGTGCAAAATTGTCAGCATTTAAGTATTACAACAAATTACCTGGATGCTTGTCTTCCTCCTTAGGAGTCTTGTTTGCTATGGAAAGCTCAAGGGTTAACAAAAGGTAAGTGAATGTTTGATACAGATGGGCTCCTAGGCAGGCTCCTGAGGGGACAGGCAGACAGTATAGAGGGAAGGAGAAAAAACGTCTGCTTCTTACTTCCCGCTCCCAGTGACCTGGGATGGAGTTCATTTTGCAGGGAGAGGAGCCTTTTTCAAATCTCCCTGTCTTGCAATCAATCAGAAAAAAAAAAAAAAGGAAAAGCAGGTGTGCTCTCTCCAGCCTCCAGGGCAGCAAAAAGAGAAGGGTTCATTGAAGCCAACCCTCCCCCAGAACTCCCTCCAGAATGATGCTATGCCACTAACCATGTTTCTATAATTTTTTTTTCTGTAGTTGCAATCATCTCCTTTAAAGGGGACTCAATAGTTTAAAACTTGCAATTGAACAGGAAGGGAAACTGTTTGAATCAGACTTTGCAAAGACAGGTAAGATTCCTGTATTCATGCATTCGATCCAGTATTTATAAGAAGGCCTATTGTATAGCAGGCACTGTTCTAGGTGCTGGGAACTTAGAGGAAACCCAGAGGGAACATGGAGGACAGGTAAGATCTCTGTCATGATAGTGCCCAACAATAAATAAGTGAATAAAATGATTCCAGATCCTCTTACATGATATGTAGGAAATAAAACCAGGTACTATGGCTGAGAGTACAGCAGAGACAAATTAAATGGACTGTTTGCTCTGAGAAGGACTCTTTTAATAACAATAGCTACCATATTGTGAGTACTCATTATATGCCAATTACATTACATTTGTTATTTGGTTTCATCTTTGCAACAGCCTTGTAAAGTAAGAGTTGTAGTCCCCTTTTAGAGATTAAGAAATAGAAGCCGGGCACAGTGGCTCACACTTGTAATCCAAACACTTTGGGAGGCTGAGAAGGGAAAATTGTTTGAGCCCTAGAGTTTGAGACCAGCCTGAGCAACATGGTGAAACCCCATGTCTACCAAAAGAAAGAAAAAGGAAGGAAGGACAATTTGACAATTTTTGATTCAAGAAAGAAAGTACTGTTTTAGAATGTTGGTCTAGAGTTTCAGCCAAGCACCAGAGTTTTATTTAGATTTATAAGACAGTTTCTTTAAACTTTTATCTCAAAAACCACTTATCCTTCTAAACCCACATTTGCATGTAAAGAATAACTACTTTGAACCTATAATTCTTTGTGACTCCCCCATTCAGACAACAAGCATCAATGTCACTAATGATGAAGCTCTAAGCTCCCATTGCATATGGCATAGGAAGGAAGGAAGGAAGGAAGGAAGGAAGGAAAGAAGGAAAGAGAGAAAGATAAGCCAGGTGTAGTGGTGCACGCCTGTAGTCCCAGCTACTCAGGAGGCTGAGGTGGGAGGATCACTTTAGCCAAGGAGGTAGAGGCTGTAGTGAACCGAGATCACACTGCTGCACTTTAGCTTAAGCTACAGGGCAAGACCCTGTCTCAAAATAAAAAAAGAAGAAGAAGAAGAAAGAAAGAAAGAAATTGAGTCCAGAGGTCCACAGCTAGCAGGCAGCAGAGTGAAGATCTAAAGCCAGATATATCTAATTACAAAGCCCTGTGCTCCTGCCACTATGTTAACCTGGCCCTTGGGAAGAAGCCTCCTGTTGCACTGGAACAGTGGTCCTCATTCCTGTGTGCACATGGGGGTTAGAAGATGCTGATACCCGGACTTCAGCCCCAGCAATTGTTATTTGCTTAGTCTTGAGTGCAGTCTCGATGTTTCAATATTTAGAGGCAGCCCAAGAGAGCTAAGTTGAGAACCTAGAACAAGCTCCTTAAGATGCAGAATCATCACATATATGGTCCACTCTGGGGCCCCAGCCAGCCCATCATCTTACTCCAAGAAAGTGCCCCGTCATTCATTTCTGCTCTTCCTTCAGAAGTGCCAGGTCTGACACCAAGGTTACAGGGTGCAGGTGGCCACACCATACTTCAAGCAGATGCTGAACACTCCTAGACACTTAGGCTCATCCTCTTTACACAGACAAGAAAACCCACATACACACAGGCTTAGTAACCTTCTCAAGGTTGCTCCACTGTAAGTAGCAGAACTGGGATTGTAAATCCATCGTCTCAAACTCTTTACCACTAGCCTTACTCCCTGACTTTGGTTCAGTCCCCTGGTTTAAACTCAGAGTTGACAGAAATCCAAAGAAAAGCCAATTGAAATATAACCTGAGTTCTCTGCATGAAGATGCCTACACAACAGATCCCTTGACACTTCTGTGGCCCCAATATTCACCTTTCTCCAGCAGAGAATCTCAGCCTTCAACTTGCTACTAAAAGCTGTCCTTTCCATCACTGGATTTCTCTTTCTTTCTTTCACATGTGGTTTAAACTCTATGAGCCTCACTTGCCACATTTGTAAAATTGAAGGGGTTGTACTTCGCAAGGTAAATTGTAAAGTCTTTCTCAGATTGACAATTTTTGATTCAAGAAAGAAAGTACTGTTTTAGAATGTTGGTCTAGAGTTTCAGCCAAGCACCAGAGTTTTATTTAGATTTATAAGACAGTTTCTTTAAACTTTTATCTCAAAAACCACTTATCCTTCTAAACCCACATTTGCATGTAAAGAATAACTACTTTGAACCTATAATTCTTTGTGACTCCCCCATTCAGACAACAAGCATCAATGTCACTAATGATGAAGCTCTAAGCTCCCATTGCATATGGCATGTCACTCTACATTTTTTGAAGTGTTTTCGATCCTTTGCACCCCAAACATTGGATGTGGATAGAGCTGATATTACGATCCCTGTTTTACACAGAAAGAAACTGAGATTTATAAAGACCAAATAATTGATGGAGTCAAGATTCAAACCTGAGTTCTTCAACCGGAGACCAGCTCCCTTTTCCCTAAGTAAAAAGCATGAGCAATATTTTGACTTTTAAGGGGTTTTACATTCTGTTAATTAGAACAAAAACCAATAATTTGAGTAGCACTTTAAAGTTGTCAAAGTACTTCCTCTATCGTTATTTCCCTTTATCCTCATGGAAATACTAGGATGCAGCCTAAAGGATTGTCTGCATTTATAATGGGGAGGCTGAGGCACCGGGTGGTTAACCCACTTGTCTACAGATTTTACCTTCTCAGTAAGCTACAGTCTTAGGATATGGGCTTCTGTCTCCAATTCTGCTCCTCTCCCTAAAGATTCACAGTGCAAATTATTTAAGGTAATAAATTTTCCCTATGCTCAGATACAATTTAACTAAAATAAGTAAATAAGGTTTAATACCTTGACCTACATATAAAATAAATGCGTTACTCTGGTAGTTTAGTTTATTATCCAGCAAATGTTCACTCCCTCCCACCTCTCCCACCCCCATTCCTCACCCTGTGACTTGCTTTGGTCTCGTAATGGGTGGTATTACATCCACTTAGCTTTGGCCTTGACATTGTTACTTCCTTGGCCAGTGGGATGTTAACAGATGTGACTCCAAGCATAGACACAAAATAGGTTTGCCTAGTTATACTTGTTCTTGTGTGCCTTGGGTAACAACTGGACTAAGATAGATCAGAGCCAAGTAGAGTAGACCTTGACCCAGTCAGCAACTTGAAGCCAAGCTCAGCTAAAGCGAGCATAAATCAGCTACATGCAAGTTCATCCGCAGATGCATAAATGAGAAGAAATGAGACATCATTAAACGTCTCTGAGTGATTTGGTTACCTTGACTGAATAGTCCTTTTTACTGACAACTATTTAACCACACTGCTAGAAACATGGTAAATATTTAAAATAGTCTTCAAATGACAGAACCCATAAACAATCCTCCGGACTTCTGGGTGTCCTCAGTCTTCTGGAACACAGAAGATTGTCTTCCAACAGGTAGCAGTGTTACACACGCTTTAGACCCTACTAATGACAAAAGCAAGGCCTGATTGCTCCTTCAGAGAAGCAAGAATCAGGAAAAAAATATTCCAACAAAATAACAGGGACAAAATAACCCACAGCTTTGAAAAAAAAAAAAAAAACAGGTGGGATTTGGAGGTGAGGGTTTTCCAACATGCAGTGTAGTGTAATGTGTTCTAAGAGTCT
Organism: Trachypithecus francoisi; assembly: GCF_009764315.1. NCBI lineage: Eukaryota > Metazoa > Chordata > Mammalia > Primates > Cercopithecidae > Trachypithecus > Trachypithecus francoisi. The sequence goes on from NW_022681462.1 coordinate 16,701,712, forward strand.
GGGCCAACCTTTCTTCCATGTCATCACTTTCAGTGATTACTGAATAATCCTTCCATTACTGTGAAATCATAAACTTTGCTTACTCTTTTTAAAGCAGAGTTTCTGATACAGAAAGAAATATGCCACATCTACTGTCAAAACGTCAAGAATGATTGTTTCCTGTGTTTCCAATAACCAGCAGCTTTTGTATGTGTTTTGTCTTCTTCACTCCACCACATCTATTAGAAAATCACCCTCCCTTGAGATAGGAACCTCACAAATTTCTAACCTATGTAAAACCTTAGTAGTTGAGGCCCATGAGAGGCACATGCATGTCTTTACTCGTGGTTGTATGTCCTGTTTATATCTCTGGGACTGGCCCTGTTTATTAAGGTTTTGTGCAGAGGAGAAAACTGGGTCTCTATGAGTACAACACAAGACTCTACTATGCTATACTGAGTTGAAAATAATTTTCCAGGATCTCAAATCTTACAGAGAATGGCCCAAGCAACATGGCCTTTGTTTACTTGGAGAGGAGAAGATTATTGTGGCTTATGTAAGTGTTACCACCAAGCCCAGACATTCAAACTTCACCCAAATGACCTCTAGACCCTGGCTCTGGTTTTTTTCAATTTTATTTTATTTTTTTCCATAGGTAGGAACACCCAGTGAAGGAATTGAGTCAGAAATACAAGCTACTTTGCAGCCTCAGATTTGAATTATCTAAGAAGGAAGGTGACCCAGGAACACCTTAAGGGCTCTCCCCTCCTGTTTTCTAAAACATTAAAGAAAGGCAAAAAGCCAACTTCTTTCCTAGGGGCCTAAGGCAATGGCTTGAATGAGGAGGTGCATACTCAATGCATTAAAAAAAAAGGACAATTGAAATTGAGTTGGGTTATTAAATTCATTATGTAAGTATAATTATATTAAATCCTGTAATTAATTATATTCTATTGCATAGCCCATTGAAAACTTACCAAAATGGCAGAGGCATTTAAGATGGTGAAATGGAAACTCCAATGTACTGAGCAGCAACCTAAAAAGAAATCTCACTGGAAAAGGAATATCTTTTCTTGATTATGCTCCAAAACATTGATACTTGGTTGGGACTTGACAACACTTTTGTCATCCATCAACCTCTGCCGCCCAGGTTAAAATGATTATCCTCCTGCCTCAGCCTCTTGAGTAGCTGGGATTACAGGTGCCCACCACCATGCCCGGCTAATTTTTTTGATTTTTTTAGTAGAGACAGGGTTTCACCATATTGACCAGGCTAGTCTTGAAATCCTGACCTAAAGCCATCTGCCCACCTCGGCCTCCCAAAATGTTGGGATTACAGGTGTGAGTCACCACGCCCAGCCCCTTTTCCTAATATTAACAGCTATAGATACGAAGCCCTTCTGTGTCAGGCACTGTACTAAATACCCTATGTGTATTACATCATAAAGTCCCCACTATAAAACTGTGAGATGGATATTATTATTATCCAATTTTGCAGAAGAGAAAACTGAGGTCTCCATTGATTAAGTAATTTCTCTGAGGTCAGACAGTTACTAAAACATTCTAACTCTAAATTGTGCCATCCATTTGTGGTTTTACTGCCACACACAGAGCTCTGAAGGAAGGAGAAAGTGACAGCAGAAGTGGTGAGAGGCTAAGCAAAGCAAGAGAAAGCAGACCGGTCAGCTCTGGGAGTTGAGGACTGGCCTTTGGGGACCTCTGGACTGAGTAAAATGCACCCTCGCTGCTAGACAGGAAAGGCAAAATGACATTTGTGAGGTGTCCTCTCCAGGCCAAGTGCTTTCTTACAGGTTATCCTGTTTCATTCACACTCTGATCCTGTGAAGTAGGTATAATTAATCATTTTTCGGATGGAGCTAAGGCACAAAGATGCAAAATGCCTGGCTCAGGGTCACATGGTGGGGAAGAGCAGGGGCTGGTATTTGCACTGTGTTCTGTCTGAGCCCTTGTCTGTGTCCCACACCAGTGTGACTCCCATAGGAAGCAGCATAGACACCATAGTTACCATGCACTGAGTATGGTATTAAAGCAGGGGAGTTCCTACCAAAGGAAAAAGATGGTCATTATTTCTAAGTGTTTTGTGTTGAAAACTCTACCTTAATCCCTTATTTTGAAGCAACACTACATAGGTCTCTGAGAAAACTGTTGTCCATTTGTCTATCATGAACTATGTAAGTGCTGGGTGCCAGACAGGCACTGGGAGGAGCGAGATGAGCAGAGGGCTGCAGGCTCTGCCCATTAGGAGCCCCTCCTTGTGTGTGGAGGGGAGAGGAGTAGGCACCCAGTAAGTGCCAGGCCCGGGGCAGGGGCGGTGCACAGTGCTGTGGAAACATGGGAAAGGGAGCGTCCATGACCAAGACAGGCTTCCCCAAGTAGGTAAGAGAGCTGGCTTTGGAACCAGACTTGGAATAATTACTCCACCTCCAATGTCTGTACTGTAAGAATGATCCATGAGACCCAGAAAAGAGTAGGGCACCTTCCTTGCTATGGAAAAGGCATTGGGAAGGAGTAAGGCAGGAAACACTAAAAAAAAGTAAATGACCAATCACGATAAGGAGTGTAGACTGGAACCTCTGCTGCAGTAGGGTGTCTGGTTGGAAGGAGGAAGTCAGGGAGGCAGGGGCCAGGCCAGGTGGTGGGTATGAGGGCCAGCCTCCCCGGGGGATGGAGAAGAAGAGTCAGAGTCTCCAGCATTGCTCTCTACCCAGCTGCATCTCCAAATCCCCTCAGAGCTTCAGTGAAAGCCAGAGAAAGGCCTGGCCCCGCCCCAGACAAACGCAGTCACAATCCCCAGGGCTGGTGCGCAGCAAGCGTATGTTTTAGAAATGCCAAGGCAATACTGTCTAGTGACAGTAATGAGGAAGAGTCAACAAGATGCAGTGAAGGAGTCTGCAAGGAGGGCTGGGGGCAAAAGCGGAGGAGATGACCACAATGACACTAAGATCGCTAACTGAGCCTCCTGCAGAAGGGCGGGAACATTAGCTCAGCCAGAACTTACCCCAGGAGAAGAAAGGACATGTCCAGCAGTGGATATGAAATCCATCCCCTCCCAGGCACCCAGATGTGAGCAGGTTCAGCAGCTGGAAGTGAAGGTCAGAGCTGGAACCAAAAGTGCTGTGGGAATCATGGGCAGGGGGTGTTGGAAAAGATGACACAGCATAGTGCTGTGCAGGCAGAAGGCAGCCCCCAAGATTTACCAGGGAACAAAAGAGCAGAGTGATGAGAGAAATGGGAGGGGACCCAGCATGGGGAGGGTGGCAGAAAGCAAAGAGGGAGAAGGTTCGTGGAGGGTGTGGTCTACAGGGTCTAGGGAGCCTACACCAGTTAAGTGGTTGAGGATGAAGCAAAAGCTTCAGAGTTGTCAATGGAGGACAACTCCATTGGGAGGTATCAATGGAGAAACTGTGTGTCAAAATGTTCTATGGCAGAGTCAGGTGACTATAGTTAGCAAAATGTATCATGTATTTCAAAGTAGCTGAAAGAGAGAATCTGAAATGTTCCCATCACATAGAAATGACACAATGACACAAGGCAATGGATACCCCAGATGCCCTGACTTAATCATTACACATTCTATGCATGTAACAAAATATCACATGTACCCCAGAAATATGTAAAATATTATGCATCCATTTTTAAAAAGCCAATTCTAGTGGATTATGGAGGACTTAGGGGATGAGGAAGAGAAGAAAGGCTTTTACTGTCCTAAGTCCCAGAGTTTATATCACCTGTTTCAGGGCTGGTGAAAAAACAGGAAGGATGTTTGTGAATTTAGAAATACGTTCTCTTGCACTGGGATTTGGGCGGGGGTGTGTGAGCCAATGGGAATGCCTTTACTTAATGCAATGTCTTCTGAGAGGATTCAGTCAGATGACTAAGAAGCAAAGATAAAATGCATCGAGACTGCAGGAGAGGAAACAGAAGAATGGAACAACAGGAGATATTCTGAACAGAAGTCCCCAACTGTTTTTATTTTTTATTTTTTTAATATCTGGAATGCTAATCATGGAATCAGCTGGAATGTTATCTCTAACTTACCTCTATCAGGAAGCATCAAGTTTTACAAAACTGACATAGCAGTTCTCATAGGAATCCCTTCTAGATGTCAACCTAGTGTGTGTGCCGTCATCTTTAAATGCTTTCCCATGTTTTCTGACAAATGTTAAAAGCAGCTTGTGCCTCTCAGAAAGACCAACTGCCCCTGTGGGGACTAATTGCATAGACCTTGTGCATGACGAAGAGGGTGCTACTCGGGAATAAGAAGAGGGGCTTAATGAATCACAAAGGTACATAATTTATCAAATAAAAAGAGTATGACATTTCAGAGTAAATTCCATGGAAAATGAATGCACTGTGTTTCGATGAATCAGGCACTGAGAATATTTCCTTGGAAACCAAGTCCATATTTTCATTAAGAGAGAGAGAGTGCGCACTCGAGTGAGAGAGAGAGAAAGTGGGAGAGAGAGAGAAGCTGTGGGATTCAAGTGCACCAGTGAGTTAACATCTTGTGGTAAAAACGCTGCCTGAGAAATTAAAATGATATTTGAAACATAAATCCCGAGTGCTAACAACTCTCGTTATAAGCACCCGCCAGAGTCAACAAGCAGAGTTTGTTTGCTAGGAGGTTGTTTCTGGAGGCCAATTCTTGAGTTCTCAAAAAACATCTGTGCAAACGCAGAGGGAAAGCCACAGCAATAGAAGCCATCAGTGGTTAGGTGTGTTATAAATACATTATTACTTCATTGTAATGGCACACGGGCCCTGGCTAGACTGTGGAATGACCTCACCAGCTGTCAGCCCTTGAGTTACTCTCCTTGAATGAGCATTCAAGATACAGCAGCGACTCCGAGTCGGTACCGTGTAAACACAGAGGTAATCGTTAAGAGAGGAACCAGGCACAAATTCATCAACATCTCACGAAGAAGCAGGGAGCCTTGGCCAAAACCCGAAAGACTGAGGGATTCTTCTGTCACACAAAAACACCGTTCAAGCCAGCCCTGAAGAACCTTTTTCATAGAACCTCCGAGCCAGCCATCCCCTGGGCTTTCTCACTCTGTCTTCCCTCGCAGAAAAAAAAAAGTCCTCATGGCCCAAAAGAAGCAAGGCTCCTTCCAAGGAATCTATTCCCGTAGTGGAAACTCGGAAATGCAAGCTGAGGCTGGGTGGCAAGGGTCCGAAAGCAGCTGGGCTCCTGGCAGAGGTTCCCTCCACGCACAGAAAACCAACGACTTGATTCAGGAGTAGGCTTCCCTCTGCAAGTGAAGAAAAACATTTTGAAGATAAGAAGACTGCCCGCAACTAAATGGAAAATGATGGGTGGGGCCAAGAAGTGTTAGAAACCATGGGGAAAAAAAAGAGGAGGGGGAAAAGAAGTGGATCACCTGGAGGTGAGCTGTCCTCAATTAATTCAAGTTTCCACAGAGCGCTGAGCAGTCCTGGGCCGGAGACAGGTCATGGGCATGGCGCCTGTCTGCACGGGCCTGGGAGTCAGGATGTCTGATATGGGTTTAGGGTCCTTCCATGGCAGTTTCAGTGTGACCGTCCACCCCACAATGTCCTTGGCCGTCCCTCACTGGCAAGGGTACGGGTGAATTTGTTTTTAATGAATGGGGGCATGAACCAAGTGTGGCCATGAGAGAGGTTCCGTGGACGTGTGCTATTAGCATGCTTTGGTGGGCAGTGGGGGAGGGAGAGATAAAGTGAGATTTTATTTTCTCCATATGCAAAAAGCAAAAGAAGCTTCAGCCTTGGTCCTTTGACTGACACAAGTATGGGTGTGGCTCTGGGTAGAGAGATCCAGAAATTTCATTCCACTTCGTACCCAAGATTCTGAAGGAAACAACCAGACTGTAAGCCCCGTGGGGACAGTGAATATGTTAGCAGTATTGATCATCTGTGTCTACCGGTGCCTAGTGGAAGCCTCAGCACATACAGGGTACTCAAGAATGAACAGATGAGTGATCACAATAGCCATGAATGTTCCATGTTTTAGGTTACATACCACACCTCGCTTAAGCACTACCACCCCTCCAGCACAGCTACCACCAGCAGCTCCTGTTGGTCAGCCTTTGTTTATAAAGGCTTGTTGCAAACCAAGGCATGAGTTTTCAAAGATGAATGTGTCTGTGTTGTAATCACTTGGGGGAAAATATCAGAATTTTATTCAAGGAAAACTTTGTGCTAATAATTTAGGAAAATATATAGTAAAAATTTCAGTTTAACATGTATTTTATTCCTTTATTCATCTGTTTACTCATTCAAGAAATACTGTGCTGCATAGAAGATTTAAAAACCAGAAAAAGCCCCTGCCTTCAGGGAGCTTACATTTTAGTGGGGGAAGTGAATAGTGAAAGAAGAAACATATATATTTGTTAAGGCTATATGTGTATATCATTATGGAGTAAAAATGAGCTTTATGAAGAAAAATTAAGCAGGATAAGTGCATAGAGAGTGACAAAGCATGCTATTTTGCATAGGATAAACAGGGAAGTCCTCTATGGAGAAAGAACATTTGACCTAAGATTTGAAGGAAATGAGAAATTAAGCCCTTCAGAATTTTGGAATTTCCTTAGGTAAGAAAATTCCCAAAGGAAGGGTACAAAGGCCCTGAGGTGAGTACCAGGTCGCCAAAGCCCAGAGGGATACTGCTTATACTTCATCTCTCCAAGGCCCTCAACCCAGTCCAGGTTTCCAGGCAAGGTGACAAAAGCCATACTTCTCCCTGCATTTACTTCATTTCCCTCCCTTCCTTGTGTGCCCCCACACCACCCAGCAACACATACATATACACAGCACCCTTCTCCTTAAGCCCAGACCAAAATCATTCATGAATATCACCTCATATAATACAGCTGTGAGGGCATGGTAAGAAGCCATAGAATCTCAGCTCTGGCCAAGGAGAGACACCTAGTTCCAGAGGTAAAGCCTCTGGCATGGAGGAGAAGAAGCCCCCACAATGTTAGCCCACTTCCTCCTTCTTTTCCTTTCATTAGAACTCCAGAACTGCTGCTAGTAAGTGCAATCCCTTATATCTGCCAAAACACTTCTTGTCAAGTACTTCACGCCATGGTCTTATCTCTTCTTTACAAGCACCCCAAGAGGAGTACGTAGGGCACCCATTTTTACCATTTCACAGAAGGTGAAACTGAGGCAGCAAGAGACTGTAGTCATACAGCACCTCAGTGGCCAAGTTGAAACTGATAGGTGAATTCCTGACTCCTGGTCCCGGGTTTCTTCCTGTGTACTACGTCGCTGTGAGGTTCCTCCTAGAACTGTACATGATGATAAATTGCAGTGCTTAATCCCAAAAGCTTTTCAGGGCAATTCAAGGCACTGTGTGGAAACATAACCATTATTACTGTGATTTTGGATTGAAATAAGAAATTAGTGCCCATACATACAAACAGGTTTGTCATTGTTACCAGCAGTCAGCCTTGGCAAACGTTGAATGCAAAGTATTGTAACTATGAAAGCTCTGGGTTGATGGGCATATGATGCCTCATGGGCTGAAGATGCCGATATTCTTGTTGGCTGGTTATTCTTCAGCACAGAGAATCCAAAAGCAAATCGTTCCCTTGTCCTCTCACAACCATACACAGCAAGGGAGGTGCAAGGCATGGCATGGTCTAAGATGGCCATGGGTGAAGAAAACGGTGGCAAGGCTCCAAGATCGCTAAGACTTAACTGTCACGTGAATGAAGCACGGTAGTAAAGGCACATCTCCCCAGGCCTAGCATCTGCCAGACAGTGTGCTGCCAGCGTTCCTTGTCTTGGGTTTCAAAAAAAGGCTGGAATCCAGACCTCTATGGCGTAGCCACCAAAGTAAAGCCACTTACACAAAGGAACAGTGGTTTTATCCTGGTGGCTGCTGATATTTTTTAAATCCGCCAAAGACTTTTGTAGGTAATGAGCGAGACTCTTGCCTTTAAACCCACACTGGATTTTAAAACTTATCCTGTGAACGAAATAATAGGATGCAGAGAATTAAGGAAAGTAAGATTTTTTTCCTCACTTCTTAGAACTTACAGCTGCTGTCAACAAGTTTGCAGGCGTTTGCTTGATCAACTGCTGATAAAACATGGTAAATTTCTCAAAATAGGCATTTATTATCTAATGTGAACTCTTGTAGAAAACTTAATGGAGGTGGTAAAGCAAATTTTATCTCCATTTTATTTATGGACTAATGGAGAAAGTTGACAAAACCTACAACCAGAGACCAGATCCTTGATGCCTCATTCAGCAGGACATCTCTCCATGGCACTGGACAAAATGCACTTGGGCGTACTCGAGATTCCCATGACAAAAGTCTAGCCATGTGCTGTCCAACATGGTTGCTATGAGCCATGCGTGGCTCCTGAGTACTTGAGATGTGGCTAGTCCCTACTGAGGCGCGTCATAAGTGTAAAATGCACACCAGCATTCAAGATTTATCACGAAAAAAAGATGTAAAATATCTCATTATTAATTTTATGTTGATGGTGTATTGAAATGATATCTTAGATATGTAGGGTTAAGTAAAACATAAAATTAATTCCACCTGTTTCTTTGTACTTTATTGAATGCAGCTCCTAGGAGACATAAAGTCACAGATGTGGCTTGCATGATGTTTCTATGGGATGGTGCTCATGTAGACAGAGTTTTTGGACACTTCTTTGGAGCGATCCTTTAGGATATAACCATTCGCTTTCCATTGCAGTGAAAATTCCCTAGCAATTGGACAACATTCCTCTCCAGCATTCCTTCTCTTCTGTCACACCTGAAAGCAAGAACCTGATGACACACATTTTCACATGTTTCTATGACTCTGTTGAAAGAAGTAGCAGGCAAGGAATGGTGCATTTTATTTTAATAAATTAGGTTAAAATTATGGAAGTAACAGCTCCATTTTATTTCTCTTTCCTTTGATGTCTATATTTTAAACAATCTAGAGATTCTCATTTCAGTCCATTACCAGACTGTCTTCTAGTACATTCTCCCAGTTTTGTTTTTTTTTTTTCTAAGCAAGAACATGAATCCCTGTTGCCTGCCTCTTGGCAACTCTTGACTCTCCCAAGGCAAAATTTTGGAAGACACTCATTGCAGAAGCACATAGAATTGAAGACAAGGAGGAGCACTGGATATTCAGATGTTAAAGTCTGACTCCAAGCTCTGGCTTGTAATGGGCAGTGGTCTAATGTGGTATTTACAGCTGAAGGGGGGTAAAAAAAAAAAAAGCAGATTGCTTCCAGAAGCTATGCATCTGCTACCCGGTAAGCCTGCTGGTTTGACGCGCTCAGCAAAGTGCATGAAGAACTCTTGAACGTCACAGTGATTTGGTTAATTGGGTAAAGATAAGGGTTTCTGAATAGCAGAGTCAGTTTGCCATATTGGCCTGGCACCCAGGGACGTGTGATGAAAAAAACCTCGGCTGTCTGGATGCATCTGAACGCTCAGTTATTTCATAAAGCCTGCACTGTGTATTTGGAATGCACATTTGCTCTTATGAATAACAGTAATTGTTTGGCTTGGCCTGCCTTTGTGTGACCGCCAGCTGGCAATGACTGGAACCGTGACACATGACACTCCAGCTGTGTCCACATGTTTCTGCCTCGCAGTATCCACTTATATAATTTGCTTTTTTGATCAACAGTTGAGCCATTTAAGGGAACTCATCATATTACACATGCCAGCTACTTCTCTGCAAATACTTCTATTGCAATTTCAAAGAAAGATTTTCATTATTCCTTGCTTATTATGGGGATGTTGCAACTTCATTAAACATAGTGCAGTAAAAGATACATTCCTAATTGAACTTGAATATTTTTCCCTTGAATACACATAATTACAAGACAATAGCTTAGCATTTAATCAAATGAACCATTAAAATAGTAACTAATGATGGTCTTACTATGACTGACAGACCTGACCCAACTATCTTTAACTTAGCCCCCGCCACTCCAACACACACACGATTTTATTAGGCTTGCTGTATTAGTTATTGTAATTAGGTTTGCAGTAGAGAACTGATAACTACCTGGGTTGTGGTAAAGAATCTTATCTGCTTAGGTGTTAAAGTTTCTGTTGTGCTACAATCTATTTTCTTCACAGAGATTTGGAAGAAGCAAGCAGAAATTGAACTTGACCCAAAATATACTTGTATTTTTATTACCTTTTCCTGTGAAACTGAAAACATTCACTTAATCCCTCCTTCCTGATACTGAAGAGTAAGGAACACACGCAGTCCTTTCAGCTCTTGGGAAAATTCTAAATTATGCAACTTTGGTAACTTATGGCCCAGCCAGTGAAACTAGGTCATTGTAGCCTAAAATCCCTCTTTGACTATGTCCCTTAGTATCACTTGGGTTTCTTCAAATTGCTGAGTTGATTAAATATGGTGAAACATCATATGGCTGACCAGAGAACCATCTGCTGACAGTCTTTACGGCCCAGAAGGACAGGTACCATGCAAAAATGATTCATGCTGGCTACTAGAGACTTTTTACTTGGAGGAGAGAAGAATTCATTTCATCCATTCCTTTAATACTCAGACTGTCCTGGCTCATGTAAGCAGGCAGATCTTTAGGAATATTGAGAGAATGACATACAGTAGCTGTTAAAAAAAAAAAAAAGTTCAGTGTGAGGGAGGGAACATGGAAAAGTGAAAGGTCTGTTAAATGAATCATCAAGAGGCTTGAGTTCTAGTTCAGGATCTGCCACTAAATAGTTACACTGCCTTGGGGAAATAAACCTCTTACTTGCTAATGCATCAAATGCCTGATTCTTTAAAAGGAGAAGAGGAAGAGGAGGAAAAAGAAGAGAAAGGGGGTGTGGAGCAATAGAAAGTCTTGTTCTTCCTAATACACAGGATCATTATGAAAACCCAGTAGGATAATAATTATAAAAGGATTTGGACAAATATAAAATATTCTGCAAATTCAAGGAATTATTAGTGTTTAAAATATCATAAACTTGGAAGTTAAAATTCAGGGACGTGTAAGTCCTGGGAATATACCTTATCCAAAGCTGGAGAAAGGTGAGACGTGTTAGCTCAGTAGATGCTGTTTGCTTAGGGGCATTTGAGAGAGAAAATCAAATTGGGAGTTGATTAAAAATTTTATCCTTAGACAATTGAATGTCAACAAATTAGTGAGCTGGGAGGGAACCAGAAACCTTATAGCCAACCCCCTTCATTTTACTGACAAGGAGACTGAGTCATAGCAAAGGGAAGTGACTTGCCCAAGACCACACAGCTAGATGATGGCAGAGTGTGGAAACTCAGCCCTTCTGACACACACTGACTCCCATCCTCTCTATTGGATCTTGGGAGAAAGCATTCTGTCAAAAGACACACAACAAGAATTAAGAGAGTTTCTATGGAAAATTCTCTTTCTGTGGGAAAATAAGAAGAGGTAAGTGGATAAAGTGCCAGACATTGGTGCATGAGATCACAAGACAATAAAAACCAGGATTAACAACCAGGAACAAAAGCTTGTCACATCTCTGGAGGGCTTTGATGAGAAGCGCCCTGAGACTTAGTGACCGGCTGTTGGGAATGGGGAGGAGTGGAAACAAGCAGCACTGAAGTCAGGAGCTTTATCCGATCTGAAAAGTGGTCCCTGGGGGAGTGACCACTAGCACAAACAAGTCTACAGTGCCTGGTGGGAGATGATAGGAAACAGTCTCCCACCAGGCCCTTGCTAATACTGAAGAGAATTTGGAGCTGGAGGATGTAGTACAGCAGCAGCAGCAGTATCCAGTCAGCAATGAGGCCTGAGGTCAGGAAGCTGACAATGTCATGGTTCTGGGTGGTCCATCTGCTTTGGAATAAGACCCTAGCCAGCAGCTGGGATTACCAGAAAAAGGGTTCAGTTCTTAAGCGAAGAAGCTTGCAAGGAATAGAACTGTCTCTGGCATATCTTGGGTACAATAATGAAGAACAAGGTAAGATATTCATCTCTCCATCAAATGGGGTAGGATTCAGGGTAGATTCTGACCTCAACAAGATGGCTGAAGCACAAACCATGGGAACTGGGCCAGCCTGTTTCAGAAGGAAAAAGGCATAGGAGGACTGGAATTTCCCCCAAGCCCATTTGGAACTCCGGGTTTAGGATTGGAGATGAGTTCCACTACTGTGGTGTGAGTCTCCTGAAATACTAGTGCCCTTGGTCAGACTCATAGGCTGAAAGACCACCATTTGAAAGTCTATAGAGATTACTACTGAAATCTGTGAGGAATTACTACTGATTACTGTGAGGAATTCAGGGCCTAACATTTTTCTCAGTTATGCAAGGACCTAATCTTCGATTATTGTGTAGGCTTTAATTACTATGAGGGCAGGTGTCATGTCTATTGGTTTGCCATTTTATGCCAGGTACATAGTAGTCATTCAATAAATATTTGTAAAAAAAAAAAAAAAAAAAAGAATAAATCTCCAGACTACTTCCTTCCTCTATTGGTCATTCAAATATTATTTCTCTGATCTTAAGATCTTGTCATACTGATGGACACCCTGACGGCTTCATAAAGTTGTCCAGGTCTGGCTTACAGCCAAGCAGAATCAAGACTGTGGTTGCAGTAGAGAATCTTAACCAAAGTAAACATGTGGCTGGAAGGAGAGGCTGTAAGTCTTTCCTTCACCATGTCACCACCTCTTCATATCTTTTATATTCAGAGCATTCACAGAATTTTAAAGGAACCCTAGGAAAAGAAACAAATTTTTTAAGAAGAGCGAGCAGAGCACCCAATGCTTGAACAACTGGTTATTTTATCTTTAGTATTAGTGAGAGGGAGGTATCAGGAAGAAAGCAATAGGCCAGATTCAAAAAGCATCCAAAATGTCAGTACCTTCTTTAATGTGGCCAAGTTGTTTAGAGAGCAAAGCTCATTTCTTTACTTAAACGTCCACTTACTAATGATTCTCTTTATCTCAATTTCTCTATTGCAAAATGATGATAAAAATCATACCTATCTCTTAGAGTGGTTGGGATGATTAAAAGAGTTTATACATACCAAAGGTTAAGAAAAGCCCCAGGTACATGATAAGTATTCATAAAGGTTATCTATAATCATTGCTATCATCATTATTTCCATCATCACTACCATCACTGTCACAGTTGAATCACTTGTTCAGAGAAGAGCATAACTGAAGACTGTGAGTTCCCTAAAGGTAAGTGTGGCACAGTTACCACTGTTATGTCTGCCAATTAGGATAGAACTCAGTGCAAACTAGGGGCTCAACAAATGTCTATTGATTAAAACAATGAATGCATGCATAAAGCCCAGCAGAGACTTGGTGGCTAAATGAAAGAGCAGAAAGGCCATAGTGGTATGGAAAGGCATTCTGAATCAATGGAAATCAGAGTTTAAATAGACGCCAGCTGGGCAGATTTTAAGGCGATCATTCTGCCTATGACTGAAAACTCCTGCAGAAGACTGAGCCACGATGGAACCCTGAAGTATGGTTCATGCCAAGAGAAGGAGAGCTTTGAAAGCCAGGCTAAGATGGTTGGACTTTGTTGTGAATCAGAGTGCTCACAGTTCATTCCCACAGCAGAAAACCAGTAAACACTTAACACATTTCAATCAATCTAAATCTGAGAAGTTGTACAAGAGTCGCAATTCACGTGAACCACAGTCACCAATTTTAGCATGCATGGGACAGGCCATTTACTTAACAAACTGTTGTTTTGGGTTTAAAATTTGTTATTACTATTTATTTGAAAAAGTAGTATGTGAATATCTTAAAAGTTTATCAACAGGGACTTCCAGCTATTGCTTGGGATATGAGAAACTGGAAAGGTCATTGCTTCTGCAATAATAACAAGGAAAAGATGTATAATCTACAAAATCGTAACTTTTCTTGAACCCATGAGAGAGTTGAGATTGCATAACAAACACTTTAAAAAGACAGGCACTTCTAAAGAGATGTTAGGATGCAAACGCTGACTTCCCCGCAGCAGAGCACACGGGAAAGACGATGCAATCATAACTCGTGGGTAAGAAGGTTTTAGTTAATATTTTTTACAAATTGGTAAATGCCAAGTTTGGGCTACTGTGAGAATATAAGAACCACCATGAGCCACAGACACAAGGGAAGTTCACACCCAACCACAGAATCATCTCCATTAATTTCACTGAGAAACTTTCCCAGGTGCTCATGGGACAGAATGAGGACAGGGCAGGAGACTAAAGAGAGCCTCCCTTCTGAGGAGCAGAACTCACTGTAAGTAGGCATCAACCTGCCCAAATCTCTCTCCCTCCAGAACAAAGCCTTAGAGGTCCCTCAGATGTAAGAAAGAAAGTTTGATTGAAAAAAGGAAGTACAGTGTGATGAAAATGGTAAAAATACAGATAACTGTATTATCTGTATCAGTTTTAGAGCATTTAAAGATTAGAGAAAATGTTATAAAATTAATAAAATGTCTAAATCAAAAATAGTAGCAATGTATAAACGTATAAAATAGTAGCAATTTAATTAAGACAGTGTTATATTAGTGAAGCATAGACACCTTGATCAATGCAACAGAATAAAGAATCCAGAAATAGATCCATACGTACATATGATCAATCAATTTTTGAACAACATACAAAGGCAACTAAATAGTAATATAGGCCCACCACAAATTCTCACCCAGGATTATTGTAACAGCACTATACCTAGGTTTAGCTTAGTAAAACTGCTAAGAACTAAAGTCAAAGATCTTAAAAGTACCAGGAGGAAAAAAATTACCCTCAAAGGACAACTTAAAAACAGAAAATACAGAAAACAGAAGATAAGGAAATAACATCTTCAAAGCTCTTATAGAAAATAACTGAAAATCTAGAATTCTATAGCTATATGAAATAATTTTCAAAAATAAATATAAGATACTTATTTTGGTTAGGATCTAGAAAGATGTAAAAGGTCATTGTTCTCATGGTAAAAGTAATCTAGATGAAGTAAAATCATATTTTTATTTTTCTAGCCAGCTGCCAAAGAATACTATAACTAGCCAGCTGGCAAAGAATTGTATAACTAAGGAATCTTTGACAAACTGAGTTTCAGAGTTTCAAATGATTCCCTCATAAATGAACAGAGAGCCATAGCAGCTTTTGTACCTAAAGAATGGTCATTTCTAGTGCTAGTGGATGGGAAAACCAGCTTCCCATAAAGACTCACCATGGATAAGGAGGAATCAGACAAACCCTAGAATACCATATAAGTTGGAAGGACAGATCAGAAGCTGGAGAAGCCCTAACTGCAAAAATAAAATTGTATATCTAAAAAATATGTAGCCTTATCATATTCCTGAATTTTTGCCAAGAAAGCAGTAGTGGAGAGGGTCTGGAAGTCTAATATTGCTGAGTTTTCATATTTTCACAGTAATTGTATTCTTGGGCCCTGTTTCATTGAATCCAAAGGTAAACCAACTATATTTTGAACAGCAGCACAAACTCCTCTCAATTCCAATTAAAAGATCAAAAATGTAGTTATAAGAAAAGTTAGGGGTTGAGCTATTCACAGGTGAACTCAATATAATTAAAGCTACAATTGTATTTGATTTGAGGAAGAACCTAAATAGTCAGTGCTTCACCCTAACTGCTCAACAAAGGAAAGGGGTTTCAATCTCTAGTAAATCAGCAAAACAAACAATATTATACTTTATTCTTTTACTCACAACCTCTAGAAAAAAATTTAAAGTACAAAGCTTACAAAACAAAAAACTAGGAAAATGTAATAATAATTAAAACAAAACATAGTCAATAAAAGCAGAACTGCAGATGACACAACTCCAGAAATTAGCAAAAAAAGAACTTTAAGAACACATAAATATGTTAAGAAACTCACAGAAAAAGACGAATATAGTAGAGGAAGAAATGAAGTATTTCAGGAAAGCAATAGAAAATATTTAAATGTTCACATTTTACAACTGAACAATGTAATTTCTGGAATGAAAAATCCACTGACTGGCCTTAGTAGTAAGCTGGACACTGAAGAAAATTAAGTGAGCTTGAAGGCAAGTAAACAGAAATTACCCAAGCTAAAGAAGAGTGAGAAGAGATTAGAAAAAAGAAAGAAGCAGAGCATCTGTAATCCTTAAGATAATATCAATCAATCTAACGTACATAAATAAAGAATCCCAAAGGAAGAGGAGGAAACAAAGGGAAGAAAAATATATTTAAAGAAATAATTGTCTAAATTTTCCAAAGTTTAATGAGAAAACAACCCCTAGATCCAAGAATTTCAATGAACCCTAAGTAGAATAAATAAAACAAACAAAAATATCATACCTGGGCACGTCATTATGAAATTGCCAAAAATCATAGAGAGAAAAATCACAAAGCCAGTCAGAGGAAAAGAGTATGCATTATATACTGGAAAACAATAAATTCATTTTGTGAAGAGCAAAGAAAATAATAACGTATGTGGATAGGTCATGATACTGACTTTTTAAGGCTATGCATATTCTCTTAAGTACTTCTCTCCTGCATGTGGTGTGAAAAAGAACAGAGGCCCTATAAAGTCTTATAGAGGGGATAACGATAGCGAGACTAAGTAGAAACATGAAGTCCTCATACAAAATGGCCATCCTTGCCATCCTTGCTGGTCAGAAATTCCATGGGGGATTGTTTACTACAGGCAACTTTACCTTGCAGTATCAGGGAATAGTATAAAGCAAAGCAATTTATAATGTATTTAAATAAAATTTCTACACAATTTTTAACAAGTCTTAAGCAAGAGCCTTATTATCCAGGTGTGAACTTTACCTCATTAAAGGAAAAAGCCCTGTGGCTGGAATCAAAAGGCTTGAGACCTACAGATAACTATCAATTACAGATGACCTTGCTCTGGTCATTTAACACTGGTGAGCTCATGGAAGCACAATGTGTGGAACAGAGGGACTGGGGGTGCTCATGTGGAGTGCTTTCTTGTCCAGTGGGCTGCAGGGTATCCTAGAGCAGCATGTTCAGTCCTGGATGCACACCACATAAAATGAGGAAAATTAACAAGACAAGACAAGACAACTCCAGAGTAACATGACTAGAAAGCAATGAGTGAAAAACTCATGTTATTAAAAAGTGATTGGAGGAATAGTCGTGGGTTCTTAACCTGGAATTCCTAGACCTAAAATCAGATGTATATTTTATTGCTATGTGCATATGTACTTTTTTTTTATTCTTCACCCCCAGAAGTATTCCAAACTCTACCCAAGTTGAAATAAAGATACTGGCAGGATTTCCTAATTGTTTTCTGTTTTTAGTTTTATTTTAAATTGACAAATAATTATATATATAAATATTTATGGGGTACAATGTGATGTTTTGATATATGAAAACATTATGGAATAGCAAATCAAGCCAATTAATATATCTATTATCTCAAATACTTATTGTTTATTTGTGGTAAGAACTTTTATCAAATTTTTATTTTTATTTTGAGTTCCTGGGCACATGTGCATGTTGTGCAGGTTTGTTAAATAGGTAAATGCATGCCATAGGGTTTGCTGCACTTATCAACCTGTCACCTAGGTATTAAGCCCAGCATGCAGTAGCTATTTTTCCTAATGCTCTCCCTCCCCCAACCTCACCCCCTTGACAAGCCCCAGTGCATGTTGTTCCCCTCCTTGTGTCCCTGTGTTCTCATTGTTCAGCTCCCACTTATAAGTGAGAACATGCAGTGTTTGGTTTTTTGTTTCTGAATTAGTTTGCTGAGGATAGTGGCTTCCAGCTTCATCCATGTCCCTGGGAAGGACATGATCTTGTTCTTTTTTATGGCTGCATAGTATTCCGTGGTGTGTATGTACTACATTTTCTTTATCCAGTCTATCACTGATGGGCATTTGGGTTGATTCCATGTCTTTACTATTGGGAATGGTGCTGCAATTAACATATGCATGCATGTATGTTTGTAACAGAATGATTTATATTCCTTTGGGTATATACCCAGTAATGGAATTGCTAAGTCAAATAGTATTTCTGGTTCTAGATCTTTGAGGAATCACCACCTTGTCTTCCACAATGGTTGAATAGTTTACATTCTCACTAACAGTGTAAAAGTGTTCCTATTTCTCCACAACCTGTTTCTTGACTTTTTGATAATTGCCATTCTGACTGAAATAAGATGGTATCTCATTGTGGTTTCGATTTGCATTTCTCTAATGACCAGTGATGTTGAGCAGAAACCCTACAAGCCAGAAGAGACTGGGGGTCAAGATCCGCTGATGGTAAGAACTTTTGCAATCCATTCTTTTAGCTATTTTGAAATATACAACACATTTTTATTAACTGTCGTCACCGTGATGTGTAATAGGTCATGAGAGCCTATTCATCCTTTTAACTGAAACTCTGCACCATTTAACTAACATCTTTCCTTTCCCCATCTGCACACACCCCCAACCTCTGGTAGCTATATTGGGGAGCAACCCTGTATAAAAGGATTAGACTTCTTTGGACAATGTGTTCTGGCAGAGGAAGACAGATCTTTGTTGAAATCCTAGCTGTGCCACTGAGTAATCACATAACCTTTTGCACTCAATTTAATCTCTCTGGTCATCTGTTTCCTTACTTTTAAAAACTTGAGGCCAGCTATGGTGGCTCATGCCTGTAATCCCAGCACTTTGGGAGGCTGAGGTGGGTGGATAACTTGAGGTCAGGAGTTCAAGACCAGCCTGGCCAACATGGTGAAACCCTGTCTCTACTAACAATAGCAAAAAATTAGCTGGGTATGGTGGCGGGCATCTATAGTCCCAGCTCCTCAGGAAACTGAAGCATGAGAATCCTTTGAACCCAGGAGCCAGAGGTTGCAGTGAGCCAAGACTGTGCTACTGCACTCCAGCCTGGGTGACAGAGTGAGACTCTGTCTCAAAAAAAAAAAAAAAAAAACAAACAAACTTGAGAGGGGTCATAAGGATTGCAGGTAATGTGTGCAAATCTGAGCACATAGCAGAGGCTTCATGTGTGGTAACTAGTATTATTATTGACTTGTATAAGAACACCTGAGTCAGGACTAATGAGTAAAAGCCACAAAGGGATAGATTTGAGCTCAGAGGTTTAAAAAAAAAAAAAATCAACAAGAACTATTTCTTAAAAACAGAATGATCTGCCTTCTGGGATTCTGAGCAACCATCTCCAACACACTTATGTACAGGCAGATCTCAGATACTTATGTATCTGCAGCTCTCAGAGATATGGTAAAGTAATTAGGGAGGGGCTCAACTAAATAACTTCGGAGGTCTTTTCCAAAAGTAAAATCTTGTAATTCTATGCTTCAGGCTCTGACATGCGCCTCTTGTATCTCATAAACATTTCTTGCACTTCTTGTGCCACTTATATTTCTAGAAATATCATCAGACCCTTCTGAAGAATGAAAAGACCACATACGTGAAACTGTTTTCTAAGCTATAAAGCATCATCTGCGTATGAGATTGCTTTCTGAATTGAAACTCAGCAGTCCGCATCATCTCTGACAGTAGGTTTTCCTTTCTTCTTGCAGATCTATATTCCTTCTTTTCAGTTACAGAGAGAATTGGGAGCCTTCCAAACACAGATTATCTCAACAGGGCTTGTTTCGTATATTTAAAGAGTTCAACTCCATAAACTGAGGAGTTGATATCATGGTTCTCTGCTATTTCTGATTCATCCAGAGGCACTTTTTTTTTTCTTTCTGCATCATTTAAATGAAAAATCTTTATAGTCCAATTGTATCAGGTGAGTGCCAACTCATCCTTCAATGCCTTGAATCCTGGTCCTACTCATAAGATGCATCTGAATGTATAATTTAAATTCTACCATGAAGAAGAACAAATAGTCCAGATGAGAATAAGCAGAAGAGAATTAAATTAAGAAAGTGTGAGAGATCCAAGCCTGAGTGAAAGCCACTGATTCTTGTTGGATAATTTAGCAGACCACTCACCTAGGAAAACACTTCGAAAACTCTTAACTATTTGTGTAACTGATATGGAAGCCAATAGGCTGGACTATGGCTGGGTGGCGTTGATAATCTCAGTGGCCTAGACCTGGAGCTGCTCAGCTCTGACATGGCTAAGCCACTGCACAACCTTGGCTTTTCTTCTCCACGTTCTGTGCTCTTCAAAATCTTCAGCCGAAAAAATGAAGATTGGAAGAGATGAACCAAAGGTGCCTCTAATCTTTAACAAGTTTTGTCTCCGGATAATACACATGCTTTTATTAATTTAAATTCGTGGATTTGACCTGAGCTATCCAGATTTGCTAATCTAACTCTGTTATGATACATAATCATAGAATATGAACACTTGCCTCTGATCTCAAATATTGGGGGTCCCTTATAAGGCAGTGGGTCCACAAGAGACAATCCTTAGCAAAAGGAGGACTGTCTAACTGCTGACACTTGAGGCTCTTTTCCCATCACCTGGATCCTCTGTTTCTCCCCTTCCTCTGGTCCCCAAAGCCAAGTGGGTGGACCAGTTGTACTCTACTTAGCATATGTACCTTGTCCTGCATGTGAGCTTTCTATGCTGTATGTTTGTTCTCAAATCTGTCTTTGGTTTATACAAATGTCTTCTGAGTGGTAGGTGTGGACATTGTTGATAGGTAATATGATTTGCTCTGTACCCTTCACGCCCCAAAGATAGCTCCAAGTATTCACTCCTTAATATGAGTCAATCTTAACAAAATTCTCATTTTTTTCATATCACTTATTACTTGCTGACATTAGAGTACAAATCTATTTGTTTATTGTCTGTCTTTCACACTAGAATGTAAATTTCCTACTTTATGGATGTTATCTCTTTTACTCACCACTATGCATCCAGAGCATAGAAATTATGCATAAAATTGTTGCAGATTATAGGGTTATAGGATCCAGAGTCCTCTGGTCTCCTCACTTTCTTTCCTCCATCTTCTAAGGACTCCATGAAACTCTGAACACTGCTCACAGAGGAGAAAATAGAAAGCCAGAAATGCTCAGTGTTTGTCTAAGGCCACAAAACCAGGCAGTGGCAGGACGCTGGGCTCTTTGCTGATGTGCTTTCCATGCTATTAAATCACCTAGAAGCTGTTACTGGCATCAATACATTCCTCAGACACTCTTCTCATTTGCTTGTCCATCAACAGAAAATGAGTTTCTTTTTAACATTTTTGTCACTGGTGCCCAACACAGAGTTTCAAATGTTTATTCTTTTCCAGCATCATGTAAAGATCTGAGGTCTTATGCCTTTCCTACATCTCCACCTAGGGCCATTTATTCTCCAGGGGAGCTGGAGGCCAAATGCTCCTCTGTTGCCCTCCAATCTGGGGCTACTCCAGAAAGTCCCATCCCTCCTCCCATTGCGACTGGCTCCCTTTGGGCCACCAGGGAACAGGTGGATGACAGGGCAGAGTCTGTGGCATCCCCACTGATGAAGAAATCTCCCGGATCACAAGTCCAGCTGTTAACATGAATAACAGTCAGCAAAGAGGAATCACAGAAACAGATGCCTCAAGCTCCCAGTTATGGTGGTGCTGAAGGGGTGTTTGGCAGGACCCACAATTCACCCTTACTTTGCTGAGGAGGCCTACACCCTGGAGATTTAGTGGAGATGGGCATGAGTGAAGACCATCACATTAGAGAAGTGCCAAAGACCCCCAAAGACCCTTTAAAAAGAGATGTCCCTCAACTGAGAGGAAGAGAGGAGGGATAAAAGAAAGAAGGCTGCTGTTTCTTACCAGCCAAGGTGGTTCCTATTTAAAATATAAAAGATGAGAGACATGGGCATGACAACAATGACATGCAATGACTGTTTCAATTAGAGAAAAGTCAATAATACGTGTTATGGATGAAAGATGGTTTGGCCATGTTTACTTCCACTGTCTGTTGTTCATAAACATGCACGCACAGCCCTGTCAGTTTATCTTGTGCAGGCTACGTGTTGTGTAGTAACAGGCCAACCAGGGGTGGGGAGGGTGGGGACTAACTGTTGCAAGGGTGGAAGGAATCTCTAGGGTGCAGAGTTAGGCAGAAGAAGAGAAATGCCTTTCCTGCCACCCACTGGGAACTCTACTTTCATTTCCTTCAGCTCCCACTTTAAAGAGGTAATATAAAGAGAAGAGCAACTGGGAGTGAGGGGTAGGAAATGCCAAAGGAAAAAGAAAATTTGAGACCAGAAAAAAAAAAAAAAGAACAGCAGAAAAGGAACAAAAGCAACACAAACTCACAGGCATTACAGTGGGACAACCACACATAGCAGTTTGTTACTGGCTTAGACATTTTGGAGCTCAAAGCAAGTACAGCTTGGTTAAAAGAGATAATTTGGGTTACTTATAGAGGTAATTTGGGTTATTTATGTCGTGGTTGATTTTTATTTCCATCTTTTTACTTTTTGTATTTTTATTTCCATCTTTATATCGTTATACTAAATTTTTACATCTCCATTTTCCACTTTTTCTACAGTAAGCAAACATTAGTTATAACAGAAAAAAAAAAAAAAGAAAAGAAATGGCTCTGTCACTTTTTAGCTGTGCTTCCTTGGGTAACTCTCTTAATTTCTTTGGGCCTTAGTTGCCCTATCTGTGAATAAGAATTAGAATACCATCATAGGTTTTGAGTAGTTATAAAGAACCAAGCACAGTGTTAAGCATAAATATTTAATAAATCACCATTTAAGCATATAGTAAATATTTAATAAATGACAATTTGGCATATTAACATAAAATGACATTTTATTTTTTAAGAAGAGAGGGAGAAGAAATAAATTCACCAAAAGACGAAGCATGTGATCAGAATGGCTCTTCCTATTGATCCGTCCTTTCTTGAAACCCTTATCACATTATTAAACTTTATTTCCTATGTGGTTTTTCTGTAAAGAATCAAAAGAAGCACCAGACACTCATGCCTCATGCAGGACCACTGAGCTTGGAAACTGGGTGCAAACCCTCTGATGTCACTGGCCCTGAGCTCACGGAGGGACAGCCTCCCCTTCAGGACTTATGGCTTTTCCCAGGCAAATGTTTGCTAAAACTGACATCAGACACCTCCCTGTGCTGAGCTACCTGCAGGAATGTGAGATCTTGTGTGCCCCTCTGAATTTATATCTTTTTTTTTATATTCTCACTCCTTGAAAAGATGGCACGTTAGCCAGATAACGCCAGTTGTGGAAAGCATGAAATACTGCAGTTCCCTGGTCCCCATTTCCTCCAGTGAAAACACAGATTGGATGATGTGATGTTCCTTCCTCCTGGAATGTTTGTTCTAAAGATGGTAGAGTTATTCTATTTTCCCCAAAAAGCCAGTACATTCTTCCCCCAGGAGTGTTTTAAGCCTGCATTTTAAGCCTGATTTTTTTTAACTATAAAAGAGGCTTAACTCTTAGTGAATGATTTCAGTCATCATCAATTTATGGAAGATAAAACGTTGGCCCTTGTGCTTTTCTAGGAGGTTGAGTATGTGTACTCTGGTGACACAAATGATCTAATGGAAAAAAATAAACAAATGAAACAAGGCTCCCTTTGGGCTTGTCCATAAAGAGTCAAGCGGAGACCAGGAACATGGAGGCGCATGTATGTCACATTTGTTATAGGACTTGGTGTGAAGTATGCCAAGAAACTTTTACTAAACTCAGCCTAGAAACTGAGATGTACCCAATTTGTCTGACAATACAGAGAGCAGAAGGTAGTTCTGTAGTACAGGTTGAGCATCCCTAATCCAAAAATTGGAAATCGGAAACGTTCCTAAATCTGAAACATTTTGAGTGCTGATGTGATGCCACAGTAGAAATTTTCACACTTGACTTCATGTGACAGGTTGCAGTCAAAATTTGTTTCATGCATAAAATTATTTAAAATATTGTATAAAATTACCTTCAGGCAATGTGTATGAGGTGTATAGGAAACACAAATAAATTTTGTATTTAGACTTGGATTTCATCCCCAAGATATCTCATTATGTATATGCAAATATTACTAGTTCCCAAAAAATTCAAAATCTGAAACACTTCTCATTCCAGGCATTTCAGAAAAGGTATATTCAGACTGTAGAAATATTACAACCTAGTTCTTTCTCCAAACAGCCATTATTTTGCAGGCTCCTAGTGACCAACTCCAGTAATGTTTCTTGGAAGCTATTCAGGGAAGTAACCTGAATGTGGTGTTAGAAAAACATTCAGACATGTATTTTCTGAATAAGAGAAAGTCAACTCCTCTTGAAGCCACTCTTTGCCAAATATCACTTGAGAATTACAAGAACACAAAAAGCATCTCTAATGAGGAAGTATTAGTTAATTGTAAAACTTGAAAGGGGCAAGGGAATCTATTAAATAATATGCTATAGAGAATATGTTTGGAGACATATTCAGGTTTTAGATCCAAAGACTTTGTCAGGAAAAAGAGGATTGAAAGCTCTTCACCTGAATTATTGCTCATCGTGCTCATCATGATAGGCTCATTGAGAGAGCTGGTAGAAACTTGGAGGGCTCATACTTTCTCTTTTCAAAACTTACTGCAAAGCTAGAGTGATTTTTTTTTAAGTGTATTAGGACAGACATTAAGGCCAGAATTGAGAGTCTATACATCTGTGGCCAATTGATTTTCAATAAGGGTGCCAAAACCATTCATGGGGAAATAATAGAATTTTCAACAGAATGCTGGGTCAGCTAAGTATCTACATGCAATAGAATAAAGCAGAACCCCTACCTTGCACCAAATAAAAATTTTAACTCAAAATGGATCAAAGACCTACATACAAGAGCTAAAATGATCAAACTCTTAGAAAAGCAGAGGTAAATCTTCATGATCTTGAATTTGGCGATGGCTTCTCAGCTACAATACTTCCAAAGTAGGAACAGAATAAATAAATTGTATTTAATCAGAATTTAAA
The DNA here is from genome assembly GCF_009764315.1 of Trachypithecus francoisi. Classification (NCBI taxonomy): domain Eukaryota; kingdom Metazoa; phylum Chordata; class Mammalia; order Primates; family Cercopithecidae; genus Trachypithecus; species Trachypithecus francoisi. The sequence goes on from NW_022681462.1 coordinate 16,726,499, forward strand.
AATTTTTTTGCATCAAAGGACATTATTCAGAAAGTGAAAACACAAGCTGCAGCATGAAAGAAAATATTTAAAATCACGGGGGGCGGAGCAAGATGGCCGAATAGGAACAGCTCCAGTCTCCAGTTCCCAGCGCGAGTGACACAGAAGACAGGTGATTTCTGCATTTTCAACTGAGGTACTGGGGTCATCTCTCTAGGGAGTGCCGGACAATCGGTGCTGGTCAGCTGCTGCAGCCTGACCAGCGTGAGCTGAAGCAGGGCGAGGCATCGCCTCACCTGGAAGCGCAAGGGGGAAGGAAATCCGTTTTCCTAGCCAGGGAACTGAGACACATAACACCTGGAAAATCGGGTAACTCCCCCCAATACTGCGCTTTAAGGAAACAGGCACACCAGGAGAATATATCCCACACCTGGCCGGGAGGGTCCCACGCCCACGGAGCCTCCCTCACTGCTAACACAGCAGTCTGCGGAGATCTATCCGCAAGGTAACAGCGAGGCTGGGGGAGGGGCGCCCGCCATTGCTGAGGCTTAAGTAGGTAAACAAAGCCGCTGGGAAGCTCGAACTAGGTGGAGCTCACAGCAGCTCAAGGAAACCTGCCTGTCTCTGTAGACTCCACCTCTGGGGACAGCCACAGCTGAGGTCCAATAGGGAAAGCAGCGGGGGCCGGTGCAGAGGCGAACGACTCTGTCTGACAGCTTTGGGGAGAGCCGTGGATCTCCCAACGCGGAGGTTGAGATCCGAGAACGGACAGACTGCCTGCTCAGGTGGGTCCCTGACCCCTGAGTAGCCTAGCTGGGAGACATCCCCCACTAGGGGCAGTCTGACACCCCACACCTCACAGGGTGGAGTCATCCCTGAGAGGAAACTTCCAAAGGAAGAATCAGACAGGTACACTCGCTGTTCAGCAATATTCTATCTTCGGCAACCTCTGCTGCTGATACCCAGGCAAACAGGGTCTGGAGTGGACCTCAAGCAATCTCCAACAGACCAACAGACAGTCCTTCTGACTGTCAGACGGAAAACTGTCAAACAGGAAGGACACCTACACCAAAACCCCATCAGTAGGTCACCGTCATCAAAGACCAGAGACAGATAAAACCACAAAGGGGGAAGAAGCAGGGCAGAAAAGCTGGAAATTCAAAAAATAAGAGCGCATCTCCCCTGCAAAGGAGCGCAGCCCATCGCCAGCAACGGATCAAAGCTGGTCAGAGAATGACTTTGACGAGATGAGAGAAGAAGGCTTCAGCCCATCAAACTTCTCAGAGCTAAAGGAGGAATTACGTAGCCAGTGCAAAGAAACTAAAAATCTTGAAAAAAGAGTGGAAGAATTGACAGCTAGACTAATTAATGCAGAGAAGATCATAAACGAAATGACAGAGACGAAAACCATGACACGAGAAATACGTGACAAATGCACAAGCTTCAGTAACTGACTCGATCAACTGGAAGAAAGAGTATCAGCGATTGAGGATCAAATGAATGAAATGAAGCGAGAAGAGAAACCAAAAGAAAAAAGAAGAAAAAGAAATGAACAAAGCCTGCAAGAAGTATGGGATTATGTAAAAAGACCAAATCTACGTCTGATTGGGGTGCCTGAAAGTGAGGGGGAAAATGGAACCAAGTTGGAAAACACTCTTCAGGATATCATCCAGGAGAACTTCCCCAACCTAGTAGGGCAGGCCAACATTCAAATTCAGGAAATACAGAGAACGCCACAAAGATACTCCTCGAGAAGAGCAACTCCAAGACACATAATTGCCAGATTCACCAAAGTTGAAATGAAGGAAAAAAATCTTAAGGGCAGCCAGAGAGAAAGGTCGGGTTACCCACAAAGGGAAGCCCATCAGACTAACAGCAGATCTCTCGGCAGAAACTCTACAAGCCAGAAGAGAGTGGGGGCCAATATTCAACGTTCTTAAAGAAAAGAATTTTCAACCCAGAATTTCATATCCAGCCAAACTAAGCTTCATCAGTGAAGGAGAAATAAAATCCTTTACAGATAAGCAAATGCTTAGAGATTTTGTCACCACCAGGCCTGCCTTACAAGAGACCCTGAAGGAAGCCCTAAACATGGAAAGGAACAACCGGTACCAGCTGTTGCAAAAACATGCCAAAATGTAAAGACCATCGAGGCTAGGAAGAAACTGCATCAACTAATGAGCAAAATACTCAGTTAATATCATAATGACAGGATCAAGTTCACACATAACAATATTAACCTTAAATGTCAATGGACTAAATGCTCCAATTAAAAGACACAGACTGGCAAACTGGATCAAGAGTCAAGACCCATCAGTCTGCTGTATTCAGGAGACCCATCTCACATGCAGAGACATACATAGGCTCAAAATAAAGGGATGGAGGAAGATCTACCAAGCAAATGGAGACAAAAAAGAGCAGGGGTTGCAATCCTAGTCTCTGATAAAACAGACTTTAAACCATCAAAGATCAAAAGAGACAAAGAAGGCCATTACATAATGGTAAAGGGATCAATTCAACAGGAAGAGCTAACTCTCCTAAATATATATGCACCCAATACAGGAGCACCCAGATTCATAAAGCAAGTCCTTAGAGACCTACAAAGAGACTTAGACTCCCATACAATAATAATGGGAGATTTCAACACTCCACTGTCAACATTAGACAGATCAACGAGACAGAAAGTTAACAAGGATATCCAGGAATTGAACTCATCTCTGCACCAAGCGGACCTAATAGACATCTATAGAACTCTCCACCCCAAATCAACAGAATATACATTCTTCTCAGCACCACATCGCACTTATTCCAAAATTGACCACATAATTGGAAGTAAAGCACTCCTCAGCAAATGTACAAGAACAGAAATTATAACAAACTGTCTCGCAGACCACAGTGCAATCAAACTAGAACTCGGGACTAAGAAACTCAATCAAAACCGCTCAACTACATGGAAACTGAACAACCTGCTCCTGAATGACTACTGGGTACATAACGAAATGAAAGCAGAAATAAAGATGTTCTTTGAAACCAATGAGAACAAAGATACAACATACCAGAATCTCTGGGACACATTTAAAGCAGTGTGTAGAGGGAAATTTATAGCACTAAATGCCCACAAGAGAAAGCAGGAAAGATCTAAAATGACACTTTAACATCACAATTAAAAGAACTAGAGAGGCAAGAGCAAACACATTCAAAAGCTAGCAGAAGGCAAGAAATAACTAAGATCAGAGCAGAACTGAAGGAGATAGAACACAAAAAACCCTCCAAAAAATCAATGACTCCAGGAGTTGGTTTTTTGAAAAGATCAACAAAATGACAGACCGCTAGCAAGACTAATAAAGAAGAAAGAGAGAGGAATCAAATAGACGCAATAAAAAATGATCAAGGGGATATCACCACCGACCCCACAGAAATACAAACAACCATCAGAGAATACTATAAATGCTCTACGCAAATCAACTAGAAAATCTAGAAGAAATGGATAATTTCCTGGACACTTACACTCTCCAAGACTGAACCAGGAAGAAGTTGAATCCCTGAATAGACCAATAACAGGCTCTGAAATTGAGGCAACAATTAATAGCCTACCCACCAAAAAAAGTCCAGGACCAGATGGATTCACAGCTGAATTCTACCAGAGATACAAGGAGGAGCTGGTACCATTCCTTCTGAAACTATTCCAATCAATAGAAAAAGAGGGAATCCTCCCTAACTCATTTTATGAGGCCAACATCATCCTGATACCAAAGCCTGGCAGAGACACAACAAAAAAAGAGAATTTTAGACCAATATCCCTGATGAACATCGATGCAAAAATTCTCAATAAAATACTGGCAAACCGGATTCAGTAGCACATCAAAAGGCTTATCCACCATGATCAAGTGGGCTTCATCCCTGGGATGCAAGGCTGGTTCAACATTCGCAAATCAATAAACGTAATCCAGCATATAAACAGAACCAAAGACAAGAACCACATGATTATCTCAATAGATGCAGAAAAGGCTTTTGACAAAATTCAACAGCCCTTTATGCTAAAAACGCTCAATAAATTCGGTATTGATGGAACGTACCTCAAAATAATAAGAGCTATTTACGACAAACCCACAGCTAATATCATACTGAATGGGCAAAAACTGGAAAAATTCCCTTTGAAAACTGGCACAAGACAGGGATGCCCTCTCTCACCACTCCTATTCAACATAGTGTTGGAAGTTCTGGCTAGGGCAATCAGGCAAGAGAAAGAAATCAAGGGTATCCAGTTAGGAAAAGAAGAAGTCAAATTGTCCCTGTTTGCAGATGACATGATTGTATATTTAGAAAACCCCATCATCTCAGCCCAAAATCTCCTTAAGCTGATAAGCAACTTCAGCAAAGTCTCAGGATACAAAATTAATGTGCAAAAATCACAAGCATTCTTATACACCAGTAACAGACAAGCAGAGAGCCAAATCAGGAATGAACTTCCATTCACAATTGCTTCAAAGAGAATAAAATACCTAGGAATCCAGCTTACAAGGGATGTAAAGGACCTCTTCAAGGAGAACTACAAACCACTGCTCAGTGAAATCAAAGAGGACACAAACAAATGGAAGAACATACCATGCTCATGGATAGGAAGAATCAATATCGTGAAAATGGCCATACTGCCCAAGGTTATTTATAGATTCAATGCCATCCCCATCAAGCTACCAATGACTTTCTTCACAGAATTGGAAAAAACTGCTTTAAAGTTCATATGGAACCAAAAAAGAGCCTGCATTGCCAAGACAATCCTAGGTCAAAAGGACAAAGCTGGAGGCGTCACGCTACCTGAATTCAAACTAGACTACAAGGCTACAGTAACCAAAACAGCATGGTACTGGTACCACAACAGAGATATAGACCAATGGAACAGAACAGAGTCCTCAGAAATAATACCACACATCTACAGCCATCTGATCTTTGACAAACCTGAGAGAAACAAGAAATGGGGAAAGGATTCCCTATTTAATAAATGGTGCTGGGAAAATGGCTAGCCATAAGTAGAAAGCTGAAACTGGATCCTTTCCTTACCCCTTATACGAAAATTAATTCAAGATGGATTAGAGACTTAAATGTTAGACCTAATACCATAAAAAACCTAGAAGAAAATCTAGGTAGTACCATTCAGGACATAGGCATGGGCAAGGACTTCATGTCTAAAAACACAAAAGCAACGGCAGCAAAAGCCAAAATTGACAAATGGGATCTAATTAAACTAAAGAGCTTTTGCACAGCCAAAGAAACTACCATCAGAGTGAACAGGCAACCTACAGAATGGGAGAAAATTTTTGCAACCTACTCATCTGACAAAGGGCTAATATCCAGAATCTACAAAGAACTCAAACAAATATACAAGAAAAAAAAAACAACCCCATCAAAAAGTGGGGAAAGGATATGAACAGACATTTCTCAAAAGAAGACATCCATACAGCCAACAGACACATGAAAAAATGCTCGTCATCACTCGCCATCAGAGAAATGCAAATCAAAACCACAATGAGATACCATCTCACACCAGTTAGAATGGCAATCATTAAGAAGTCAGGAAACAATAGATGTTGGAGAGGATGTGGAGAAATAGGAACACCTTTACACTGTTGGTGGGATTGTAAACTAGTTCAACCATTATGGAAAACAGTATGGCGATTCCTCAAGGATCTAGAACTAGATGTACCATATGACCCAGCCATCCCACTACTGGGTATATACCCAAAGGATTATAAATTACTCTACTACAAAGACACATGCACATGTATTTATTGAGGCACTATTCACAATAGCAAAGACTTGGAATCAACCCAAATGTCCATCTGTGACAGACTGGATTAAGAAAATGTGGCACATATACACCATGGAATACTATGCAGCCATCAAAAAGGATGAGTTTGCGTCCTTTGTAGGCACATGGATGCAGCTGGAAACCATCATTCTTAGCAAACTATCACAAGAGAGAAAACCAAACACCGCATGTTCTCACTCATAGGTGGGAACTGAACAATGAGATCACTTGGACTCGGGAAGGGGAACATCACACACTGGGGCCTATCAGGGGGAGGGGGGAGGAGGGAGGGATTGTGGGAGTTATATGATATAAACGTTATGCACATGTACCCTAGAACTTAAAGTATAATTAAAAAAAAAGTAAATGAAAAAAAAAAAATAAAACACATATCAGATGAGTCTAGTATCCAGAATATATAAAGAACACTTACAACTCAATGGCAAAAAGACAAATAGCCAAATTCAGAAATGGGCAAAGGACTTGAATATTCATGTCTGCCGAGATGACATACAAGTGGCCAAGAAGCACATAAAAAGATCATCATTAGTCATTAGGGAACTGCAAATCAAAAACTATGAGATGAGATACCACTTCATCACCCACTAGGAGGGCTATAATAATTTTTTAGAAACAGAAAATAACAAGCGTTGGTGAAGATATGAAGAAATTGGTAACTTTGTGCATTACTGGTGGGAACATAAAATGGCTCAGTCACTCCAAAAACGTTTGGCAGTTCCTTGAAAAGTGAAACACAGAATTGCCACATGACCTAGAAATTCTCTTCCTAAGTATCTCCCCCAAAAAACTGAAGACAGGTACTCAAACAAATACTTGTCCAAGGATGTTCATAGCAACATTATTCACAGTAGCCAACCCAAGTGTCTGTCAAGGGATGATTGGATAAACAAACTAGGGTATAAGTATACAATGGAATCATATTCAGCCATAAAATTGCATGAAGACTGATATATGCTGCAATGTAGATGAACCTCAACAACGTGTTAGGTGAAAGACATAAAAGGTTACAAATTGTACGATTCCCTTAATATGAAATATCAAAATAGGAAAATCCACATGAACGGAAAGAGGAATGGTGGTTTGCCGTGGGCTGGGCAGGAGGAGAAAATGGAGATTAATTGCTTAATGGGTACAAGATTTTCTTTGTGGGGATGGAAATGTTTTGGAAGTAGACAGAAGCGGCGGTTGCACAACATTGTGAATGTCATTGAATTGTTCACATCAAAATGGTTAATTCTCTTCTATGCAATTTTTTTACCTCCATAAAAATTAATTAATAAAAGAAAAGCAATTTGTATGAGAGACTGAGAGAGGAGAGCTGGTAAAATATGGCAGAGGTGGGTCCCCGTGTATCAGGTCACGTGGGTGATGCTGTTTCTGTCTTACCTTTCACCTGAGACACCCTCTATGCAGTAGCAGTTTGCACACAGCTTCTCTCCACGTCAGTCTTTCAGGCAGCAGCACTAAAAGCCTCCTCCAGCTCCAGCCCCTCCTTTTGGCTGTAAAAGCACATATGCAATCTTGAGGGTGGGGGCGAGAGGGATCATTTTCTCATAAGAGACCAAACCACCCGGGTCAGTGTGACTGAGGGAAAAAATACTAAGGTTATAGGTTAAGGAACTGAGAGCTACATATTTTTGTAATTGTAATGATTATAGGCCTGGCGTTTTAAAACAATTATTACTTTTTTTTTTTTTAAGAAGTGAACCCACAGACCTAACACTCGTTTTCAGTTTTGTGCAGAACCTTCCCTCTCCCAGCCTGGTTGCTTCTTAAGTTCTATGGAAATAGCTCTGCTGGATAACATATGCATAAGTAATGTACGGGCATCCTTTACCCAGGATCTTTGAAATTCACAAAAGTTTCCATGGCCCCGTCTTATCGCTCAGCGTGTTAATAATGCCGGCTAGTCGGCTTTCCTACGGTTCAGAAAATTTCACTCCTGTGGCTTCTTGGCTGGTTTTGAGGAATCACTATATGAGATGAGTGAACTCAGCAGTGTGCTGGTATTTAAACTGTGGTCAGACAGTTAAAAAAAACGAAGAGAGGGGTTAGTTCATAAAAGACATTCATGAATGATACTCTTTTCCTTGTCATCCCTAGTAGGGTATAAAACAAATCTGTTAACATCCAAAATAAAAACGGAGGGCTGAGGATTATTATTTGTGAATGTCTCACCTTAGGAAAAATTAAAAGATGCATTAAATGAAAAGATGCTTAAGACAATGTGGTGATTTTGTTCCAGAGAAACATTTGGGCCTTTTCCCTGGGAAAGGGGGTTAAAAGGTTGTCAGTGCTTTCTCCGGGGGCTCTGTCTGACAGTGAACATGTGTTTCTTCCCTTTAATCGACTCGCCAGTAGCCAGAAAGCTGCTTGTTTTCTGCAGAGGTTGTCAAAAATGATTTCAGTCTGGAGACGGTGAATGATAAAAGAGGTTTTCAAACACGGTTTTGCACTGTAGCATTCGCAGCCCCAGAGAGGAAAGATTGTATTACAATCGTGGTGCAAAGGGCCATGCTCCCTTGGCGAGAAAACAGAGCCTCCTTAAACCTGTTTGATACATCCGGGCATCTTAGGGAGCTGACAATACAGGGAGGGGCCCGACTAAGTGGATGCCCCAAAAAAGTGGGGGGGGGGTTGGAGTTGCATCATGTGGAAGAAAAAAACCCAAAAGCCTCTCCAGGTGCTCTTCTGTCCCACTGTCCACCTGTGTCTGGTTCTGTTTGAGAGCAGCTTTTAGGGCCACAGGTGGGGACAGACTTCAGAGATTCAAGCGGCAGAAAGAGCGGCTGCCACAGGCACTGCAGCTTCTCAGCAATGACCCTTCTCTGCTGAGATGTTGCCTTTTTCGTAAGCAGTGCTGGGTGCTTGGGTGCCATCCATATTTCCTCTCTTGGATTCATGGACAGCATAAGCCGTCACCGATGGGGTTTGTGTGTAGAAAATTCAAGAGGTTAGTTAAGCCTTTCTAAAACACATAACACAACCTAAGCATGCAGAGAAAAATGAGGCTCGCCATTCTCTAACATTTCCATCTTCTCAAGAGGAAGAAAAAATCAAAGCTACAATTATTCCAGATCAGCAATTCTCTTTTTAAGTGTTCTCCCATTCCTGTTTCATTATTCCAGGAGACCCCGTTTTTGGAAAAGCCAAAAAGGTATACTTGGAACATATCGAATGATAAATTCAGCGGTTATTTGCATTTCAAGCATAAAATTATATCCTTCACTTTACGTAAACGTAAGGATTTGTTGCAGAGTTACTTTGGCCAAAAGAAACTCCCTGAAGCATATGTGAAATTCAGTTTACAAAAACAAAATTTGATTTATCTGTAGCTTTTCAGGAACACACCAATGATATAAATCAAGGTGTTATTTACAACTACTCTTAAGAACTCCCCATTAAACTCTCAAACTGAAAAAGAAAACTCTAGACAAAAGTTTCCTAGAACCTAAGGCTGAAAACATGTTTCACACAGAAGGTTTTTATTATTATCTTCTTAATGATATACATGGATACAATTTAAGCTTTTCTTCTACTTGCAATAGCCAGATTCCATAACATCTCCCGAGCAGTAACTTATATCCTTTCTTTATTATTTCTGACAATATCTAAAACATTTTTAGCTCGCCAGTGGCAAATATTTCCGCCACTGTAGAAAGATCAGGGCGATAGGCAACAACTGTACCCACTAACCCAGAAGACCAAATAGAGGGAACTTGGGCAAGCTGAGCGCTGAGCTGGCTTTCACATCTGATTCTAATTTCTCTTCTGGCTCTACAATTTTATCACCACACAACTTATTCTCTGAATGTAATCAGGAAAGAAGTGTGGATGGGGAGGGTCAGAGGCACCATACAACAGGTGCACGTGGAGAGTTGGGTAACACAATTCAAACAAACATCCCAGACTCCAGTAGTAAATATATTGCTGGTTCCAGCTTTCACTGTTTAAAGCCAATGACATATACCCTGAGCTGATGAATGTGACAGTCATGAGGAAGGACAAACTTTCAACTAGTATCAACCACTGCAAAGTCTGAGCTGATGATCTTCTCAGTGCCAACATATTTGGCCAATGTCAGAGTGATTTGGCTAAGTGGGCTCAATAAACTATTTTCAGTCTATTATAGTTCGTAATCCCTATTCAGGATAGAGTGTGCTGCAGCCTAATGAATGTGGTAATGGAATCCTTGTGTATGTTTTTCCACAGCAGGGCGCAGATTAGCATAAGTGTCATATTCTGTAGGCTTGCCCACTCTTATTTCTCAGGCATTACATATGCTAGGGATTTTTCAATAGGATAATAATAGGATGAATATGGTCCACATCTGCAGAGAGAACACACCATTTTTAGAAAGCAATGTGTAATAAATCTCACCTGGAGGTGCACTATGATAGATTAACTTTGCACTTCTGCTTAAAAATGTAATATTTTACACCAAGGATCGTGTAATCTGAGAAAGGAAGAATTAGATTGAATTCCATGCAGAGTTTTAAAGAATGTTGTCATTTTAGACCATGGGGTTGAGGAATACCTTACACTTCTCCCAGTTTGCCATACTTGTGGCAAGTTCAAAGCTCTATTTGCATGTCACGATTACTCAGAGTTGATGTTTTGTTCTGAGAGATGCCAAATGGGAGGGAAAGATATTAATAGGAACGTTTCATGGAAAGAAACATGACAGGGAGGTGGTGGAGAGGCTGAAAAAGTAAGTTCACTCTCCTGTTCTGCTTTAAGAATCCTCGCTCAGAAGCTAAATAGAAAGGCAAGCTACAAGCAAATTTTTCAAAAAGCATTTTCTTCCTGTAGTCCTTAGAAAGGCAGATCTTTGCTAAATACCAATCAGATCATTCAGAAGTTTTCCTAAGACAGAAATTACACCTCATAGCACTCACGCTATCTTGCCTTCCTAGAAAACTGTTGTCAAACTTCTTTCTGATTCTAAATGATTTCACAATAGCAAAGATACAGACTCAACCGACGTGTCCATCAACAATAAACGGAGCCAGGTGTGGTGGCACACGCTTGTAGTTCCAGCTACTCAGGAGGCTGAGGTGAGAGGATCATTTGAGCCCAGGAGGTTGAGGCTGCAGGAAGCTATGATCACGCCACTGCACTCCAGCTGGGTGACAGAGCAAGGCCCTATCCCTAAAACAACCAAACAAACAATAAAAGGGTAAAGAAAATGTGGCATATACACCTAACAGAATACTAATTAGTCGAAAAAGAAGAAAACTCTGTCATTTGCAACAGCGTGGATAAACCTGGAGGACATTAAGTGAAATAAACCAGGCACCAAAAGACAAATACCGCATGATCTCACATATATGTAGAACCTAAAATCATTGAGCTCATAGACGTAGAAAGTTGAAGAGTGGTTACCAGGGGCTAGTGGGGTGGTGGAGGTTGGGGAGATGTTAGTCAAAGGGCACAAAATTGTAGTTCAATAGGAGGAATAAGTTCAAGACATCTATTGTACAAATAGGAACTATAGTTGATAATATATTTTTGAAAATTGCTAAGGGAGTCGATTTTAAGTGTTCTCAGCACAAAGTGACAATTATATGAGATAATGCATATGTTAGTAAGCTCAACTTAGCCATTCCACAGTGTCTATAAATTTCAAAACATTTTACATGATAAATATATACAATTTTATTTGTCAGTTTAAGAAAGTTTTTAGTAATAATCTCAGTGTCTATGACTTCAGCAAAGCTTAAGGTAAATGTAGAAGCCCCAACTCCTCCCCTCCTTTTCTGCTATCAATGCAAAGGTGGCTTATTCAGTCTGAATCACTGGCCTCATCAATCCACATAAATGAAACCCCATAGGCTTTTTTTTCCCAATGGCTCCCTGTTTTGGCCCCTCCAGCATATGTATTAAGGAGAGAATGGTGGGCTAAGGGTGAGATAACTCTCAATGAACCTGACTCCACATCTCCTTAGGGAAGGAGGTACTCTCTGAGAGTCCCCAAATTTATGACTTGATTAAGGAGAGTGTAGGTCTGTGGCATGCTCACCACTTAAGTGGTGGTTTAGTATGACTAATCAAAGAGGTTTTCCTGGCACCCAGAAAGTATCAATATATATAGGCTGGGCTAGAAAAGCATGTCTTGTTGCTTTTAAGTATGGAGGCAGGGGATCAGCCTAGGCCTATTAATCAGTCTAAGGTAAGTGCTGCCTCTATCTCGTATTTTAATCTCCTCCTTTCTGCTGTGTTAAAGAAATTATATCTGTGGCTGAAATAACATTTAGAAATGAAATTGTTTGCCAAGTGAATGAGACAATCAAACCAGTGGTTTGGAGTTGGGGATTAAATATGAATCTCATTTACCTTTATTATCCATACATTTCTCGCTAATCATCATAACTCAGACTATTTAAACTGTATTGAAAATGTAGCCAGTAATGGAGTGTTATTAATATTTGTTTGTAAGGGTTCCAGCCTGGACTGAACGAGTCTCAAGAAAGCCAGCTCATCTCCTTTTGTATTGAAGGGCAGGGGAGGGGAACCAAGATTGAGGATCTAGGCTGCACTGCTTCATTGCCTTCGTGGACAATCAAATTCCAGTTACCAGCTTTCTTCCTAGGCATCTGTTCCTTGCCAAATGGCTTCAGTGGAACATAACTTTCCAAAAGAAGAGCGCTCCAGCCCCCGCCTCTATGTTCACCTATCTTTCTGAGTCAGCTTTTCAGCAACAAATGCCACCACGCCAGTTAGCGGACAGTACCAACTACAGAAGGAAATCATGTTGGAAATGTCACTGAGGCCAGGATGCCTCCCCGCCTCCACCCACAGCCTCTTTCATCTCACCACCCATTCCTTCCAGTGCGGCAGAAGGAGACTGGGTGGCAAGTGTATTTAAGATTCTGAGGAAAAGGCCTGTTAAGTCGACCTTGGTAACTTAACTGAAACAGTATATGTGTAAATCCATTGAAAATCCCTGGCCTTTTACAACTTCTGTCCCAATGGAAATCAGATCACAGGACTGTTTACAAGAGACCACGATTCATTTGGATAAGGACCCATGACAGCATGGCCCAGGATTATTTGAAATTTTAGTAACCTAAGCTTTAAAAATATTCTAAAAGCAAAATAATGAGGGGCAGGTAATTGCCACAAGCTAATTACTTACGATATTCCATATATATAATCGAAGAACAATCTCTGTAAATGTCAACTCATGACACTCTGGCAATCACTTGTAATTGTTATTGTTTAAAGAAACATCAACATTTCCATTTTCCCCAACTTTAGTTAACCTGGGCCCTCCATGTAGCTAAGTGGGCCACCAGAAAAGCACTTTATGCTGTTGTTTCATAGCAGAGCAGGTCCTCAGTTTTGCTGCAATTTTATTGCTGTAAAAAAAGCATAACGTATGTACAGAAGAATTTAAATGTTAAAATGAAAGATGATGGGTATACTCACAACTTTCTGCAAAGTGGATTTTTCATTCATGTTTCAGTTAGTGTTTTTTATAAGCTTGGCTAAAAAATTCAGGAGATTCAAAAATGGGTGTGTTTCTTTTTCTCTTCTTCCCCAGCCACTTAGAAATAACGACTGTGAACAAATGAACTCCACTAGAAGACTCCTTAACAAGTCAGAAAGAAGCAAGGAAAGCGGAAGATAACAGTGAGCGTGGTCAAGACCCAAGGCAGAGGAACCTGAAGCCCACCGTTACCAGTGGAGTAGCTTCCGGTTGTTCCCTTGACTTCTCTGGGTCTCTGCCTCCAGCACCAGTGATCCAGAGGCCTCCTAATGAGTCTCAATTTCATTGACACTTAAGTGGGAATCAGGTAGCTTCTCTGATTATTCCGAGTGCGATTTCATAGCAAGAGTGGCATCTCAGTGTGGCGTGTTTTCCCAGCACCAGGAAAAGGCTAAGGAAGGATGACATGGAGAGGCCGGGGCTATGCTTCCCAACTCTGAACTGGTGGCTAAGCAGGGCTGTGGTCAGTGCAGGATCTGAGAACCAAGGGATGTGGAAGAGGGATCTGAAAGCTCAGGGATCAAATGGAAACCAATGGGGAGAGGGAAGCAGGGACATCTGGGCTGGTCACACTAGCAGACTCCCTTTGCAGGGAAAAGGCAGGCAACCTCTACCTGAGCAGAAGAGAAAAAGGAGCTTTGGGGAAATGGGCGGTGGGACTGTTCCCTGGGCAGCGCTGTCTCTAGGCAAAGCCAGGACAGAGGGAAAAAGCAACGTCCTCAGAGCCTATCCACCCTGCCCAGTTTACCCTCTTTTCCCTAATCTTCCCAACTGGGGGAGCCTTGTCATTGGTACCTTCTTCTCCATTCACAGGGATTAAAAGTCCTAAAATCAAGACAACTCTCATCCTTGAAATCAACAACATTTTTGTGTGGAGCTTCAAAGCAGATACGGTGGGGGGGCAGATGGGGACAATTTGGAAAGAGGAAAGAGAAGAGAATGCAAAAAGGCTGTCAGTGAGTGGGAGTGGAATAAAAGGAATTAACATTTGTGCTGGCAAATTCTTACCTGGAAAAAAAAAGTCTGAGAAAGGAAAAGGGAAGACATCAATACTTGCTTGACTAAATCTGACCAAAAATGGAAACATATTGAAGGTTAAAGGGGAGTTAAATGTTGAAATTTGAGGACTCTAAGACTAGTTTAAACCATATTTAGACTACTGTTTTTTACATTCTGAATTTAAAGTAACATTTCGTAAAATGTTTATACTTCTGTTATTAAGCTTTGCTTCTAAAGGGAATTATGTATTTCTTTGGAAAGTTGAAAATAAATTCGTTAGCATGATTTCTGTCTTTACAAAATGGGAATTTTTTTTTTTCCTGTTCCATGCTATGTATTGCATTTAATGAGGCACAGATTTCGGCAATTGTGTTCAGGTAAGAAAGACTACAGGCACAGTGAAAAAGCGAAGCCCCCTCTTGTCCTGGTTTGGAACAAATGCTGTAAGATAAAAATTCCCCAGAAGGACATCATTAAATCTCGACTTCTTCAACAGCCTCTGATGATAGAATGAGTCAGAGAAAGAAGAACATTTAAGATGAGTGGTAGAATCAAAGTTACTGGTAAAGAAAGTCTCAGTAATTAAGGGGCAAATGAATTCATAAAAACATTAAGCCATGAACAGGTTTTTTCTTAAGTTCCTGTTTATTTTTGGAAAGTACAACACTTGGTTCCTGAATTTGGCTAGTGCAAAGTTTTAAGAGCAAACATATTTTCCATTTTAGACTGACACATCTCATGTTTTTTTCTCTTAGTAATACACAGAGTGTCTATATTCTAATCTGGCAAAATTTTTGTCTTCTTATATCACTGTTTTTGGTCTCAAACCACTCGAATCCTTTTTGGACAGCAAATGAAAACTAACTACTATTATTTACAAAATTCATGAGAAAATATATTGGTGAAGTTCAAGAACTGGGAAAGATATATATTAGAGCATTGAAAATGTTTTCAGATTCATTCGTAATTTTCTGAAAAATTTCTCCAGATCTTCAGCTGATCAAGCACGGAACAGGAACGGCAGATAAGTAAAATTACATGTTTTATTTAAAAAATGGTTTTCATCAAGCCATGACACAGTTCAATTCCTTCTAAACACAGTGAAGATATAGTTATCCCTTTTCATCTCTTCTCTTAGAATGTTACTCTGATTTTGTTATTTTGTTACTGTTAGTATAAGAAACCCCAGGCCAGGCACAGTGGTTCACGCCTGTAATCCTAGCACTTTCAGAAGTAGAGGCAGGTGGAGGAGTTCGAGACCAGCCTGGGCCACAGTGAAACCCCGTCTCTACTAATACAAAAAACTAGCTCGGCATGGTGGCACACGCCTGTAGTCCCAGCTACTTGGGAGGCTGAGGTGGGAGAATTGCTTGAACTTGGGAGGTGGAGGTTTCCGTCAGCTGAGATCGTACCACTGCCCTCCAGCCTCGGCAACAGAGCGAGGCTCCGCCTCCAGAAAAAAAGAAAACAAACAAAAAAAAACCCAGATTGTGTCCTCAGGTTGTCTAACATACAGTTTCAGTCAGGATAAGGCACATGAAGCTGTGGCAAATGACTGCTAATCTCAGTGGTTTTACAGGGCATGTTTACTTTTTGCTAATGCTGCATTTCCTGTGTAGAAAAGCTTATCTCATTGTAATCACTCAGGGATCCAGGCGATAGAGACTCTATCCTGACACCCGCTTTGGGGCAAGTTATGCACTAGGACTTAAAATGTTTCCCAGGAAGCTTTAAGCGTGCATCACCATCATGCACTTTTCATGGGCAAAAAAAAGCAAGTCATGTGAATACTTAACTTCAAAAAGAAAAATGAAATCCTTCCATATACCTAAAAGGAAAACTGGATAATTTAACAGTCTAAATGTTTATCCTTTCCTTTCCTTTTTTTTTTTTTTTTTTGAGACAGAGTTTCGCTCTTGTTGCCCAGGCTGGAGTGCAATGGCGCCATCTTGGCTTACTGCAACCTCTGCCTCCCAGGTTCAAGCGATTCTCCTGCCTCAGCCTCCCAACTAGCTGTATTTACAGGCATGTGCCACCACGCCTGGCTAATTTTGTATTTTTAGTAGAGATGGGGTTTCTCCATGCTGGTCAGGCTGGTCTCAAACTCCCAACCTCAGGTGATCCACCCGCCTCAGCCTCCCAAAGTGCTGGGATTACAGGCGTGAGACACCGTGCCCAGCTATCCTCTTCTTATCCTCTCACTAGATTTACCTGAAGTCCAGAAAGCAAGTCACATTTCACTATTGTGGAGCACAGTGCTTCACACAACACAGATTATTCATTGAACTATTAATTGAAATTTGAATAATTGAAAAAATTTGCTCATTTTGAAGATCCAGAGGCTGCAGCCTTCATGTCAATCATTATATATTTATTAGGTGCCCACTGTGTATAATAACAGCAACAACCTACCAAGTCCTCAATATGAAGCAGATACTAAGCTATTTACGGTACTACAAAAGGGAATTATTCTTCCTCTAATTTAAGACACTGAATTATTGTGAGATTAACTAACTTGCCCAAAGACATCCTCAAATGGACCATGGAGGTAGAGTAAGAACTTCTATGGCCCTGCTTTATCCACTCCAGTGCTCCCCAGAGTGGAGCACTAGCCCTCTGACTGTGCTTCTATGTGTTTTCTGGAACAGATAGCTACCTGAAAATCTCCCACCCCGTGCCATCATGGTTTAGTTCCTGGCCACCGTCAAGTCTTTGCTTAAATAGTAGGCCTTGTCTGATCACTCTATTTGAATTTTCAAACCCGCCCTTCCTCCCAAACCCAGCTCTCACTGTTCCCTCTCTTGTTTAGTCTGCTCCCAAGCCTTGTCATTTTCTCTCTCCCCAACTAGAATGTACTAAGAATGGGGAATTGGTCTGCTTTATTCATTGCTACTTCCTCCATGTTTAGAACAATGCCTTCCATGTACTAGATACTCAATAAATATTTATCAAATGGATGAATGAATGAATGATGGAATGATATCTAGCAGTACACAGGATGCTTTTAGATGAAACATAAGCGTTTATCATTTATAATTATTTATTGTGTTCTATATTAGAAAAAGTTTAACTAGCACATCGAAGCATGCTTTTGAAGTTATTGTCAGTACTGATATCATGCTTTCTTTTAAATGCTTTCTACCTTGGTCCGAGCAGGAGTTGTAGAGTCCATACATAGATGAAATTCACTGAGTAATGCACTTAAGAGTATTTCATTTTACTCTGTGAAATTCTCCAATTTAAAAATAAAGAATGGCCAGGCTTTTGCCTGTAATCCCAGAACTTTGGGAGGCCAAGGTGGGCAGATCACTTGAGCCCAGGAGTTTGAGACAAGCCTGGATAATATGGTGAGAACTTGTCTCTACAAAAAATAGCCAGGAATGGTGGTGCATGTCTGTAGTCTCAGCTATTAAGGAGGCTGGGATGGGAGGATCACTTGAGCCTAGGAGGTAGAGGTTGCGGTGAGCAGAGATTGCACTACTGCATTCCAGCCTAAGCAACAGAGGGAGACCCTGTCTCAGAAAGAAAAATAAATAAATAAAATAAAAATAAAAAACATTTTTGGCTGGGCACAGTGGCTCACTCCTGTAATGCCAGCACTTGGGGAGGCCGAGGTGAACGGATCACTTGAGGCCAAGAGTTCAAGACCAGCCTGGCCAACACAGTGAAACCCTGTCTCTACTAAAAATACAAAAATTAGCCAGGTGTGGTGGCACGTGCCTGTAGTCCCAACTACTCAGGAGACTGAGGCACAAAAATCACTTGAACCAGGGAGGCAGAGGCTACAGTGAGCCAAGATCATATCACTGCATTCCAGCCTAGGTGACAGAGCCAGACTCCGTCTCAAAAAACTAAAACTAAAAATAAAATAATTAACATTTAGATAAAACTATGGTAAAGAAAGCTAATATAAATAAAACTATTAAGCATTTGATACTTTGGACAGTGTCAGGAATGACGGAAATTTTGTAATCATGTTGCTACTACTTCAGTGTCAAAGGGTTGTCAGTGGAGAGACAAATAATAATATATTGCCACAGGAGATATTTGTCATCTGTATAATTTGGACAACAAGTGGCCCGTGACTTCAGAGGAGAGGAAAACCCTGGCACAGCACAGTGGTCAGGCGTGGGGGTGGGGGAGTTTGTCCGGGAAGGATGCGCCAGGCACAGGGAGCAGGTGTCCTGGGGCAACACCGCATGGCCATCTCAAGTCAGGCACTGAGGTAGGTACATGAAATCACTGTTTCAGAACCCAACTTTTACATTCAATATACTCAGTGTTGCATCCAGCAGGTTCCCAGGGGAAAGGAGAACACCCGCTTCTTTCTGATCCTCACTGAATATCTAAAATCTGGATGCCATGCCTCCCGCCTTCTCCGTTCTGACATCAGGCCATGGGCAGCACTTCTCTGGGATGAAAGTCCTTTGGAGATTGAGTTTTGTGGTGCCTTCATCTGCCTGTGGAATAAACACTGCTTGTTTTAGCAAAGGGACCCAAGGTAGAGCACCCTGGTTGCCAGCACCATTTCTGATCTTCAGCTACCACAGAGAAAGCCATGAGATGGTTGAGCCATGAAGGCAAAATAGTCATTGCACGAGAGCAAGGAAGACAAAGTAAAATTCCTCTCTTTCGGCACTTTCTCTTCTAATGAGCAGCATCTCCTGGTTCACTAACTGTGGGGTGGAGAGCACCACAGCAGTAAATTGGAACAATGATTGTGAAAGATACATTCTTTGCCATGCAAAGCCATTCACCAGGAGCTGGCGACAGCATAACACTCCTTTTACACAGACTCATCAAAGGCTCCAGAGTCAGTGCCCTTTTATTTAATTTGCATGACACTAGAGAGTTATTGACAAAAAATAATAACCAAGTGTTTCCCCTGAGACTGTCTTAGTTTGTGTTCAATTAAAACTAGATACTCAGAGTTGGCACCTGGCTCAATCCGCCAAATGGCTTTTGTGCTTCTTGGCTGCACTCACACCAGGGGAGGAAACCGCTGGCAGGGAAAGTGAAGAGTACCATGAGTCACCCTCCGACAGCTGCCCTTTGAAGCCAGCTCCCTGGGCCACCTCCCCAAATGCACCTTCTGCCACACTGGTCTCCTTTCATCTTGATTCAAGTCTGAGAGAAGAGAAAGTGTAACTTTCAAATATATTTGTGAAGAAAATGCAAGCTCATTGTGAAAAGAAAAAGGAGGGTGAGGGGAGGACTGGTTATACTTATAGCCACCTGATTGCTCCCAGTTTTTCAGGCTTAATTGTTTGGAGGAAGAAAAAAAGAGCAATTTAGAGGGGAAAAAAAGAAAAAGACAAAGCATGCATTTTGCCATCTGTTTTAGCAAGAAATTCCTTTAGTCTGATGCAATCAATTACACTTGGATTGTATTTTTTTAAAATTACGGGTACATTAAGCTCTCTGGCAATGATTTTCCACCTTGTCTGACATTCTATTTACACATATCCAAGGAAACCCTATAGTAACTGACCTGAAAGCCCCAACTTTGCTAGAAAATGTGTCTTCCAAGGGGGTTTTGTTACTCTAGGTACCAGAAAGTGTTGGTTCTCACACTTCCTCCGTGAAGCCTGCTCTGGAGTCAGAAAAGTACAATGAAGAATATTTCATTCTCCCACAATTATTTCATATTTATCTTTTTTCCTTTCAACATAAAGCTCCTTGAGGACAAGGGCAACACAACTTTGCCATGATGGGCTTCCCATCAACTGATAGGAAACCTCATGCCAGGGCCGTTTCATGGCTCTGCTGGAGCTTTTATTAAGTCCACCCACTCAACACTATTGTTGAACCAATTCTTGCAAAAGATCCCACGTTAACAGAAACAAACAAATGCGAAGTCCATCAGTCAATTCAGATTTTAAAACATGTGTCACCACACGCAACACAGACCTGGGGACAGTTAGATGCATCTGCAACTTGCTAATGTAATTCCCTCTACCTCGCTATTTGCCATCATGCACCAAATTTATTTTACACTCTTGGTTAAGCGGTCACATGTTAATATAAGAAGAGAGTAGTCATATACATATACATTACATGCACACATATATATGTATTATTTTGTAATCACATAAAATAATAAATGTACTTTATTTTTAAAGGCACAGCTTCTATTTTTAAGATATTTTAAAGTATTTCCACACATAATTCAAAATTCATGGAGTTTTCATGAAGGACAAATAGTCAAAGGAACAGCTAAAAGGCCAGTGGGGCACTGGTGGAATGTGTATATTTGGATTTTAAGATGTAGCGAGAACCAAATGATCAAGAGACCAAATTGAAAAACTATGTTTGACACCTTTTTTCCTTCCCCTGCTCTGAAAGCAGGGGATATCTAATTGCTTCTGTTTCCTCCAATAATAATCCCATAAATAACAAAAAGGCCTAGTGTGGCTCTATTCCCTCAGTATCAGATAACTATCTTGACTATTTATGCAGTCATTGCATTAATTTTAGTGCGGGTTGGCTTTTTACTTCTTTGAAAAGAGCCTCGGACAAATCCTCTTTGAGCTTTGCATTGAGCTCGGCTTTGCAGCCAAAATAAATTAGTAAAGTCTAGAACTTTGTTTTCAGAGTTTGTCAGGTTCTTTCCAGTGAAATCTTTCCTCCAGTTCCAGATGTTGCGGTTTATTGACTTCAGCTTCTATTTTCCTTCCATGTGAAAATGCCAACATCTCATTTGGAGATGGCATGGAGAGCCAGAGGAGGGTAGACACAGCCAATCTGCTCAAAGGTGACCCTGAGGAGTTAACCACAGGTACTGGCATGGCACTTTAGATTGAGTCATTATATAGATATATTAACTTTTCAAATTCATTTCTTCTGATAACAGCACTTAACATAACTTGGTTTAGTTTGTGTTCTGCACGGACAAACTGAGATGAAGTGGGGTAAATTGGGAATTATTGTATTACAATCAAAATATCCAGATTATTGGGCAAATGTTAATTTGAGGCTCCAACTATTCGGGGAATGGTCATTTTCCACTTCTCTGTGTGTAACACAAACAAAACTATGTGCAACAACCAATGAGATCAGAACCAACTCAGCCGACCCAGAGTGACATGTTTTAGCTATGAGGTTGGTTTGTGGTATATAATAAGAGACACGAGCTCACTGCAGTGAAATATGGCTACTCTGTTCTCATATTAACATATGACTGCTTAACCAAGAGTGTAAAATAAATTTGGATTTCTCTATGCTCCTTTAAATGTCCAGGGGCAATATTGTCTTCCACTGGGACATACACAAAACATAACTTGAAAAGAAGTAAATTATTGAAAAAGCATTGGTGAATTCATTCAAAGAGTAAAGTTCTTTGAAGTCTGACTTTTTCTAGTTTAATATTCTACAGCTTTTAAGCTGTGGTTTATTGTACATGTATTTTATAATTGTATATAAATATATATATGTCTGTCTTTACATATATATGTCTGTCTTTTACTTTCATAGATTTTTTTATGAACCATTCCCACTTTGATATCTTGGTTGTACTAGCCTTATTTTCATCATCAAGCTAGAATATTAGCATTCTTGTCCTCTTTGAGGGTATTTTCTGAAGATCACCACCTGCAAGCTTTTTAGGAGGTGCCATCAGTACTCTTTCTGACATTTTAATAAATAGGAAAATAAATGCTGCCCACCAAATTGCCTAATGTCAACACTTACCTCATCTAAAATGAGTGAGTCAGTTTTCATATATCTCACGGCATGTGCTGAGAACCTCCATTTTTACCCACATCAATGTGCCCAACTTCTTTTCTCTTCAGGCTTTAGTCTTAGGAACTACAACTCACTTTACTTTTCAGTGCCTCAGTTTTCTTATCTGTAATATGAGGAGGGTGGGCTTAATGACTGCTAAATTGCCATTCAGTTACAAGTTTCTATGATTCAATAATTTCTCTTAGTTTTCCAGTTCCAGGAATTGTCCACGTCTTTATCAGAAAGCTCATGAGTAATCCACCCCTTGTTTAGCATATGATCAAGAAGTAGCAATAAGTATAATCAGCTGAGCGGCGTAAGTTGCTGCTCTGCCTATGGAGTAGCCATCCTCTATTCCTTCACTTTCTTAATAAACTTGCTTTTGCTTTGCAAAAAAAAAAAAAAAAAAAGAATTTCTAGTTTCAGCTTCTTCATCTGTAAAAGAAGAAGGTCGAACTATGTGTGGGTTTTCTGTTTCCTTCTAATTATTATGAAAGTAATATTTGCTTGTTGAAAAAAATCAAACAGCACATGATTCTATAAAATAATATGGTAGAGTTTCCCCCTCTTTTCTCTCATTTTGTTCACCTCCTCAACCTATATCCCAGTGATAACTACTGTTCAGATTTTTTTGATAATTCCAAGCATGTATAGACTTATTCAAACAGTTTCAATTATATCATACTTTTAAAATTATACTTTTAAATTCAAATTAAATTATATAGCATACTTCCCTATCTTCTTTTTTTAAAACAAAATATGATAAACACTTCCCATGACAATGCATATTAGGCATACCTTTTTTTTTTTTTTTTTTTTTTTTGAGACAGAGTCTCGCTCTGTCACCCAGGCTGGCATGCAGTGGCGCGATCTCGGCTCACTGCAAGCTCTGCCTCCCGTGTTCATGCCATTCTCCTGCCTCAATCTCCTGAGTAGCTGGGACTACAGGTGCCCGCCATCACACCCGGCTAATTTTTTGGGCATACCTCCTTTTTAACAGCTACATAGTGTTCCACTGAATGGCTACACTTAATTTATTTGTTACCTTCTATTGAAAACATTCAAGTTGTTTATTTTTACTTGAAATAGGTAATTTCTTTCTGTTTTTGCTGGTTTTCTTTTTATTATTATTATACTTTAAGTTCTAGGGTGCGTGTGCACAACGTGCAGGTTTGTTACATATGTATGCATGTGCCATGTTGGTGTGCTGCACCCATTAACTCTTCATTTACATTAGGTATGTCTCCTAATGCTATCCCTCCCCGCTTCCCCCACCCCACAACAGGCCCCAGTGTGTGATGTTCCCCACGCTATGTCCAAGTATTCTCATTGTTCAATTCCCACCTATGAGTGAGAACACGCAGTGTTTGGTTTTCTGTCCTTGTGATAGTTTGCTCAGAATGATGGTTTCCAGCTTCATCTATGTCCCTACAAAGGACATGAACTCATCCTTTTTATGGCTGCATAGTATTCCATGGTGTATATGTGCCACATTTTCTTAATCCAGTCTATTATTAATGGATGTTTGGGTTGGTTCCAAGTCTTTGCTATTGTGAATAGTGCTGCAACAAACATACGTGTGCATGTGTCTTTATAGCAGCATGATTTATAATCCTTTGGGTATATGCCCAGTAATGGGATGGTTGGGTCAAATGGTATGAAATAGGTAATTTCTAAGGTTCATTTAGTGTTAAGATTCTATAGTCACAAGCCTATTATTTCCTTGCAATATTTGCTTTCATTCAACAAATATTTAAGGGTATATATTGTGTGGCAGAAACTACTTTTTTACGACTCCAAATGAATGAATTATGAAGAACCAATTTGAATAAGCTGTGTTTAATGCATTTCCTATATGCAAGCAAACCCAAATTCCAGTGCATACTATAGCCAGGAAAGAAATAGACAATGGGCAACAAGGATATATGCAGAAATTACAGCTATCCGTGGTCTATCCTGGAAGGATAGGCATTTAGTTTTCTTTAAGAAATTTGACGAGATCCTTCTGTAATTCTTCTTCTAGTGTCTAAAATATCTAAAATTACTCCACCAAAATAGCCCCAAATCTTAAAATTTGCCATTGTATCTCCTTGAAGGACAGTAAATTCTAAAGGGTAATGCTATGCGTATTCTTAGGGCATGTCTTTTTTATTATTTCTATAGCACTTTAGTATAAGGTGATATTGCCTTGGAAATACCATGATCATTGTTATCAATATCATATCATTATTAAGAATGAGACTAATATTTATTACAGAGTGATTGGTCACCATGTGGCAGTACTAAGTGATTTGCATTCATTTTTGGGAATCCTTATAACTCCCCTGCAGGATACATATCAATGCTCTTATTGTACAGAGTAGGAGAAAGTAGGGAAGCCAAGATTCCTCCAACACCTGTTTTTCTCCTCACTGAGTTGCTCCAATGCCACTTTGAGTATATGAAACACAATCTGTCTATAAAAACATAACTGGAAATTAAAAAGGAAAGCCAGAAGGACTTTAGGTAATGGAGAGAACTTAGAAAAGATCCATGATTGGATTAATATTTAATGTACTTTAAAAACTATTAAACTATCAACCACCCCTTCCCCTTTGTAACACCCTAAGTTGAGATATTCTAGATGCTTCAGCATGCAGTTTCCAAAATCTTGGTTTTCAAGCCACTAGATTTTAGTTTAGTTTAGTTTTGTTTTGCCGTCATTGAGTAACTCTTTTCTGTAATAAGTGAAGATTATCCATCTTCCAACCTAATCATAAAACAGCATCCCGGCTGGGCGCGGTGGCTCAAGCCTGTAATCCCAGCACTTTGGGAGGCCGAGGCAGGCGGATCACGAGGTCAGGAGATCGAGACCATCCTGGCTAACATGGTGAAACCCCATCTCTACTAAAAAATACAAAAAACTAGCCGGGCGAGGTGGCGGGCGCCTGTAGTCCCAGCTACTCGGGAGGCTGAGGCAGGAGAATGGCTTGAATCCGAGAGGCGGAGCTTGCAGTGAGCTGAGATCCGGCCACTGCACTCCAGCCCGGGCCACAGAGTGAGACTCCGTCTCAAAAAAAAAAAAAAAAAAAAAAAAAGAAAAAAAAAACAGCATCCCACACTATCCTTTGTTTTAAATACATTTCTCTATATGTCACTCAGCATTCAATTATCCACATAAGGATTATTCATGTCAGAATTGTCACCTGCTAATATTTAATCTCCAAATGAATTTCCCCTGCTGACCAGGGTGGGGCCTTTCCTGCTAGCCATGAGTGTCAGTTCAGAAAGTCAAGATAATGTTGACAATAATGTGCATAGGATCTAATTAAAAGACATACCTCTGCTGCTGCAAAAGCAAACAAACACACATACAAACATATGATACCTCCTGAGGCCAAACAACAGTGTTTTGGGGATTATCTGTTGCTTTGGATTTTCTGCATTACCACTCCCTCCCACTAGCACGCAGAATCGAGAACCGGCTGCCCAACATGTTTGCAATGACGGTTTTAGGAGTGAAGCTGTTGATTAGCAAACGACTGTTGTCATAGCACATGTCAATCTTCGTAATTATCATATTTTCTTACAACAAGTTCTACAGCTGCTAGTCTATGGCTCATTTGTCTCTAAAAACTTGAGAAGTAATTGCTTTCGGTCAGGAGTTTACAAGAGCAGAACTATTAGAGTCCATGTGATTAGATACTATGCATTTTCCAGATGATAATCAAATCATGACCTGAAGGGAATTTTAGATCTTCTGAAGTCATAACCAACTCTCTTATGAAGGCATATGTAACTAATGGAACTAGAACCTTCAAAGCCAAATTACCCCAGCCCCTCCACAAGAGAATATTGTGGTAAATAAATGAACATTTTCAGCATAGCACAAGCCAAATTATCCAGATTTGGCCTTATTTCTTTATTTATTTGGATCTCACTGTGTTGCCGGATTGAACCTCACTCTGTTGCCCAGGCAGGAGTGCAGTGGTGTGATCTCAGCTTACTGCAACCTCTGCCTCCTGGGTTCAAGTGATTCTCTGGCGTCAGCATCCCAGGTAGCTGGGATCACAGGTGCACGCCACCACACCCAGCTAATTTTTTTTGTATTTTTATAAAGACAGGGTTTCATCATGTTGGCCAGGCTGGTCTCAATCTCCTGACCTCAAGTTATCTGCCCACCTCAGCCTCCCAAAATGCTGAGATTACAGGTGTGAGCCACTGCACCTGGCCTGGCCTTACATTTTCTATGAGCAAAACAAAACAAAACAAAACAAAAAACAAAAACGTTCTCACTCGAGGAGAAATACTCAGTTACCTAAGTGGTAAGTATCTCAGTAAATCCATTGAGCAAAGACATATTTGGCAACAATGCCAGACCTTTCCACCTAAAAGAGAGAGGTTTTGGTCCTTGTGAATGGACCACATAGCCCAGAGCAAGCAGAAAGTGCCAAGGTTCATTTCCATCTTTTGTGCAATCTTTAGAATGCATACAAACCTTGTATTCTACTCCATAATGTTTATGTTAACTTAAAATTGCTTTTTCCTCTTAAAATTTTGAATTAAAATGATGCCCTGAAGTGACTCACGGCATTTATCCTGTAGTTCCCCATACCACCTGGTGCACAACCTCATTTACCACCTACAGGTCTGAGGACCCAAAGTCATCAAACAGAGCTCTTTATAAACCTCTTTCTAATAATGCAGTTTCAGATATCAATTTGGGCAGCAAAGAGAGTCATCACCAGGGCCCAAGATGCACACAAACACAGGTGCCAGTATTGTGACTTCCTGGTTCTCAGCTGTAGGGAAGGCAAGATTTCTGATTGTTCCTTTTACTGAAGACTGTCTGGGGATCACAGTATCGAGGATGCATTTGCACCTGGTCTGAAGGTTGTCCAGGATCCTGGGACTCTTCTTACTTGTCTGTTTTTTGTGGTAGAGTCTGGCCAGAGCCTACTTTCTCCTTCCTCCTTTGGTCTATCCACTAACCAGGTCAACCATCATGAGACTGGGGTTCAAAGCCTTCAGGCAAATGAAGAGCAGCCAATTCCTTAGAGTAACCCCAGAATTTGCCTCCATTTCTCTGAGTCCTTACTACAGATGTTGTTTTCAGAATAAATACAATTTTTAGTCACCTTCTAAACTTTTGAGTTTCTTTCCATTTTAGTTGTTATATAATACCATTGTTTGACAACCCTTTCTTCCTGCCATTTCTCTCTAGAAAACTTAACTTGACCCATGAGCGCAAGTGTCACCTTCAGGCCGATGTCTCCCAGAGAGCACATCCAGCCCAAATCTCCCATTGCTCTTCTAGAATCGCATTTCCGGTTACTACCTGAGTGCCTCTCTTGCACCTCAAGAACAGCACCTCTCTATCTGGCTTTTCTGCTCAAGTCAACTCCTCCTCCTCCTGATTTCCTCTTTCTCTAAGTAATCATTCCCTCAGCTACCCAGGGTAAAGAAAAACCGGGTCTTGACATATCCAACTCTTTATCACCAGCAGCCAGTCCCATGCCTAGCACATAGTAGGTACTCGGTAAATATTTGTTAACTGAATGAACACATATATGTATGCACACACATATGTATGGACGCATATGTGTACATTGATTTTATTTTAAAAATTAATTCAATATCATTTGCAAAAATGCAAAATAAAACAAGGGGAGTTGATGTTTCTATTGCCTATAATCAGATGAAATAAAATACACCAAATTGCTAATGTTCTTAATAAACTTGCAATATTTACAATAGCCAATGAGAAAAATTTAGAAGACATAGAAGGAGTTAAAGATAATTAGAAGTTTTAACTAACAGTCAATCCATTTGGTTTAATTGAACACCTACTATTCTCTATTGAGTATCTCCTATGCATCCAGCAGATGCTCAGATCAACAGGAAATAGAGGAGCTAGGTAAGAAGTGATTTCTCCCCTTCAATAATCTAATTGGGAGTAGAAAACTATCCACTTGAACAACCCTGATCAATACAAGCCATGATGTGCCAAAGGGCTAATCTGTGGCACAGACTCTGAGCACATAGAAGTTATAGGTCTCAGGAACCCCACATGGGAACAGAAAGCATTAGTAAGCATCAGAAGATGGTTTTGTGGGAGCTGTGAGAATTTGAAGAATGGTCAGAGGGCAAGACTGAGAAAAAAGAAGGAATAAGGCATTCCAAAAGAAGAGCTAAGGAGAAAAGCTGGGTTCAAAATGCAGACACAGGCCTGGGCGTGGGGATGGCATGTGGGGAGAAGTTCACAGGACAGAGAAACCGGCTAAACAAGTCCATTTCAGCTCTAAGTCAGCCTGTTGGTGACACTATAGGGTAAACCTACTTGGAGGAGATGACCAACCTGTTTGGAGCACATGTGGAAATCTCATGATCTCTGTAACAAGTAGATACATAATGGTTGCTTTAAAAAAAAATACATCATATCATATTCTCTCTTTATAAAACTCTAAAATCCTTCTGTAAAAAAAAAAAAAAACATTGACTGTAGACATCATGATTCCCTCAGTTAATACTAGGCATTATGTAGGCACTTGGGAGTGTATATCATGTCTCAGGCCAGCATG
This sequence comes from Trachypithecus francoisi, assembly GCF_009764315.1. Lineage (NCBI taxonomy): Eukaryota > Metazoa > Chordata > Mammalia > Primates > Cercopithecidae > Trachypithecus > Trachypithecus francoisi. The sequence goes on from NW_022681462.1 coordinate 16,755,078, forward strand.
AAAAGATTGCCATAATATGTCAGGTGACTTCATGGCAATCTAAATGTTGATAAGCCAGCAAGGAGTGATTTTATTCAAAAAATTAATTCAATATCATTGCAAAAATGCAAAATAAAACAAGGGGAGTTGATGTTGTTTCTATTGGCCATCATCAAATGAAATAAAATATGCCAAGTTGCTAGTGTTCTTAATAAACCTGCAACAAGGTTGGTTTCCTCTTAGAAACGTAAAAAAAAAAAAAAAAATGGAGTATAATTTAGAAGGATCAGTGGATAGGGGTTATGATGTTATTGGTTCAATTGTACACTTCTCTTGCATGTATTTTCCAGCATCACATTTGATTGAAAGACAACTTTGACATCAAAAAACAATTACTCTTCCAATCTCTCAATTTGTTCTTTGGAAATGTTTTCTATCTTCCCCAGCCACTCCCTCTTTGTCTTAGTCATCATGACTTCCAGTTAATTGGTCCAGTCTCTGAACAAAGCCCAGCCCTACTGAGTAGAATTAGGATGCATGTTTGAGTGCTGAATTAGACCCAGTGGTCTAGACAAGAGAGAAGTCCTTCTCACTTTCATGTTCAAACACAAACAACCTAGGGTTGACTTGTAATCATCACACTGTTGAACACCCAGGCACCCTCTCTCTTGAAGCTCTGCCATTCCTAGGTGTCAATCTTGTTGACATAGTCAGCAATGCCATCATCTTCTCTTTCCTAAAGATATTGAGTGACTGGTATCATTAGCTCTAAGTGTTTCCAGAGGAGTGGAGCTCTAGACTGGGCTAATGTGATGGGGTGGGGCAGCTGGTGAGATGGCAGTGCAGGTTTAAGCCCCATTTTTCAGCACAGGCCTTATGACATTTCACTGAGCAACCCAGCATCTGGCTTACAGGTAGAAAGAGGTTGGGGGAAAGAAGAGAAGACATGCCCCACTGAGAAATGATACATACCATTTCTGCTCATATCCAGTTGGAAAGGATGTAACACCTAGCTGCAAGGGAGGCTGAGATATGTAGGATTTAGCTAAGTGGCCATGATTCCCCTAAAAATCCTACCATCATAAAAGTAGATGATCAGGAAAAATAGCTTTCATACAAGACACAGAGAGATTGTTTTCCTAAATATCTAATCACACACTTCTCTGTTCAAAACAGATTACAAATGCACATACATTATCACAAGATAAGATAAATTGAATTGTTTTAAAAAATGAGTCAAAAGTAAAATAGAATTTTAAAATACAATCAACATATTCAAAAGAATTACCAAGCCATGACCTTTTATCTGGGAGTAAACTTGAGGTTGACATTCAGGGAGTCCCTGAATGAGAAAAATGATGGCTTGAAAGAGAAGGTTGTTTCCTCGGCCATACAGCTCAGGGCAAGAACAGTAAGTAATAGAAGGAAATGGCTGATGGATTTAGGGGTCTGATACCCAGACTATTCAGTCTGATATCCAGATTATTCTAATATCCAGATTGTTTTCTGGTTTTGTAATTCCTTTCAGTCATCTTAAACTTGCTATCCTCAGTACTTGAGGAGTGAAGGGTGGGGAAGGGTCATAGATCTGAAGCAACAAGGAGAAATGATTATTAGTAAGGCAGACCATGGATGCAGGACAAACCTGAGCCACTGGCCCTAATGGCAGGAGGGCATGCCACAGCCAGGGGAATGGAGCACTCTTTAGAAAAGATCAGAGAAATTTGAGAGAGGAATTTTTCAAGTTATGCCCCATGAACGGCTAGGATTTTGACACTTTTGTAAAAAGTAACAGAAGATGGAGTTGGGGGAAGTCATACTGCCCAAAAGACAGCGGAAGAAAATGTGTACACCTAACTAGATATGGACCACGAATTTGGCAACACCTCTTGGGCAGAGCTGCCAGTGTTTTTTTCTCTCTGTCTCATCACCGTATGCCCTGATCATTTCATGCTCTGGTATGAGCTGAGACTGACCTAAAGCCACTTAAGCCCCTCTTCTGTGGATTCGATATAGAGCAGATGCTGCAACGTCTCACCTAAATCTCCTTCAGAAGGAGCTGAATCCATCCCCAGTATCCCCGTTCTGGGCACAATTGCCCTGGGATGAATGGAGACTGCCCCACCTGGAAAGTTGTCTTCCTCCCCAGCCAGTAACCAATGCATGGCTGGCAGACAGGTACACAATCCTAGACCCTTTGCCTCAAAACAGAACCTGTTTCATAGGACAATCCGTCCTCCAGATCTGCCCATGGGGCCAGAATAAAGCTAGCCTCCAGTTCAGACCCTCTCCTTGTTTCACTTTCTTCTCTGCTTGTCTCACACTCTTTCTCCTGAAAGCACTCTCCCAGTAAAATCACCTGCCCAAGAACCTCTGTTTCAAGTTCTGCCTCTAGGCAACCCACCATAAGACACCATAAAACACAGGACACAGCAGGAAGTGAATAGATTCCCTGGAGGGTCTGTAGGGCAGAGGAGAGGACAAGGAGGAACCATGAGGCTTATCAGTGGCAGATGATAAGGGAAACTCAGCAGCTAGACAGGGTCAGGGAGCATTGTTGAGTAAGGCTGCAAGGCAAAAACAGCAGAGAGTAAAGAAGGAGGGGACATGAAGTCAGCAGCATCAGAGGCACCGTGTCAGCAGAGCTATTTCCTCCATGACCCTGGGCCTCCTTGGGGACACACCCTGCCCAATGCCTGGCAGTTGTTGTGCTCTTAGCTCCCAGCAGAACCAGACATTTCAAGGACCATTCTTGCTTCAACTTGTCCATTCTTTCACAGTAAGAGGAGGTCTCCAGCTGATCCATTTGTTAATCCCCTGGATTAAGCGCACATAAAGAGTGAAAACACCACTAGGGGAGAATTCCTACAGCTTCCTGCTTGCAAACAAGATTTGCCTGCAGCTAAGGGGCATGCCCAGCTCTGACAGCTACTATAAGCCCTGAGTAGGGTTTGGGGAAAGAAAAAAGAAAAGGAAAAAGAAAATAAGAGAAAAAGCCTGTGAGAAGGAGGAGAGAGGGAAAAGTCAGGTGAGAGGTAGCGGGAGGTGAGGGGTCTCTGTCTCTCTCCTACAGCAGTCCCTGGATTGCTTTTTCTGCACTGAAGATGGAAGGAGAGTACGTTTTGGTCTTGATCTTTTAGTACCACCCACAATCCAGTAATTTTAGCAGAAGTGACTTGGGGAAGCGGGAAACAGTCTTCCTGCCATTTCTTTACTATTTGAGATATAGTAAAGATATGAGATATCCTCTATGCCCTTGAGATATAAAGAAAAAATGGAGAAAAACATCACTTTTTTAGAATTTGCGTTAAAATTCTAATCAAGAGTCTTCCTTGATTTTGCTGTACATTAATATCTCTCTATGAACTTTTGAAAAGGATCTCAAACTCAAGATGCAAAGACTAAGAGCTGTCCTACATTAAGTTCCTTACTCTTTTGGGGAGTGGGGAGAACGGAGGGGTGTGTTAGTAAATATTGGAGGCTGCTGGGGGCAGTAGGATTTTTTTTTCCAAGTTCAGACTAAGTATGTGGTTACCATTGATTCACTCACTTAAGAACTATTTACTTAGCATCTTCTATGAACCAGGCTTCACACTGGGTGCTGCCAATATGGAGATGTGTGGACACGGTTCCCATCCTCCAAGAATTCACACTGGAGAAAAGACATGTAAGCAAGCTGTTACACCAAAGTCTGCTTGGAGTCTGTGGCTATACTCAAATCTGTCCACACAAGTTTCATGAGCTTTCAGGTACATGGCAGTAATAATCTAGGAGCACAGGAAAGGATAAACTCTCCAGGTGTTTGTGGCTGGTACATCTAGCAATATGGTCTGAGGGAAATCCAACTCTGTGTTGTGATGACCTGATTCATCCCACTCTGAAGTTGCTGCTCCCCAGGGAAGTATCAGTGCAATAGGGACCCAACAAGAAAAGGACACAGTGGGACCAGAAAGCACAGTTCAACCATCTTTTCCTTGAAGCCCTCAAATATATGTATAATAGCTTCTTTACAATCCTTGTCTGGTTATTCCAAAACAAGTCACTTTGTGGTCACTTCCTATTGCTTTTTCCTCTTGATTGTGCATCGTGGAAATGTGCAAGAAGAAACATTTCCTTCTTGAAATGTTTAACAATGTTAAATTCTATGCTAGATATTGTGAACAATACGTTGTAGGATATCTGTCTGGCAGGACAAACTCAATACCCTTTAAGGAAAGGGGATATAATTCACATGAATTAATCAAATAACTCGTAGATTCTTTTGACCCTCTTATATTTGATTTTATTCTTAGAAGAATGGTCTGTTTTATTTTTTATTTTTGTTTTTTACCTAGTTTCAGGGCAGGATGCTTACACTAAGGCATAGTTATTATTCCTTTACAAAGCATTACTTTCCTAGGGTTCACAGGAATGCCCCAAATTTTTCTTTCTTCTGTGGGTCAGAACTCCAACATCATGCTAACCTGCAAGGCTCTGTTCAGCTTTCATCTCCACGATGTCTATCTATGCCATGCCTAACCTGCCCTTTAACCAAGGAATTCTCATAAGTCAGCATGCAGACTTCAGAGACCCCCACTGCACAGCCCCTGCTTATCCACTACCCTGCCTAGGAAATTTCAGCTATTTCAGAAGCCTGGAACTCTGATCCTTGCTTCCTCAGCTCAGCAAGACCATTGTTCCACTGGGTTCCACCTCCTTGTGCTGTAGCTTTGTCCCCACACACAAAAGTGTGGCTCATGTTGTGTGTTTCCCATCTCTCAAAGATCATAGTCTCATGCCTCCTATTCAATGCTTGAAAATAATTGTCTCATATATTTGTTCAGGTTTATAGTTGTTTTCAACGGAGGGCAAGTTTTGTACCAGCTACTTGCTCATAGTCAAAAGCAAGAGTCAACATGCTTTCTTAAAAAAAAAATCATTGATGTTATTTTCTGCATATCTTGACCAGAACTCTACCACCCCATAATTGAGGAGTTAAGAACAAGCCAACATCCCCAGAGAAGATGGCAGAGCAGAAAGAAGAAAGGAAACTAGGTCTTTAACAAATTTACCAACCCTGGTAAATTTCATAATTTAACATCTTCACAATGCTTGTTACATGATATTGTAAATGTTATTATTGCTTAAGACTCTTTCAGTTGGGTTTCCAGTTATTTGCAGCAACCAGCACTTGTAGTAACTGATAGAAGTCATCATGCCTAAGTCTTCTTTTCTCAAGGTGGAACAATTTCAGCTACTCTAGGCATTTCGTTCAGGGTATCATGTGAATTCAAATGCATTTTTGTCTCAATGATGATAGTGTGCTATGAACTGAGGAGTATGATTAACTCAAACCTCTGCCCTGTTTGAGACTGTGTGAGTGAGAGAGAGAGAAAGAAAGAAAGAAAAAGAGAGGGTAGGGGTGGGGTGGGGGAGTAGATATATATTGTGGTCTCTAATTACAGCAAATTCACTCGTACAATGAAATCACACAAAGTTTTGCTTGGAAAACTCCAAACCAAGAGATCATCTAATTCAAGTTTCTCACCCTAGGATTCATTGACATCCCAGGATGGGCTTGGGTGAAACTGGATATAACACATTTGCAGGTGAATTTTGCTGAGCAGAAGTTCAGTAGCTATCAATGTTTTTGTATGGCTCTATGGCCCCATCCTTAATAGTTAGAAACCACCAATGCTGACCAAACTTTTTACTTTCTAGACAAAGAAAGATTATCCCAATAAACTATGACTTATGCAAAGCATAGGACCAGTGTATTAGTCTGTTTTCATGCTGCTGATAAAGACATACCCAACTTACAAAAGAAAGAGGTTTGTTTGACTTACAGTTCCACATGGCTGGGGAGGCCTCACAATCATGGCAGAAGGCAAGGAGGAGCAAGTTGTATCTTATGTGGATAGCAGCAGGCAAAGAGAGAGCTTGCGCAGAGAAACTCCTGTTTTTAAAACCATCAGATCTCATGAGACCCATTCACTATCGCGAGAACAGCATGGGCAAGACCTGGGCCCATGATTCAATCATCTTCCACTGGGTCCCTCCCACAGCACGTGGAAATTATGAGAACAACAATATGAGATTTGGGTGGGGATACAGAGCCAAACCACATCAAGCCAGTTAAAGCCAGAATTGAGACATTAATCAAGGATGCCTACATATTTCTATGTTACTTTCAGACCAATCTCATTTATTGGTAGTACTTTGTTCCCTGCTTGCGTGAAGGTGGGAGACAAATCTTGGCTCTCCACACAGCCAGACCCCAGACTCTCTGTTTGACCTTGTGCAATGTATTTTTTCTTTAAGCCTGGGATGGCTGGGTGCAGTGGCTCACACCTGTAATCCCAGCATTTTGGGAGGCCAAGGTGAGTGGATCACCTAATGTCAGGAGTTCAAGACCAGCCTGCCCAACATGGCAAAACCCTGTCTCTACTGAAAATACAAAAAATTAGCCGGGCATGGTGGCACATGCCTGTAACCCCAGCTACTCAGGAGGCTGAGTCAGGAGAATTGCTTGAACCTGGGAGGCGGAGGTTGCAGTGAGCTGAGATCCTGCCACTGCACTCCAGCCTGGGTGACAAGAGCAAAACTCTGTCCAAAGAAAAGCCTGAGTTTACAAATCTATAAAAGGAAGTTTAAAATATTATCTCTGTTCCCATCAAATTTCTTTGTTTCAAGTGATATAAACTAACTATGGCTGATTAGACAGTAGGGAATTTATTGCAAGGGTATGAGAAAGCATGTAGAAAAGACTTCTTTGTGGCTCAACTCCAAAACACTGTATTTTATGTTTATGAAAACGTTGGGAAGGCTGAACTACCAGACTCAGAAATGGCAGAGAGAAGGGGTCCAGGTCACAGCCTGAGCCACAGCCAAACTGATGGCACAGTGCAAGTGAGGTGGAGACTCTGTCACTCACCTGACTGTTGCTGACACTGAATACTGAGGCTTATCTGTTATTGCTACTGAACTCAGACATTTAATGTCACCACCACAGCCTCTGCAAACCCTGGAAACTGATGTTGAAGCCACCTCTGCAACCATTACAGGAGAAATAAATTCTCTGCTTTCCTGATTTTTTGCATCTCTCAATGCAAATTTAAAGTCTGAGGCAGATATCTCTGTTTGGCTAAGTATAGGTAACGTGTTCATACCTTAGCTGCAAGGTAGCCTGGAACAATAATTTTTTTGACTTCTATACTGGGAAATTTAAGCAAAATTCATATTATCAGAAATTTCTCAAATATAAGAAATGGGCTCAAGGGCTGAACGCAGCCGTTCAAAGACTGAACCCTCCCAAATAAAACTAACATGGATCTACTACTCCATACCATTGGGTTGGTGTGAGGATTAAATGGATAATAATACATAGAGTGTCTAGGAAACAATAAGGACTAAGTTAATGTTCATTTTCATCATCATCTTACTCTTGTAAGAGTCAGCTTATCTTCATGGTATGCCAGTTGTCTGTGATACCTATAGCTGAGAAAAGTGACATACGGATTTGAAGTGTTTTTATTTCATGTAACGGGAAAACGTAGGGAAAATTAAGGAAATGAGGAGTAATGCCACAAGAGATGAAAGTGAAAAGACTGGCCGGGCGCGGTGGCTCAAGCCTGTAATCCCAGCACTTTGGGAGGCCGAGACGGGCGGATCACGAGGTCAGGAGATCGAGACCATCCTGGCTAACACTGTGAAACCCCGTCTCTACTAAAAATACAAAAAACTAGCCGGGCGAGGTGGCGGCGCCTGTAATCCCAGCTACTCGGGAGGCTGAGGCAGGAGAATGGCATAAACCCGGGAAGCGGAGCTTACGGTGAGCTGAGATCTGGCCACTGCACTCCAGCCTGGGTGACAGAGCGAGATTCCGTCTCAAAAAAAAAAAAAAAAAAAGAAAGAAAGTGAAAAGACTGACAGAGAGAGTGGGATAAGGAAAATAAATGGGTATTAGATTAGTTGCCGAATTGCTGACCCCGGCAAAGGAAAGGATTGTCTGCGGAAAAGAAGCTAGCCAAGAAATGGAGACCTGGGAATGAGATCCATGCTACTCCGAGTTCTAATCCTAGGGCTCACTCTCCCAATCCAGGGTGCCCATAAAAAAAGGACACAAAGACAAATAAGGAATAGACATATTCTGGGTCTTTTTGGAATTAAATCCTTATAGCTTGCATCTGTTTGGTAGTGGTGATGGTAGTGGTGATGGTAGTGGTGGTCCTAGTGGTGTGTGTATGTGTGCGAGTTCATTTTGTTTTGTTTTAGACTTACAGAAAAGAATTGAGATTTGGATTTTAAGGGAATTTTGGTTTTTCATTTTGACAGCTCTGCTCTGACACTTCATTCTTCTTCTCGCACCCAAATACACACAGGCATACAAACCACTTTAGGACTGGCTGCAGAAAGAGTGCCTCCCAGAGTATTCCCATTCGTCTCATTTGTGCTTAGCTGACCTCTAATACCTGGAGGAGAACTGCAGTGCAAACATCAAGAAAATAATAATATAATTCTAGAATAATATCCCCAAGACTTATAAATATGAAGCAAATATGAGAACCCTTTTTGCAGTGGACAAGAATTGCTTGTCTATTCATCACATTCTTTTTTTGTTTGGAAACTGTCTCCTCTCTCTCTCCATGTCACTCTAGAAGGACTATAAACTACATATTCAACTCTGTAAAGGAAGAAGAGGGCTTCACCTCTTCTTCACCTCTTCTTGCTTTACAGAGTTGAGCATGTGATTTACACTGACCAGTCAGTTTACCTTATATGCCTTAATGCCTGTGATTAGTCCAGAGATAAATATGTGAAGTAAGGATGGCCAATTCAAACACTGCTTTGGAGTTTGATAGTTGGGATAAAGTCTCTCTTGAGTTCACAAAGCTTCAGGATCGTCTATTCATGTGGCAAGCACCGGGATGCTCTTACCCCCTTATGGAAAAAGCCTGCCTGAAACTGAACAAAGGCAAATAGAGCTCAACATACCTCTGAACAACCTGAGCCACCAACTTCTCCTTTTGACTTCAGTTACTTTGAGTTGAGGTTTTATTACTTTGTGTATTAGTCTGTTCTATAAAGAACTACCTGAGTCTGGGTAGTTTATAAAGAGGGATTTAATTGACTCACAGTTCCACAGGTTGTATAGAAGACAAGGCAGGGGAGGTCTCAGGAAACTTACATTCGTGGAGGAGGGGCAAATGGGAAGCAAGCACATTTGCTCTCAAGAGCAAAGAGGGAAGTGCTACACACATTTAAACAACCAGATCTCATGAGAACCCACTCACTATCACGAGAACAGCACTGGAAAAATCTACCCCCATGATCCAATCACCTCTTACCAGGTCCCTCCCCCAACACTAGGGGTTACAATTCAACATGAGATTTGGGTGGGGACACAGAATCAAACCATATCACTTGGAAGCTGGGAATTTTATGTCATGTACTTCCCCCCCACCCAGAAAAAAATAGTTTCATACCCCCTAAGTGATGTGAATTGAATTTTTAGTATGGCTTAAGAAAATATATGATGACAAAAATGGCTAATGATCTCAGTAAAGCTTTTAAAATATTATTTACTCAGACTCTAGAGAATGCTTACACAACAAGTAGATTATAGACACCTAACAATAACTTATTGGTCCCCCCATCCAAGGTTAAAAATCATTGTTTATAAGTGCTTCTACTTTCAAAGCAATACTGAGAAAAATGTACTTCTAAGTGTTATCATATTTTGAAGACTATAAACCCTTCATCCACTTTTTTGAAAAGAAGATGATATTGAAAAAGCCATTTGATAAGCTTTTATATCCAAAGAAACAAAGAAGCAGTTTGGTTTGAAGACTCCAGAGACACAAGGGCACCACCTGTGAGGACACAGGAGCCACCTATGAGCCATGAAAGTTTGAAAACTTGCCTGGGAAGTTCATCAGGGTCACCACCAGAGGAAATCATTGATATTCACGGAGAATTGGATGCTCAGCAGTGCAGTGGCAAGTAGATCACAAACAAGACAAAAACTGTTTCTGAGGCTTGAATGCAATGCCATTAGAGAGCCATTAGTGATATGTTTGACACTGTATCCGAAAATTTTACCAAAGCTCCCTTTTCTATTAAAAGCAACTCAGGGACAAAGAAAATGGTGGCAAACTGTTTTCTGGGAAGACCGATGCAGGCTTTCAAAAAGCTGACTGGACGGTATTAAACTGCTATGGTTTGAATGTATCTCCCCTGAGTTCACGTGCTGGAAACTTAATCCCCAATGTAACAGCATCGAGAGGTGGGATTTTTGACAGGTGATTAGGTCATGAGAGCACTGCCCTCTGGAATGAATTAATGCCATTATGGCAGGGGTAAGTTCATGATGTCAGGAATGGGTTTGTTTGGTATAAAAGCAAGTTTGGCCCTCTCTTGCTTGCTGGCTCTCATCCATTCTCTCTTCATGTGATGTCTTCTGCCAGGTTATGACATAGCAAGAAGACCCTCACTAGATGCAACCTCTTGATCTTGGACTTCCTGGCCTCCAGCAACACAAGACAAATAAACTTCTTTTTGTTGTTATTATTATTAATTTTTTATTTTTTATTTCAATAAGTTTTGGGGAACAGATGGTGTTTTGTTACATGAATATGCTCATTAGTAGGGATTTCTGAGATTTTGTTGCACCCATCACTCAAGCATTGTATGCTGTACCCAATGTGTAGTCTTTTATCTCTTGCCCTCCCCCACACTTTCCTTTGAGTCTCCAAACTCCAATGTATCATTCTTATGCCTTTGCATCCTGATAGCTTAGTTCCCACATGTGAGTGAGAACATATGATGTTTCGTTAACTATTCCTGAGTTACTTCACTTAGAATAATAGTCTCCAATTCCATCCGGGTTGCTGCAAATGCCATTATTTCATTCCTTTTTTTGGCTGAGCAGTATTCCGTGGTGTGTGCGTGTGTGTGTGTGTGTGTGTATAGTATATATGTGTATATACATATGTGTGTGTGTATATAGATATGTATGTATATAACATTTTTTTATCCACTCATTGATTGATGGGCATTTGGGCAAATGGCTTCTTTACTTCTGAGTAGATACCTACTAGTGGGGTTGCTAGATCGAATGGTAGATCTACTTTTAGTTCTTTAAGGAATCTCCACACTGTTTTCTATACTGGTTGTGCTAGTTTACATTCCCGCCAACAGAGTAAAAGTGTTCCCTTTTCACCATATCCATGCCAACATCTATTTATGTATGTATTTATGTATGTATGTATGTATGTATTTATTTATTTATTTAGATTATGGCCATTCTTGCAGAAGTTAGGTGGTATCGCACTGTGGTTTTGATTTGTATTTCCCTAATAATTAGTGATGTTGAACATTTTTCCATATGCTTGTTGGCCATTGAGACAAATAAACTTCTATTGTTTATAAATTACCTGGTTTATGGTGTTCTATTATAGCAGCACAAAACGGACTAAGATAGAAACTCACTAGCTGTTCAATTTCCTTTTTGACCTGTTTTTAAAGTTACGACAATTTTCAAAGCTATTTATATAGCTGAAGATCTCTATAAAAATTTCTACACATTTTCAATTTAACAAAGAACAGGCTGCTAGACCACTTTGGGGTCAAGAGGGACTGCGAGTGAGGTGAGGGAAGCACATATGCCCTACTTCAATTTAGCTGTGAGAAAAGAGTTTTGTGGCACCAAAAAAAACATCGATCTTTCAAGCAAAAATGTTGGTGGGAAAAGTAAGGGTCAATAAAAGTAGGTCCAAGCCCTGTAGCAACTTGATCAAATGTTACCTGGACCTTTGCCACCTGAATGGCCCCATAGAACTAAGATGATTTGAAATGGTTCCTTGCAGCCAATTGTAACTTCACTGAAGCCTGGGCTGTGCCTCTTTTCCACCTCCTGGCGCCGCACCATGCCAATCTCTGACTTGAGGCACTGTTCCTGTTGTGGGATCAAATGTTAGGATTTTAAAAACCAAAGTTTGATGTGGATGAACAACTGCCTATAAAACGCATTAAGCTCTTTCCCTGTAATGTATTTAATTTCACACTGACTGCCGGTATTGCCCCTGAATGGATTACAGCAGGGGACTGCCATTGTCCCACTAAACCACACGGGTTAAATAATACCTTGGTGTCTAGAACTGCTTCAGAACCATTTCATACTGGCTAATACATGAAACGAATACCCAGCTTTTCTGCAAGTGATTTTGTTTGGTTAAAAATAAGGGCACATTGAATTGGTTTACAGTGCAAGATCATTTACAGCCCTACTTGGATTGTACTTTTGTCTACAGTAACATTTGCACCTGCATTTTGCCATTCGCAGCAGCAGGGCATAATCACACACTTACTGCTCTCAGGCATTTGGTGCTCAGGGTCTATTTACTTAACAGCCGCAGGAATAATACTCCACTCCAGGGTCAGCCACTTACATTTGGCTTCGTGTTTGGATAATGATACCGTATTCTTGTCCAAGCGGGGGGAAATGCTACAGATAAGCTCCAACATTGCCTCTGAGTTGACTTGATGCCTTTTCAAGAGCACTTTCGAACTTTAAGCACATTTCCAAAGTTATCCCCTCATGTAGTCAAGATAATCACCTCATTTCATGAAGCACTTCTCAGGCCATAGACACTGGAATCATTTGAGTCTGAGCCAGATGGTGCCACAAGGAGGTTTTACAATGACACAGAGTTTCTCGGTCACTTCAGTTGCACCTGTAACATAAACAGTCATGAAGAGAAAAAAATCGTGTACAGCCGCTTAGCTGGGCCTCTGCTACTATAGGTTTTGCTTTAGTCTCCACATCAGTTTGTGACTTGCCCTAGCATTAGGAAGCAGAGAAGCATCCTGGCACATGTTTGAGGCCCTGGGCAAGCTCACCTTGGGGCTAATTATACAATTGTAGATCCTTATTTTTAAAAGAGGTTTCAAGTGCAAAGGAGTGAATAGGGTTCTTTTATTTCCTCTGTATTGTTGTTGCAATAAAAAAAAGTTAGAAAAGTATTAAAGCTTTGTGCATTTTTTTTTTTTATTCCCTTCCCTTGGCTTTTGAGTCTGAAAAGAATGCTGGAAGTCATCGGAGGCCTGGTTGGAATAGAGAGTGTTAATTCTTCCATATCTAAGCCTCTTTGTTGAAATTCCCTTTGTCTCCTGCCCCAAGTCATTAAACACTAATCCCATCACTCTTCCTAATCCGATGCACTGGAGCTGGAGTTCAGCTTCCGAAACTGTCTTTGTGGCACTCCTAATAGACAGCTTCTCTGGATTGTAGTTGGTTCAGGCGCATTTAGAGCTTCCCATTTCAGCCTCTTAATGAAGTGCCCTTAATGAATCTTTTCCTCCTTCATGCAGTGAGCACGGGCTTCAATTGGTTTAGCGTTGAGTAGGGGAAGATGCAGAGTCATCTCAGGGGCCTTTGCAAAATATGACTGTCAAAGGCAAAACCTAGGAAACAGGCCATTGAGGGCTACAGCCACTGAAGTGCTCATTTAATTACTAAGGATTTACAAAAGAAAATCTGCCCTTTGTAGCTAACAAAGGAAAGGAACTAAGAAGAGATAGTAAAAGGTTTTTCCAATAAATGATAAAAGAGGAAACATGGTTGAGTAAAGCGATCAGGGTATGGAGGGGAACACTTTCACATTTGCTACTCAGGCCTACCTTTCTAAATGTTAGGTACGCTCAGAGATACTGAAAGAGGCCTTTCTGTCCTGCCAAGGGATGGAGGCTATTGAGTCTGATAAATTCTTCATGGGCAAAAATCCACCAAAATGACAATCCATTCCATTAAGCTTAAAATGAAGTAATTTTTTCATGACATGATGGTAATTCAGGGGCACTGGAAAAATAAGCACAGGAAAAAAATAAATGATGGAAAAAAATGTTTGCAAGGTAGTTCTGTCCACCCCCCTTTTTCGTTCTATTTGAATAAATTGTTTACAGTCTCAACAGTCAACGTAAGCCTGGACCTGATATCCCTCCAACAATGCAAATTTAAATGAAAACTCTGAATTGTACTAGTTCACTTTATGTTTTAAAATATGTTGAGCCACTTCATGGATAGCTCAGTGCTGCTTCTCCTTCAGTGAGAATATTTATTATATGCTGAAATCTATATTGTATATCTATATGATATAATCTATTTATTATATGATGAAATTATTTGTATGATAATATTAGCCAAATTAATAGATGATCTTGGTCTTGCAAATATATACATTATCATGCAATATTGCTTTAAGTTAAAGAATAAGAAGAAAAACAAGTTAATAGAAAAAAATGCCATCCTAATGATCACCATTTATTTGGCGTAAAGGCATAGAAAAACTACTGACAACAATTAATATAACTGCGTCTGAATTATTTGGTCACAGTGTCTATATGCCAGCGGTCACAGCAACAACTGACCCCAAAAAACTCCTAAAGTTCATAGGCACTCCTAAATATTTTATATCAGATCTGTAAATTAATCGGATTAATTTGGCCGATTGATCTAGTACTATAGAGAAACCTCAAGTTTGTTGATACATGTTTAAATGTCGCCTAGGCCTTATCATGAAATCATGTAATACATTAAACAAAATTAAGATCACACAGCAGCACAAAAGGTTTAGTATTTCTGATGGGGCAACCCAGGATGGCCTTGTAAAGATGCTGTCAGATACTGACACAAAGTCCTAGGCTGCTGAAATTCCAGGTTCACCTTTTATTGCCAAGACTCCAATCCCTCTTCATTGTACTGGCAGGTGACATCTTGGCTTTATCTTTATTGAGTATGACAATAAAATTTTGTTTCCTCTTATTCTTACTAGACCTGATAGTTTTCTTCACTGGGGGAAAAAATAATGAAACAAAAACAAATAAAAAGCAAGAAACAAACTTTGAACTCACTAACAAAAACAAATCAGATACATTTACTAACTGCATACATCACAACAAAGTGACTCACCTCAGGAGAAAACTGCAACGTTCTCCACATAGATAAAAACAACTGCATTTAGCATTCGGGCTGGGATTCAAATTCCAGTGCATGTCTACCGTTGGCAATAAAACGTACACTTGGACATTGTTAAAATGTGCTCATGTGTTCAGTGCTTCCCTTTCCTCATAACTGACATGCCAAGTCTTTTTCTTTGGGGAATCGAACAGCTCTTACACGCATTGAGGAAAAATTTCCTGTGCCGCAAGTTTTTTTTTTTTTTTTTTTTTTAAAGTCTAAATAGCATCAGTTGAGTTTATGGGAGACAGTGAGGCTATGTGAGGCCAGCAATATGACCAGCTGACTGCCAGCTGTCCTCAGGAGCTCCAGTCCTTGAAAGTCAGGATTCCCTGGAGCAGGGCTGCCCATGGTGTATTAGATTATGATGGCTACATCCTAGCAGAACTCCTTATTTAATCCTTCTCTTCCTTTCCAGACCCTAACTTATTTTTTTCATTCTCATTTCACATGAGCAAGCTGCATGAATCTAGTTTCAAATGAAAACAACATTAAAGAAATAGAACCACGGTGGTGTATTGGGAAGATTTCCAGAAGGCTCTAAACTGAAGATTTTTTACATCCCTCTGAACTTCATTCCCTCAACTACAGAATGAGTGGAGGGAGGATTAGATTACAGCTCTCTCTCTCTTCTTTCTTTCTAAGGAGGGTATATACTAGCAAAGTATTTTGGTATTTAAGTTGTTCTTCCTTTTTTTTTTTTTTTTTTTTGAGAAAAGATGCCTCAGTGAGTTTTTGAGTTAATAAGCATTGGAAGCAGTAAATGTTTCCTTTTGATAGTTGTTACCAGCAATTCATACTTCAAAGTTACCAGAGACACTGCAAATTCAACTGAAAAAAGGAAATATGGGAGAGGAAGTTCATCATTTATCTAAGAATCAGTAGCTCACACCTTGACGTTTACTCCTCCAGAAAGTAAGATAACAAAACACTGGCCCATCTCTTCCATCGATTCAGAAAAACCATGAGGGCAGGTGTCATGTAACTTATACTCCCCTCTATGTCCTGAACGTGTTATATATTGCCTGAACAGATTTCTAAAAGGAATGAACAAATCTATCAGCTTATCGACAGTCTGTAACATTATCTAAAGAGAAGTGTAAGTTGGACAACTGAAAGAGGTAAGATACATTTTTTTTTCACATTTCCTACAGGATTTCCCATATAGCTTATGGGAAAATTGAATGATCTTCTTTTTTTGTCTTTGAAACAAAGGCAGTTCACAGAAGGGAAAGTTGAATGGCTAAGATCTTACTTAAGAGATGCTCACACTCTGGTTGTTAATAACATATATATAAATTAAAGCAAAGATGAAATTTTATTGTGTACCAATCAAGGTGAGAAAAAGTTGGAAGGGAGGATAATACTGATGGGTGAAGAGGATGTACGGCCATGAGACTCCTCATACACTAAGTGTACGTTGGTGAGCCATTCAGAAAAGCAACCTGCCAGTATTTATGTCCCCTGACCCTGCAGTCCCATGTGTCCCCCAGAGAAATTCTCACACAGGCCCGTTAAAGGGCAGATACCATTCACCACTGCATTGCTTGTTGAGGTGGTGAGTGGAAGGCAATCTAGAAGTCCAACTGTAAAAGAAAATGAGGCAGAATTTGCGCAACAGACAGGATTAACAAATGGCATAAATATACAACATAGATAGATATTCAGAACAGTTTGCGAGTGAAAACAGGAAGAAATTGAAGGAGATCTACAGTAAAATTTCATATAAGTAAGTTAAAATGCATAAACACACAAACCA
Source organism: Trachypithecus francoisi (assembly GCF_009764315.1). Taxonomy (NCBI): domain Eukaryota; kingdom Metazoa; phylum Chordata; class Mammalia; order Primates; family Cercopithecidae; genus Trachypithecus; species Trachypithecus francoisi. The sequence goes on from NW_022681462.1 coordinate 16,771,811, forward strand.
ATGCAATATGAGTACATAGGAATCCAAGTAAATATACTGAACAACTTAGAATGTGTATGTACCAGAGAGAAAGAAGTGCGAGTATTAGTAATAGAGGGAAACTATAATTATAACAAGTGGGGATTTTTCAGAGACCAATAATGGAAGTGTGCCAGGAACTGATGAGAACTTCTGCACCTGAAGTCCAAAAGAAGGAAATACATTTTTAAAAAATAAAAAATAAATAAAGCAGAGATAAACTAGACTGTCGTTTTACTCTTCCCCCAACAAAATGGCATCTCTGAGCAATTATTAAATTTAAACAACATTGCTTTAAATGAGCCTCAGTTCAAGGGCTCTAGATTTCCCCTGACCTAAGGGAAAGAATCCAGCAGATGTGTCAATGGTCTTGAAAACATATAAAGCAAAAATCCTTATATCAGGCAGGTTAATGTTAGGTGCTGTAACTACATTTCAATGACTCAAAACAACATAATTTTGGTTTTTGCTCATGGAATAGTCCAGTGCTAGTGTAACTAACTGATAGACGGGCTCTGTGCCACAGCTAAAAGGTGCTGTGCCATCTCCCAAACAAGGTCCCTCAAGAACTTGTCTCTATTCCATCATTTGGAAGGGAGAAGGAGCTGGAGAAAAATGTATAGGTTTCTACTGGCCAGATCCATTCCTATCCTGTTGGCTAGAACTCAGTCGGAGGGCAAACTACAGGGAAGCCTGGGGAATGGAGTCCAGCTGTGTGCTCAGAAAAAGGAGAAAACACAGATTTTAATCAGCAGCTAGTAGCCTCTATTGCAATCCTGTTGCAATGACATTATCAGTTAGACATGGGAGACACCAGGGCCACTTGCACGTATGTTTGAACTATTGAACACCACTTAGTTGTTTTTTAAAATTCAAGAAAGATAAAGGAGAAAATGGAGGTAAAGAGGAGAAAGCTACACCTATGAGCTTAGTTTTAGCTATGAAGTTGAGCATTTATAAAGGAAAAAGTCATAAAAAAATTATAATGTCAACTGTTTTATAAACAGTAGAACACTCAAAATCAAATAAAACTACAAACTGGCATCTCTATTTTATTTTATTTTATTTTATTTTGAGACAGAGTCTCATTCCTTCACCCAGGCTGGAGTGAAGTGGCCTGATTTCAGCTCACTGCAACCTCCGCCTCCTGGGTTCAAGCGATTCTCCTGCCTCAGCCTCCCAAGCAGCTGGGATTGCAGGCATGCATCACCACATCCAGCTTATCTATTTTTATTTTCATCAGCAGCTTGGTAAGAAAGGGGCTACAGTTTTTCTGTAAAGCAATATGGTAATATGTATGTAAAAATCTCTGAAAGCTTCATAGCAATTGCATTTCCAGGAGACATAAGCAGAGGGTCTTGGTGTCTCAGCACGTGAACTTTGGAGACTGCTAGACCAAGTTTAAGTGTATGTACTTACCTGTCAGCCTTAAGTTTTTTCTATAAAATAATGGTAGTAAAAATATGTACCTCCCAGGTTAGGAGGTTAAATAAGATAATGCACATAAAGCCTTTATTGACTATAATAGTTGGCACATAAGAAAGACTCTCTCATACTATTGAGGAAATAATCATGCATGTGTGCAGTTTGCACTCCAAGAATACAGAGCAAAGATCTGTTATTAATTGCTACATTTTGGGGGACATCTCCCAGTGTCCTAAAATAGGAAATTGGCTAAATAAATAATAACATATCAATATGTATCCCTGAGAAGATATAGAAAATAATTTACTAACATAGAAAGAGTTGATTGTGTGTTAAGTTTTAAAAATGATTATGAAATGGCCCATTGAGGGTGATCCACATTTATAAGTATGTGTGAATTTGTAAATAAAACACAGACTAGAAGAATATACCCTAAAAATATTTGATAACAGCTTTTCTTAAATGGGGGTGTGAACAAGTGACAGTTACTCCTTTTTTTTCCTTTTGTAGACCAGTGCTTTCCAGATTTTCACCAATAAACATATATTACTTTTAAAAAATCAAATTTTTAAATTTCAAGAAATACTTACATATTAGTATGATTTTTCTTCTCCTCTTATAAAAAGTCTTCAAATATACAGAAAATTAGAGAAAACAGTATAAGGACTACCCTTTTTTCATCACCTAGATGAAATTAACAATTTTTTATATTTTGCCATTTGTTTCATCTTTTTTCTTATAGCACTTTAAAATAAATTCTAGTCATGAAATTTCATACCTATAAACTTCCACAGAATTTCTAAAAATAAGAGTACTTCTTTACTTAAGTGTAGCTAACAATATTTTATGTTATTAAGAAGTAACTACTTGTAAGTATGAACTCTTCTATTCTTAGGTAAAAATAATTTTTTAAATGATTCCATATTTAGAGATATCATGAGGCAGGAGTCAGGAAACCTGGCTTTTAGACTAGGCTGTGTGTAGACGTGTTACACCATCTATGAAGTCTGTGAGGTCCCCACTTCTCATTTGTAAAATGAAAGGATTGAGCTAAATGACACTTTCCAGTTTTAACAATCATATTTTCTTTGGGGGCAAAGAAAGAAACAAGTAAATTTTCAAAATTAAAGAAATTTTAGGGGGCGGAGGATGGGAGGAGAGAGAGGAGCAGAAAAATTAAATATTGGGTACCAGGCTTAGTACCTGGGTGACAATATAATGTGTACAACAAACTCCCATGACACAAGTTTACCTATGTAACAAACCTGAACATGTATCCCTGGACCTAAAATAAAAGTTAAAAAACAAATACAATTTTTTTTAAAAAGAAATTTTAGGGTGACAACACCACCAATGAACTAATAGGAGCTATTACATTAAGGAAAACTCGAAATTCGAGAATTTGAGAAAGGAGATATTAAAAGATTTTTCTAATTTATCCAATAAATAAACACACGTGACCTATCGTTTAACTAACGTAACTCTTGAACAACCATCTGTCTCCCAGGGATGCATTTCTGTATTTTAACTTTTCCTAGTCTTTGCCTAGCCCCTTGACTGTTTGATTCTTGTAATCATTTTGTCCTGTCACAGGGCAGTCTGGGTAGACCTTTGGCAAGAACCTATCCAGGGAGCCTTCTGACACCCAGTTTAATACAAAGAAGTGCTTGGCCAGGGCCCTATCCCTGCATTTACATCACAAAGCTGAGTGATCTTCTGCACCACTTTTCTCAATAGCAGATGACCTTGGAAAATGTCAGATTCAGTTCCAGCTTGAGGCACCACTGGGAGCCTGGCTGTTATACACCCACTGGTAGGGCACTGATTCCAATTCTTCAGTTATCCTACACCCAAAATAGAACTAAGTCTCTCCCTGCAGGCAGTATGACAAAAATGTATTGTTTTAGACTTAATCCATATGTTTGATTCATTCTTTACCAAAATAAACCTGCAACACTAGCTTGAGTACTAGCAAGAATAAGCTTGCACTAGACACATGCTGTCTCTGTCCACATGCACGTTCTCCATCAGCTCAGATGAAACTTGCTTCCAGACTCTCTAATTATGGAACAACCTTGATAAGAGTCTGGCAACCCGGATTCTCATTTCTTCTCTGCTATAAACTGCTATGTGGGCAAGTCCCTGAACTTCCCAAGGTCTCAGTCTCAGTTTGTAAAATGGAACACCTATACCTAATTATTTCTTTTTCTTTTTCTTTTTTTTCTTTTTTTTTTTAGTTTTTTTTTTTTTTTTTGAAATGGAGTCTTGCTCTCTCACCCAGGCTGGAGTGAAATGGCGTGATCTTGGCTCACTGCAACCTCTGCCTCCCAGGTTCAAGTTATCCTCTTGCCTCAGGCTCCCAAATAGCTGGGATTACAGGCACCTGCCACCATGCCTGGTTAATTTTTGTATTCTTTAGTAAAGACGTTTCACCATGTTGGTCAGGCTGGTCTCGAACTCCTGACCTCATATGATCTACCTGCCTTGGCCTCCCAAAGTGCTGGGATTACAGGCATGAGCCACCAGGTTAATTATTTCTGGATAATTATTTCATTTTTTTTTTTAAAGTACGTTCTATTTTAGATTGAGGGGGTACATGTGCACATTTGTTAAATGGACGTATTGTGTGATGTTGAGATTTGGGTTTCTAATGAACCCACTGCCCAAGTAGCAAACATAGTACCCAATAGGTACCATATTTTTTCAACCCTTGCCTTCGTCTCTCCCTTCCCCTTTCAGGAATCTGCGCCTATTGCTCCGATCTTTGTGTCTGCGTATTCCCAATGTTTAGCTCCCACTTATTCATAAATGAGAACATGCAGTATTTGTTTTTTTGTTTCTGTATAAATTCGTTGAGGAAAATGGCCTCAAGCTGCATCCATGTTGCTGCAAAGGATATGATTTTTTTCTTTTTTTTGTCTGTGTAGTATTCCACGGTGTATGTGTACCACTTTATCTTATTCGCCTTGTTGATTTCTTTGCTACTGTGAATAGTGCCATATTAAACATATGAGTGCAGGTGTCTTTTTGGCAGAAGGATTCTTTTCCTTTGGGTTTATATCCAGTAATGGGATGAGTGGGTTGAATGGTAATTCTATTTTTAGTTATTTGAGAAACCTCCAGACTGCTTTCTGTAGTGGCCGAACTAATTTGCATCCCCCCAGCAGTGTATAAGCATTCCCTTTCCTCCACAACCTTGCCAACATCTGTTTTTTTCTTTTTTAACTTTTTATTAAGTAGCCATTCTGACTGATTTGAGATAGTATCTCACTGTGGATTTGATTTGCATCTCCCTGATGATGAGTAATGTCAAGCATTTTTTCATGTTTGCTAGCCATTTGTACGTCTTCTTTTGAGAAGTATCTGTTCATGTCATTTGTCCGCTTTTTAATGGGATAGTTTGTTTTGGATCTAATTATTTTTAAAATGTCTTTAAGACACACAGTAGAGTGTTTCTAAGTGAATTTTTTTCCTTTCCTGGGAAAAATGGTATTCCATATTCATTCATAAATATTTCATTTAAAGATCCATTTAAAAAGAATATATGAAGAATATTCATTCACCAAATTTCTCACCCTAGAGGGAACTACTTGATGAGTTCCTTGTATTTTCAAATATAGTCTATCAAATTAATTCCATATATCTTGAAATCTTATCTCAAAATCTTTAATCTGATTTCTAAGAATTTATCCTACTGATAGACCTAAACTTGCTTGTGAAGATACATGGTAAAGGCACTTGTTGCAGCGTGATTAGTAATAGCAATGAATGGAGTAATCTGAACCTTCATTAAGTGTATTGTGATGTGTTCATACTAAGGCCATTAAAAAGAAAGAGGTAGCTTTATAGCTACCCAGTTTATACGTGACCCAGTTAGGAGTCTTTATGTTGTAAGTAACAGAAAATCCATTACAAACTGATCTAAATATTGAAAAAGATGTATTGAGTCACATAAACGGGAAGTTCTCAAGGACTTCGTTTCTTGTAATCTCTCTGCTGTGCTGCCAAGGATGATAGCTTCATCCCCAAACTGGTTCTCTCATGGTTGTAAGAGACTAATCAACCATAATTAGGGCTATGTGTTTCTTGCTCCATTCCAATGGAGGAGAGAGTGATTCTTCCTCAGAATTCCAAGCAAAGACCCTGAAGACCACCTTGATTGTATAAGCCTAGATCCCATGCCAGGAAAATGGAAAGCATTGATTGGCTTTGGCCAGTTGGTCCAGGATGATGCGCTTCCTGGAAACTTTGCAGGGGAGCACAGATACGGAAATGAAAACCTGAGTATAGCAGGTCTTTGAAAAATGCTGTTTCCTTATAACTTGGATGAGAAAAAAATCAATTCCTCGGCCACTATCTGTGAGGAGTTCATGTGTTCTCCCCACATCTGCATTGGATTTCTCCCCCTGTACTCCAGTTTCCTCCCACATCCCAAAGATGTGCAGCTTGATTCTGCGTGTCTGCATGGTTCCAGTGTGAGTGAGTGACGGTGTGTATGTGAGTGTGCCCTGCGAAGGAATGGCCTCCTGGCCAGGGCTGGTTCCTGCCTTGCACCCAGGCTCTGGCTGCCCGTGACCTTGAGCTGAAGAAGTGGTTTAGAAAATGAATGAATGTAAATGATTATAAAATAAACATTTGTAAAGTACACAATAATCATACAAATGCACACAATAAATGGTGTGGTCTCAAAGCACTCAGCAAACCTGCCAGGTTTGTGATTGGTTTTGAACTGTGTGGTAGCAGAAAGTGCTCCTTAAAATTTTCACTTTGCAAGCATTTATTCCTTGATTCAACCCACCACCACCACAATCGCCATCACTCACTGATTCACCAAAATCGAGTAATTATTACTTGTTTTTATAAATCATTTTTAAATATATGGATAGCTCCCATTTATTTCAATGTTTAACATTAGAAGTGTTTGGGGTCTTTATTTAGAAGTTTGGTGATGTTTATGTGACCAGAAATATGCTGTAGGAGCTAAACTCTTGTTTATATCAATCACCCTGTGGTAAAATTGGTTTTGTTATATGTCACTTTGCTTAAAGTTGCAGTTTCTAATAACCTATGAACCATGTTAAGTGAGCATGTACTGTATTTCAGGGAAGGAGAAGGAGAGAATGGACATCGGTCAGGCAACCATCAACTGTCCATCATAGCATGGGACTATGAAATTACTTCTAAGATACTTTCTTAAATGCAAAAGGCAAGATATAGGAGTCTGAGCAAAACATGCTACCATGCATGTACAAAAGCATGCTTATTGATATAGTTTGGATGATTGTTCCCTCCAAATTTCATGTGCAGATATGATCTAGAATGTTGGAGATGAGGCTTGGCGGGAGGTTTGGGTCATGGGAGTGAATTCCTCATGAATGGCTTGGTGCTTTCCCTGTGGTAATGAGTGAGTTCTGGCTCTTTAGTTCATGTGACATCTGGTAGTTTTTAAAAAACATGTCTGGCACCTTCCCCCTCTCCATTGTTCCCTCTCTCTTCCCCTTCTGCTGTGAGTGGAAGCTTCCTGAGGCTTCACCGGAAGCAGATGCTGGCACCATGCTTCTTGTACAGCCTGCAGAACCATGAGACAAATAAACCACCTTTCTTTGTAAACTACCAAGCTTCAAGAATTCTTTTATAGCAGCACAAATGGACTAACACACTTACATATGTGTAAAGTGTTTCTAACAATAATTTTAACTGCACACACATTCATTCTTATGCATATACATGAAAGTACCCATGGGGAGAAAAATAATGTAATTTTAAAAACCAAAGTTCTGGCTGGGCACAGTGGTTCCTGCCTGTAATCCCAGCATTTTGGAAGGCCAAGGCAGGAGGATAACTTGAGTCCAGGAGTTTGAGATAAGCTAGGGAAACATAGGAGACTCATCTCTTAATAAATTTTAAAATTAGCTGGGTATGGTGGCCGTGTGCGTGTAGTCCCAGCTACTAGAAAGGCTGTGGTGGCAAGATGGCTTGAGCCTAGGATTCTGAGGTTACAGTGAGCCCTGATCACACCATTATACTCCAACCTGCGTGACAGAGGGAGCTCCTGTCTCAAATAAAAGACAAAAAATATTTTATAAGATTCTATCATATGGTTGAATATTTTCAGATAGTCACTTGGAGCGGAGGGTGCTAAAATAGCATTGGCAATGTATCAGCAGCCCCTCCACTGATTTTGTCTTTCCACTCTGAATGACACTGTTCTTCAGAATTCTCAGGAAATGAAGAGTATTCAGTAGAAGAAAACAAACTAACTCATCATGCAAATGATATGGTAATAAATAATATATATGTATTTCCACAAATCAATATACAAACATCACTCCTCCTGAAAGAGTTTTTAAACAATACCCACGAGCTAATCGCTGGGAACTCCACAGGTCACATAAATCCGGAGATATTTCTTTTCAAACTGAGTTTCAGAAATACTCAGAACTTCTCAAACAGTTGCTCACTCAAAACTGCAAGGAATCCTGACAAGTTCTGATAGTTTCCCAAATGCTTGCTACTTAGTGGGAGTTATATATCCATGAATTGGTATAAAACTGAGTTTTAGTAAACTGAAGAAGAATTGGAAAAACATCTGCTTTATAGAGGTACCCCCTTCCTGGGGAAAAATTAGAGGACTTTACATAGTCAGCCTACAGAGCTAAAGAGCAAGAAGCCAGTAATGATTTCAAAAACCCATTGCAAAATGCCAGCACTATTTTTGCAAAAAGAAAATTGAAATATAGATATATGTGTGCCTGTGTGTATACAGTGCTAGACGCAAAAACTAATTTTTACAATAGATTATAGGATATCAAATGTTTTCATAAGTGGAAATAGATCAACAAAGAGAACTGAAGTTGAAAAATGTGGAGTGGTCAAAACATATGATTTTCTTTGACATGTAAGAGGGAAGGCTTTGTTTGGAAATATTGTCACTAAGTATTCACTCATTCAACAAGATTCTAATTTAATGTCTGTTATGTGCAAGGTACAGTGCTGAGAATTCTGATGAAGCAGATACATTAACCACATGGATACCAAAAGAAAAAAAAAACATATTTGGAAAGTGGGTTATTATTCAATGTGGGCCAGACAAGAAGGAAAAGTTATAAACATTCACGAATGCCAATCACTTATTGGAGGAGAAATATTACAGTGGGGTAACTATCACGCATTTAGTATTTTTGACTGGGAAAAAATATGTGGATTGGGTGAAATGGTATAGTGATAAAACATATGAGCTCTGGGTCAAAGGGCTAGCAATGTCTAGAGTGCTATTGACCAGCTGCATTAACTGGTCATTCCTTAACCTCTTTGTTCCTTGGTCTATCTAAAATAATGGAAGTAGAGTTCTTAGCATGGCTCCTAACATTTAATTAGTGCTTTCCACAAGTTAGCTATTATTATTATTAGAGTTTAGCTGAGCCTCTGTTTACTGTGTTTAGCATTATCTGTTTCTCTTCTTTATTTTATTATGCATAGAACAGGATAGACTATTAACAGGCTTACCAATGATGATTTTTTAAGGAGATAGGAAGAAGAAAGATTACAGAGAAATTACCTATTTACGTTAAAGTTGTATTTGCATGTATTTATTCACTAGCAGCCCAGCAATTTTACCTTTTGAATATTGCTCTGGCCTCTTAATGTTGACTCTGTGGCATTTTAATGAGCTGTTTATTTGGCAAAATGGTTACTTATAAGTTAACTACTCATTTGGTTGTCTCCTACTTTAATTTTGATTCTAACATGTTGGATAATTTCAATCTACTGTTTCTCTGATCTTCATGCACAACCCAAACACAGGTATAAGAGCATTCGTTTCAAAGCACAGCAACATTCTTTTGGTGGTCTTGTTTTGTAGGGACAATGGGATGGGGAGAAAGAATGTATTCAGAAGCAACTAATTGTAAATGAGCAGTAAGTCAAAGTATTTCTTTTCTGGAAAACTGATTTAAAAATCTTTCTTTGCATTACCTTGCCTTTATGAAACTTGTAATAAAAATATCCTAGAATATCCCAAAACAACTCTTTGTAATGAGATACAATTCAGCTTGAAAGCTAAAGGATGCAAGATCGTTTTGATGAGATGTTGTCACATATAAGGCACTGATCTCCGAGAGGGATGATACGGAATCTCCAGAGTAAGTCATCAGTCCTAACAACTGAAGAGTCAAGAAGAGAACCAGGAAGAAACTGTTACATGCAGGAAATGCAGTTATTTATGACTCATTCCTGCTGCCCTGTGAGTGACTGATGTTAAATTTCCTCTAAAAGTGCCTTGAATTAGGAAGACAACTTTTCTCTGTCAGCCTATATATATTTTTAAAATAGGAGGTGACTCATGACCATTTTTAACACTGATTAAGTCCCCAGTGTGATGTGCACATATAGAAGAGTATGACTTTGAGCTTTCTGAAATGTATCTTCTGAGAAAATAGTGGGAAATGCTATACAAAAAAGAAGGGCAGGGATTGAGAGTGAATGAGAAACCACCCCAGGCCCCCAACACACAAGCAAAATATTCACAATATATTCGTTCCTTAATACTGCCATTTTTTTCTGCTATCTTTGCCTTTTAGCTTGCGGGGTGTATCTCCCAACACACACGCACACACACACACTCACACACACACCTCACATGAGAGAGAGAGAGAAAGAAACAGCTAGATCATCTGGATCCATTTAGGGGCTGAATTTCCTAAGTGCCAGTGAGATAAACAGACCCTATAATATAGTTGTCACCTGAACAAACCAATGTTTGATCAATGTTCCATTTGCCTGGTGGAGTGTGAACCTTGCCTGAGTGCTGAAATGACAAATATTAGTAAATTATTATCATCAGCCATCATCAGACAGTTGGTTCATTGTCCTGCGTGGAGTGAATTATGAATTAGGAATCTATATATAGCTATAAATGGTACCACAGCATGACCAGATCATTGAACAATTGATTAAGCTGCTCCATGCTTTCTGAAGAGATCAAATCCCTCATCCGGAACCCTTGAATCCACAGTGGCATCTCTCCTCCAGAAGCTCTTAGCACTAATGCCGGTACCAGTAGTCTTCAATCATTTTTAACGATTAGAATCAGTTTAAAAGTAAACATGCACCATCAACAGATATATAGTTGTTAATTTATAAATTAAAAATTGCACATTATAAAAGATATTGAATAGGAATTAGAAAAGAGTGAGCTAAGATGAAATAAATGTTTAAGGTATTTTTATTTTATTTATTAACAATGCAAAAAACCTTTTGCTCTCACCTAAAATGTTAATGTGTATACTTTCTTCCTGGATATTTCTTATCAACATTCAAGATCTTGGTTTTATTTGAAAATACTTGGTTTTATTGTCTGTTAAAAACTTTAAAAGTTGCTTTACAAAGATGTGTCAGTCTGAATGGAAGAAGCATATCGTATCGTTGGTTATACTTACCAAAGAATTATGTTGGCCGGGCGTGGAGGTTCACGCCTGTAAACCCAGCACTTTGGGAGGCTGAGCGGGGTGGATCATGAAGTCAGGAGATCGAGACCATCCTGGCTAATATGGTGAAACCCTATCTCTACTAAAAATACAAAAAAAAAAAAAAAAAAATAGCCAGGCGTGGTGGCAGGCACTTGTAGTCCTAGCAACTCCAGGAGGCTGAGGCAGGAGAATCGCATGAACCCGGGAGGCAGAGATTGCAGTGAGCAGAGATTGTGCCACTGCACTCCAGCTTGGGTGCCTGGGTGACAGAGCGAGACTCTGTCTGAAAAAAAAAAAAAAAGTTTATGTTTAATTTTCAGTCTCATTCTACTATTACCAAATAGTGTTTGTTGAAATTTGGCAGGTGAATTTTCATGTTCCCTGTTAGAAACGAATCAGAAGGTGTGATGTGTTAATATTTTTAATGCACTAATTCAAAACTCACTGAAATTCTTTATTTTGAGGAATTTTGAAAGGGTTAGAAGATTTTACTTTCCAAGTTCTTAAACTATAGAGTTACGAGGATCTTTATAGGGAACATATACGATTTTCGGAAATAAAAATTACATAAAGTTGTAAATATTTTAAGCAGCAATTTTCAAAATGTTCTCCTTAGAGTATGAAGTTTGTTTCCAAAGGTAGTTTCTTCTTCCTTAATGTAAAAAGCGTCATTAGCTTAAGGAAAGGCTCAGAGTGAAAAAAAATACATATTTCAAGTAACCTTTCCATCCCTGTGCTTCCCGCCCTCCCAACCCCTGACCAACTTTTTTTTTTTTTTTTTTGCTAACATCTGATCTGATCTGGCTATCTCATCATTGCTTTTTCTGCTGTAAAAAAACTTTTCTCAAAATGAAGAGTTTGTCCAAGGAGCAGAAGGCCAGGTCAGCCATGTGGTTTTTGCTCATTTGTGTGTGCATTATTCATACAATACTGTCTTCAGATTCTGTTTTCTTGATGAACTCTTTTGGAGCCACTTGTTCCTTTTGTGAGAATTCATTTAAATCATTACTGTCAGCATAATTGCATAGGTGTAAACTGCAACACGTCTAGACGCTAAGTGAACAGCTAGGGATGCTGTGGATGATCCAGAGGTTTTGGAATTTCCATTCTTTCTTGGGATGTTTACTTACCACATGAAATTATGGTAATAAATGAATGAGACTAGCCATTTCAGTCCTTACATTAAATACTTCAGCGCTTAACTTATTTCTTATTTTATTAGAAATACTTAAACAGGGTTTTACACTTTTTTCCTACACCTGCCATGTTGGATCCCCTTACACACCCACTTGGGGGACTCCTGGTCTACCTAACTTCTTTGACTTCAGGGCTTTGCACATGCTATTCTCTACCTGGACCATTCTGCTTTCCCTCCCTCCTTAGCTAGCAACTGCTACTTACCCTTCAGGTTTCATCTGTAATACCACTTCCTCATGTAGACATTCCCAGATGTTCCCTGTCCTCTCAGTTTAGGTGAGGTCTCTCTGTCATAAGCTCTTACTGAACCCTACTGCTTCCTCTCAGAGGCCTTTATCGCACATAGTAACAGATTTACCTGTGTGGCTGAGAATGGGCTCTCTACTCTCTAGAAAATGTAAGCTCCAAGTCCATAAGAATAGAGTCCATATCCATTTTCCATTGCATGCTCAGCACTTAGCGTTGCACTTCACAAATGGCGTCCAATGGATATTTGCAGAATAAACGAATGAATGACTGATAGACTATGAATTTGGGACTTACTCATATATGAGACATCATAGATCACATAGTTATGCTCCCTTGTGTAATTGATAGGAAAACTATAACATAAGAGGTCTATGTGGCACACCCCAGTCACACTGTTAGTTGATAACAGTAGTAGGAAGGAAATTTGAGGCTCTTGGTCCCCAGGCCCAGCACTTTTTGTATGCATTTCAGAAGATGTTAAAGAAAAGCTAACGTTGGAAACTGCCTCCTTATTTAGATAATCAGACATCCTGAGACCAAAAGCCCTCTTGAAATAGCATATAAAATAAATTTATGAAAATGAATACTTAAAATCTATACAAAATATGTAGTCATGATTGTGTTTAAACAAAAAACAGTAACACAAAGAACCTAGTAGAAAAGCTTTACAAAAACCATGAATTGCCAATTCATGGAAAAAGAAAAAGAAATGACCAATTAATATATAAACAATATATAATTTAAAGAAAGTATAATACAAACTGAAAAGATGTTCTTTGTCCCCAGCACAGCCTAAAAATTTAGAAAATTTAGAAAAATTGGTCATATCCAATGTTGGCAAGAATGTGAGAAAATGAATACTCTTATAAATTCTTTGTGAGAGCGTGAATTGGTACAATCCTTTGAAGTCAATTTAGCAATATTTATTAATATTTTTAATGTGCTTGTCTGATGACTTAGCATTCTTAGGAATTAAATATACTGCTGAACAAACAGGCGAATAATAATATATTACCAGATGTTCCAGTAGTATTGTTCACTATAGTGAAAATTAGAATACAACCTAAATATTCACCAGTAGAAAAATCATGAAATAAGTCACTGTTCAACCAAAGTATGGAAAAGTATGTAGCCACTGAAAGAATTCACTAGATCTGCATGTACTGATTTGGAAAGCTCAGTTATATCACCAATTTTCTAACATGTATAATAAGATCTCATTTGTACTTTATTTAGTTTTAAATAAGTGTTAAGTTTTTCACAATGGCTACATCTGGGAGGGAAGTAATATGGGGGCATATAATAGTGGGGACCTTCACTTTTTACTATACGTGCTTCAGGGTTGTTTCCTTTCCTTTTTTTTTTTTTTGAGATGGACTCTTGCTCTGTTGCCAGGCTGGAGTATAGTGGTGAGATATCAGCTCACTGCAACCTCCGCCTCCTGGGTTCAAGCAATTCTCCTGCCTCAGCCTCCCCAGTAGCTGGGACTACAAGCACGTGTCACCATGCCCAGCTAATTTTTGTATTTTTAATGGTGACAGGGTTTCACCATGTTGGCCAGGATGGTCTCGATCTCCTGACCTCATCATCTGCCTGCCTTGGCCTCCCAAAGTGCTGGGATTATAGGCGTGAGCCACTGCACCCAGCCTGCATTTTTTGTAAACATGTATTTCTCTTGCGATGTAGTTTTCTGTCAACTTATTTGTTGATGTTGTTTAGAGTCTCCAGATGGGGAAAGAGCTTTCTCACTCCCTGCCGCTGACTCATTAAAGCCCTTATGGACTAAGATGTCCATACCTGTGCTGAGAGGTGCTGTGGGAAACTGGCTAACTTTCTGTACTTTCCCACAGACACACCAAGATAGCCAACTAGAGAGATGGCAGAGAATGTTTCCTATACACACCAGCTCCTAAGAGTTATACACCTTCTCACAGCTAGGTCTGGACAGAACTATGCACACACACTGTAGACACCAGTAGTCTCCCTGAACTGTCATACTCAGACCAGTGCCTTTTTCCCAACAAAAGTTGTAGGAACTACATAGCGCATCCAACGCAACTTTTCAGCATCCCTTTCCATCCAGTGAGTAGGGCAAATCAAATCAAGAGGAGTACATATTAGGGGTTTCTCGAGAAGCAATCATTAGATGAATGTGCCAGAGTCCTTAGTGGTGTCAAATTTATTACAATAAGATAGTGTTCCTTAAGACGTTGGCCCTTCTTCTCCTCTTCTCCCAGCAAACTCATCCTATGCATCAATATCCATCTGTATATCCACTAGCTTTAAAACTTCCCTGGCCAGCCTAGCTTAAAGTAAGCTCACCTCATTTAACCCAGTCATTCATGCTTACTCTGTTAAACTGACAAGAGACTGCCGAGTGACAGTCCACCTCTTGCTTTCTTCAGCTATTTAAATCTTTGCTTATTGTTTAACTTTATGTTTGCCTAATTTTCCAGAGTAGGAACCTTGTGTTAAATTGCTCTATATACAGCTTTGCCATAATGAGACATCTAATAAATACCTACAAATTCAAAAAACCACAGACTAGAGAGTCCAGAAGGGCATAAATTCTATCTTTTTACTTTGGTGATTGATGTATTTGTGCTTTCTTCTCGCCTTCCAGAGTTTAATGTTCACTATTCGTGAGAATAAATTCAACACCTAAAATTAATAACGAATTTCAAACATATTTGATGTTAATGGATAAGCCCAAGAAGACTGAAAAACTCCATAGTAGCCAAGAAGTGCAAGTTAGCAAAGAAGAAAGAGAAAAACTGATTTCAACTATAGAATGATATTAATGTTTCACATCCAATAAAATATCATGAAAAAATGATGTGAAAGCTTAAAAAGATAACTAGTCTTGTCAAATAGAAATGGGTGGTGTGTGTGTGTGTGTGTGTGCACGTGCGTGTGTGTGTTTTAAATTTAAAAATGAAATCCAAGGCTCCTTTGCTTAATGAAGCCAGTTCTTTCATCTTTTAAAATGACAGGTAAAGTAAAAGCTGAAGTTTGGGTGGGAAGGGAGATTTAAGGGCCTCCCTTCAGACGTTAATAAACACTATTCCACATTCTAAAACTATTAGACATAATTTGGCATAATTGCCCATCTTTCCTGAGCAAATGCATACAACTCAGTTGTTTCAACTACTAAGCTCTTTCCACAAAGAGAATGATCACCCCAACTGGGGATCCAGGTTCATGCTTTCAGGGAGGCATTTTGATGAAATATATTCTTGACCCTGTATATTAAAAAAGAAATTTTATTTTCTCAAACTCACCATAAGGAGTGGAACAGAGACACATATTTGTTGACACCAAAAGATATTTTCTATGATGCTTGTATAGAAGAAAATTTATGTAAGGAGAATGAAGCCATTTATTTTTATTTCCTTTCAGCCAAATTCCACTTTAAGTTTGTCGAATTCAGAAATTGTATAGACCTTAAAAATATTTTACTCTGTGAACACATGCTTTCTTATGGTGATTTCCTGTCCAGCTTATCTCATCTGTCTAATTTAAATCTTAACCCCTCAAGGCAGATACTGTGTATTTTACAGTGTTTTCTTTAAAGCAGTATTATGCTGACAAGTTCAGTAAATCCTAAACAGCAATAGATCTTCCTTTGTCATTCTTCTGCTAACTTTTAGTTTGTCTGGCTCCCTAATTTCAATGCTTGTAGATCAGTGTCCTTTAACTGAACTATTGTAGTTGTAGGAATTTTCTAAATTTTGATTATTCACTTGGGATCTATTCCCTAGAATATAGCAAGAGGAAAGAAGGAAGAAAAAGATCCAGGTCCTGGGGAGGGAAGAAAAGGGTCATATTGATTATAATGAAACTAAAGATAGTCTTTCTTTCTTATTTGGGTAGGACATAGCTTTTCAAAGACCACCAATGCTTGTAAACAACAGATAGGATATTTTACTATTCCTACTATATTTTAAAACTGTTCATTTCCTATCTTCTTACCCTATTTGTCAAAAATACATATAATAATCAGTAAGTTAAGAATTCACCACTGATGTCAATTCACAGAAATGTTTGTTGTATTTTTTTTTTTTCTTTTTTAAGATGGAGTCTCACTCTGACACCCAGCCTGGAGTGAAGTGGAGCGATCTCGGGTCACTGCAATCTCCGTCTCCCATGTTCAAGTGATTCTCCTGCCTCAGCCTCCCGAGTAGCTGGGATTACAGGCATGCATCACCACACTCAGCAATTTTTTTTTTGTTTTTGGTTTGTTTTTTTTTTTAGCAGAGACCAGGTTTCACCGTGTCGGCCAGAGTGGTCTCAATCTTCTGACCTTGTGATCCACCCGACTCAGCCTCCCAAAGTGCTAGGAGGAGTATTTTTAAAGTTGTTTTACCTTTGTACACACTGAAAAGCATCACAATTAATGAGAAAAATAAATGCAATAAATCTTTCTATATTAGTAGAAGGCTCTCCCGGGTCATGCAAACTTGTTAACAGATATTTCTTCAGGATAACTTGAGAACCTTCACAGTACACGATGCTAGTGCTGTGCTGACTGTAGTGCTTACAATGAATCACTGAATAAATTGTTACCATCCATGGAGGCTGCCTCTCTGGATAATTAGCAATTTCAATTTAAGAAAGGTACTATAAAGTGCACTTCAGCTTCGACCTCAGTAGACCAAACTCTGGGGTAAGTAGTTACATTAGACTGCTTTAAATGCTATCTAGAACTTTTATTTTTAATCATATACTCTTATAAATTTCTATCTAAAACCATATTATATATAATCCTTTTGAGCATATAGTAAAAATTTGAGATCTCATAACACAGCAATGAAATCACACCATAATTTTAGTAATTTGTCAAAAGACTTAAAGATAGAATTTATTTTCTGTACATAAGTAACAGAATGTAGAAACTGTGTCTACTATTTTCATAGCTTTTCTTTTTTTCCAGTTTTGTATGTGCACTTATAACAATAAGAGATGTAGAACATTCCATATGGTCACTATTATATCTCTGTCTATGAATTAAGTTGATGGGTGCATTTCACTTAGGAAATTCAGTGCTCTGAAGTTGAAATACAGGTTTTACGACCTATGTACCGATCTCTATTTTGTTGCTAAAAAGACCTTTAGAAATTCAACACTAGGCAAAAGATTCTCTGAGGCTCGAATTCTTGCAGCTTTGTGACTAAGATTTTTAAGCAAGAAACATTTACTCAAATGTTTTTGCAAGTGCATAGTTCAAAAAGTTCTTATTACAATCAATCAATAAATTTAACATAAATGATCTTAATTGTTATTTCATAACTTAAAATATAGAAAAAGGTGCATATATATTATTTGTCCCAGATTTTGAATCAATAGAGGGAAAAAATCCTTTTCTCAGGCAAGATCAAAAATAGACCTTGAGAAAATTTGACCCAATGACTTCTCTTACTTCATTAGCCTTTCACACAATACCCAGGAAGATTCTGAAATACAGATACAAAAGGAAAATATACGATCAGATCATTACAATGTATAGTCTCTGAGGTGATTATCATAAATACATAGCTGTTTAGAAAGGATATTATTATGAAAGACAAAGCAGAGATGACTTATATGTAATTAGAACCATAATATTTTAATAACATGATATTCTCCAAAAAGCTCAAAACACATTTTTAAAAATTAGCACCTCATAATAATCATTATAGAAAGGTAGGTATCCTATATGTGACCACCAGACTTTAAAAAAGAGGTAGGTTTTTATTTTTTTTTTTAACCGCTTTGTGTTACACTCTTAGAAATGTATTTTAAAATTAAGTGACCAGAAGACATTACTACTAGCAGAGCATTGGCAGAGAAGAGACCTCTATAAAATTACCAGTGAGACACGGAATCATTTCTTCTGTCAGTGAAAGTCATAGGCAAAAGTTCTAAAATTATACAATTACAAAAATAAATCAAGCCAGCGTGTCATTTCTGCTTTTCTACATTAATAAATTAACCATGTAACATTGTTCAAAATTATGTCAGTTACGCATATAATAATCTTTTAAATTAATGAAGTGATGAAGCAGTTTGATGACACCCATGATTTACAGGGCTGCTTTTAGCTAATGTTAAAAGCCTTTCGTTTAATAAATTGCCCCCTTGAGAAATTACCAAAAATGAATATTTTCAATGCTAAATGTTTCAAGGTTTACACTTTTTAAATATATTAACAAATGGCAAGGGAGACACATTTTTCAAAATATATCTTCTTTTACATATACTTAATTGAAATTAATTAGTATATTACTTTAAAAGGAAATGATTATACAAGATCATTTATGAGAATTTTTGTGATGCAATAAACCTGAATTTGAACAATGAAATTAATCCTAACTTTATGAAATTTTGTAGAATGAATTGAGAACCATTTCAAGCTTTTTGATTAAAGAGAAACAATTCTACAAAATCTACATTCTTAAAATACAGCTAGTGCTCTTCATCGATATTATTGCTTTAATTCTTTGTTTGCATTATTTATCAAGATTGAAATGGCATGACTAAGAAGCTTCATAATTTTTATAATGATTTGTGTTTTGCTCACCTTTATCTAAACATTTCTTTATGCATTTTTATATGTGATATTAACTCCTGTGTATTTCTGTTTTAATAATGAGCCACAACAATCAGACCTTACAGTCAAAGTACATCATTTCCATTGTCTTTCGGTTTTATGTGGCCTCTGAGACATGTCTGAATGCAGGAGAAACAATATCTTATGAAGAGATGTTATGTAAGTTCATTAGGAAAGCAAAATAGATTTCAGACAACCCAGGAGATGCTTGTGTGTCACAGCAGCAAGAAAGAAATGGAGCTAAATATAACTAGCAAAGAAAGCCTGAAATTGATGTTCCCTGTGCTTATGGATTTGTTTTCATAATGTGGAGCCTGATTTTTATTCCACTTCTGAATTAGTAATGTGCCTAGTACATTGGGCCAATTTCTTTCAAAGCATTTGCAGCTCCAGCCCTAAAAACAAGAATAATTAATTTGTGCTTCTTGAGCCCAATAGATGTAATTTTAGGCAGGCAGATGTCAAGAAAATAATTTTTAGAATTCTTTTAATTGATGGCAATGTAATGGAGAATTGCCTGTTGGCATTTCAAATGATTTTAAGGAATTTTAAACTGTCATCAATGAATTTTTAATGCATACTAATAATGGACCCTCATGGGTTTGTAGCCTATGCATAGTGAAACAGAACTTTAAGCATAATATTGTTTTCCTTTAAAAATGGCTTGGAGAAAGTAATAAAAGTGTTGGAAATGAAAAACTTCCCTTTTTTATAATATATAACTGCATCCAACTAGTCATGAATACAATTATTTGTATTTGCTTGAGTCAGTCATATTTTTGAGAGTTAATAAAGAAAATCTGAAAGAATCAATGGTCTTTCAAATACACATATCCATTATATGAACATTTGCAGAAGGATCCCTGTTTACTACTAGAGTTACATTTACATTTGCATCACTTCCTGCTCCCTACTCCCACCCCCGCCAAGGAGCTTGTATACTTGCTAGAGGTCTCCATGCATTTTGAAGAAATATCACATGAGCTTCAGGATGGCAAATTGCAAAATATTACACACCTCCAAGTTTGAAACATCTGATATTGCTAGCACTGATATTCAAGTCTTTAGTGTCATTGGGACTATTTCCAAAAAGTCCTTCAAAGAGTACAAAATCATATAGGTATAGAAATTGATAAAAATTCTTGTCTGGCTCAACTAAAATCTCCAAAAATCACAAGAGAGGTGGGAGGGATATCAAGAGCTCCCAGAGAACCTGTGGTTATCAGAAAAGCAGCTGACCCTGTTTAGAGACGGATAATTTTAAAACATAGAAGTTTAATTTCTGATGGATCAAACTACATGTTCTAATCCATACTAACTATGGGGAATATGATTTTATGTCTCTGAATCTTAGTTTTATCTGTGCTTAAAGTGCAATAGAGTTACCTATTTTTAGGGAGAATTATAGCATCTTTTTCCACCTTCCTCTGTTGAACTGTAGAAACACAATAAGATAACATACGAAAGCATTTTTAACTCTTTGAAAGAATTGCATCGTATAGACCTGAGATTCAAGTAACTTGATTTTTCCAATTTGTGAAAGTAGATGAGAAAGTAAGTACAGATTAAATACATATTGATAGTGTATGCACATGTTTTTACATATCTGAAATTCTTATATGGTTTTTATGACAGATTTCTTTTTTTAAGTATGTTCAATTGGGCTAATAAATTTGTATTCCCTGTGGGTGCTTCAACAAAGTGCTGAGAAGAGGAGGACAAGAAACTTTCTCCAGCAGTGGAGAAAAGCTTGATTTTTTCCCCCATCATGTTCTAAATGGAAACCTCATTGGAAACTTTACATCTTAAATTTATAGAAAGAGACACACAGTGGCTGAGAAGCTTACAGAAGTATCTGCACTCTGTCCATTTTCAAGGCTGCACTTTGGAAGTTGGGCAAATCTTTTCCTTTTTACAACACAGAGAACAGCAAAGCTGCTGCTGTTTTTCAAAATAGAGTGCAGTCTGCCTCACAGACACAGATCCAATAAAATGCTCTATTTATTGGCTAAGCATTAACAGCATCTCTTATTTTCCTCCTGTGACCCTCCTTGGCAGTTAGTCACACATTCCGATTAAGCAGACACCACAAAAATATCCCTCATGTATAAGGGAAAAGAAAAATCCTAATTGGCCATCGACCTCTCCCTTTCAGCTTCCCTGGTGTCCTAACCCAGTGGCTTCCAATCTGTCACCCCTAGGGCTGGGCAATCTGGACTAAGAAGATGACAAGGCAGGCAAGGCTAAGTACCAGATTCAGGGCCAGTTCCTTACCCTACCCAGAACTGTCACTTCAATGAGCAAAGCCCCCCTGATGGTCATCACCGTCAGCTGAATCAGCATTCGTGAAAATGTAGTGCATACCACAACACCGTGTTATTCAGAGCAGTGGCTATTACTTTGCTTTTATTTTATTTATTTTTGCTGTTACCTTCTATTCATAGCTGTAGTATTGCAATTCCATTTACAATAATGACATAAAATTCCCTTTTAAAATAGATGCATTTATACTTTAAAGAAGATTTAGAGAAGTCTTCTATGCAACTAAAGTTATGCAACTAATAGCATGAGGAAGCAAATACATGGCAATAATCATGAAAATGATTTGTGAATAGCTGGAGATGAGACCAAACTGAATCAAAGAATGCTAAAGCAATTGTGGGGAGACAGTGACCACTCTGCCATTCAGCTAGATTTTTGTAATTATAGAATTTTATAGTAAAGTTTTGATCTCTTTATGGCAGTATCAAAGTAGATATGATGTATTATTATCACCACTTTATAGATGGGGAAACTGAGGATCAGAAGGCTCAGGCAGTTCACTAAAAGTCACACAGTTACAAATGTTGAGAGAAATATTAAGCCTTCAAAATGAGACTTTCTGCTCCAAATAGAACACAGTCTTCAGTTTCCCAGGCTATTCAATGAAAAATGTCACATGAAAGCTTAGGAGTTAAGTATTGTCTTTGTATTAAAAGCAACATTTCAGTACATTTTCCAGCCATAGATACAACAGGAAAATTCCTTTTGAGTAATATAAGATATGAACCCAACTGAACTAATTAATTCATGGTGGTGTTAGGAGGTTAAATATCCGATGGTGATAAAACATTTTATGGATGGAAAAATGCCATATTAAATACCAAAAATTACCATTACTTGTATCACTCTTCAGTATTTATATTCAATAAAATTATAGGTAAAGAAAAAATATTAATACCTGCAGTTTTGACTCTTCTGATCAGTCCTTGGAGAGATGTTATTTAATCCTGTCTGTCACTATTGTGGGGATATCAGCATTTGTCAGTGAGGACTGATGGATCAGGTAGTTGATAAACTTTTAGAGACGTGTATATCCAGGAGATGCCACCACTTTGTTGTTTTATAGGAAAGAAGGAAAAGTGTTAAACTTTGGTTTAGCCGCTATGTTTATTTAAAAAGAAAAATAAAACAGAAGTCATAACTTGTGAAAGCAGAATTTGTTTCAATCACAGATTTAGACATGAAGCTGTACTTTGAGACTACAAATTGTGACATCCTAAAATTAAAATGGCTCCTCAGAAATGTAAACACTTTGACGTGAAAAGGTATATGCTCAGCCTCAAGTCAAAGTTACATACAGTGCCGGCAAAATCTTCGATACCACTAGTCAGTCAAATACGCTCAAGATTTCAGCATGGAAAATCATGTTTTCTGATCCAAAACACACACACACACACACACACACACACACACACCCCTAAACAAAGATTTCTTTTATCCCTGCAATTTTCCAATTTAATAGCCAATTTGAAGACTCTCTAATAGGAAATTTGATTTGGCTTTTCATAATAATACTGTTTCACAGTATAATTTATTTTTTTTTTCAAAAGAATAAAAACCCTGCTGGTTTTAACTGTGTACCTTTGCATTTTCCCAGAGAATGTTTCCTTTAGCAATATGGACAATATCAACTTGATACAAAGTAGGCATGTGATCTGAAATAACACTCTGAAGTGTAAAGAAATGTAACCTAAACTTAAAGTGAAAGGCTAGAAACCACTTACAGAGGCATAATTATTTGAACCCCCGACCTTTCATACTGAAATTAGTGAGCATTTTCATTTTCCATATGCAATCACTTACTGTCCTTTTTCTTCTATTAGTGTTTCAAGAAGCAGGGACATTTAAATGAAAAAAGAAGAAGAAGAAAGCCCTCTGTTAATTTGAAACTGAGCATCTGATCCACTAAAATTGACAAAAGTATCCTCTTGAAAACTGCCACTTTCCAATAATACAGCCTGGCAGGAAGGAGATGTGCTGGAGAAAGAGCCAGTTAGTATGACTATTCTGGGTCTTCCTATCAGTGGAGAGTCATGTCTTTCACTGCAAAGAGTTATTTTTCAGATTTTTTGAACAAGGGCTTTCTTATAGATAAAACTACACAGAAAACTCATTTGTAAATGTCCCTGTCTGAACACTTTTCCACTCACTTCAGTGTTATGAGTAGGAGTCCTTTAAAAACCTCAGATGATGAATTGTTTTATGACATGCAAACAGTTCAAAACCTGTTAGCTTTGAGAAGCTCACCACTAGCAACTTGCCTGTTCCCAAGTGTCTTGATTCTGATTGGTCAAGGAGAGGGCAAAAGATTAAAATCTGCCTAAGCCAAGTGAGTATGCTTCACATATTTAAGGTCCACTTGACTCAAGGAGGGGAAACTGACGTGGCTGTCAGGCCATAGACTTTACCAGCCCCACCCTGAGTTCGCATAATGAGTCATAGCCCAACTTCTTACAACTGCAGAGGGAGTCCGCTTCTTCCCTTTCTCAAAGTAGCTGGCAAACTCCTCAAAGTGATGACCTCTCACAATGTAAGAGTTAGACAGTCATTAGCAGCTCAGTCGCCAAGCCTATCGGTGCGAACTGAAGGGGAATCATTCTGTTGAAGTAAAACATGATTTTGGCCTGGACATGAGAGTAAAGCAAAGGCATGACACCCGGCACGGGGAGTGCCCAGATGGCAGAGGCCAGGGAGTCTCCAAACAAAAGGGAAGGAAGAAATAAAACAATTTTCTGCTCCATTTTATCTCGATTCTTTGACATCCAGACCAAACCTGATTACACAGGCTTGTGTTAGGACTGGGCAGACCTGAACATGTCTGTAATTCAGGTTGAATGAGCTTTCCTGAAGTTCACATGCATACCTCAGGTTTTCCTACCACTTTCCCTGCTGCCCTGCCACGCTCAAGACCACCAGCCCCCTCTTTCTACCCTGCTGTGGATTCTCAGAATGCTTTAAAGAAGGTGACAGTTGAAATTTGGAAGAGCTTACTTAATATTGGTGATGGTAAAGAAAAAAAAAAAAGCAAGAAAAAGAAAACAAAACAGAACTCATTTTTGCACCAGCAGCTCCTTTCCCCAGTATAGCCAAATAAGATAGTTTAATTCAAAACATTCATTGAGAAATTCCTATACAAAGGCCCCTAAATGAAAGAGCAGATAGCGGAAAAGCATCAAGATGTGAGAAAAGGAGAATAAAGCTTTTGAATCTTTCAACTCTGCCAGGATACCCTTAAATAGAAGTGTTGTGGGGGAAACCAATCTTAGAATTAAGTGATTTGCGTAAGATTAATCTGGAAGGAAGGGAGGGGAACCAAACCTTACCAACATTCACGGAACTTTAAAAAAGTTGTTCTTAACCAGGACTAAATAGCATAATCATATACGTGGGGATTCATGCTGAAACTTCTGAATCAGACACCCTGGGGCTGGGAACTAGTCAGCCAGGATGTCTTCTGGATCACACACCCTGGGGAATGTGGACTTTAACGTTTCTTCTGAGTAATTTTGGCCTCCAACCTGCGTAAGGATAGTTCTAGACCTATAGTTCTCAAACCTAGATGAATAATTATAAGAATTACCTAGTAGCTCAAATAACATGGATTTTTGGTATCTATCCTACACTGAGTTGGGACCTTTGGAAGTGGGACCCCAGATACAAATCTGATTATCCGCCAGATTTTGGAACTGCAACTTGGTATCACACCCCCAAACAAGTCCCAACATTGGTCATAGAGCCAGTTGAATAGGTCCAGATAGGGCTCTGAAATCTGCACTTTGATAAGCATCTGTTGTGAGTATTTTGAAGACTTTACTATGTGAACGCTGAAGAGATGGATCCAGGGTTGCAGACCTGAACCTTTATTTGAAGCCTTTGTCCCTCTCGTCCAATCATTTATTTACATATTCCAAACACAAAAGTTTACCAAGCATCACCTATATGCCAGGAACTGTTTCAGAACATAAGGAGTTCACAATCTACTGATAGAAATAAACACACAAATAATTATACACATGGGAGAAAGTACAGATACAAAATTATGCAAAAGAAAAAGTGAGGTATAAACACAAAGGGGACAGTAACTCAGCCTGGAGGAGCTGGTGAAGGCTTTACAGAAGACAGGATAACTTTAAAGTAAGATAGGATTCCAGGCAGAGGAAACAGCGTGTAAATAACTGCAGTGTTTCTCAAAGTGTGGCCCTCAGACTACCTCTATCAGAATACTCAGGGGCCTATCACTCAGCTCACCCCAGAACAACACACTCAGAATTCCTTGGAGTCAGACATAGGAATATGCATTTCTATTGTGCTTCCCTGGTGATTCTGAAAAATACTGGCTTGTAAAAACTATACACAGAGACTCTTGAAAGAGCCAGGTTTATTTGGGGAAAATATAAGTACGTCATGTTAAAGCAGGGTCTATTTTTTTAAGGCATTAAAAACCAAGTGAGACTCCAGCTTGTGGCTAAGATGGAGAAACAACCAGATTTATCCTCCTACCTAAAACAACAAAAGCACGGGGAAAAAAAGTGAAACAATGGTTTTCAAAGCACTGAATATAGAGCAGTGAAGGAGGGTGGTCCCAGATGAGAAGAAAAAATGAGATGGGCCCTATGACTGGGTTGCAAAGAGAAGGAATGCAGGCAGAGCACATAAGACTCCTTGAGTTGAAGAGATGGAGCTGATAATCCAGGAATATCAAGTCAGCCAGAGTCCATAGGATCACAGGACAGAGTACTGGAGAGAAGAGAATAAGACAGGTGCCCACATTACAGAGAATAAGGGAAAATTCTGTACATCTTTATGCCAACAAATTCAACAACTTGATTAAACAGGCAATTTATTTGAAAGATTAAATAGGCAGTTCTTTGAAAGACAAAATTACCAAAGCTTACTCAAAAAGAAATATATCATCTGAATATTTGCTTATCTGTTAAATAAACTGATACCTATTAAAAACCTTCCCACCAGAAAACAAGCAAAAAATAAACAATAGCAACAGGCCTAAATGGTTTCATTTGTGAATTTTAGCAAACATTTAAGGAAGAAATAATACAAATTCTATTCAAACCATGTAATACTATTGAAAGGAAAGAAATACATCCCGATTTATTCTGAGGCCTGAATTAACATGATACCCAAACCAGCAAAGACTTTATAAGAAAGGGAAACTATAGACTAGTATTTCTCCTG
This sequence comes from Trachypithecus francoisi, assembly GCF_009764315.1. Lineage (NCBI taxonomy): Eukaryota > Metazoa > Chordata > Mammalia > Primates > Cercopithecidae > Trachypithecus > Trachypithecus francoisi. The sequence continues at coordinate 16,798,271 of NW_022681462.1, forward strand.
AATATAGATGGAAAATTTGTGAACAAAATTTTAGCAAATCTTGCATTAGTCACCCCCTCAGTATCTCTGGGAGATTGGTTCCAGGACTTCCCACAGATACCAAAATCTGTGGATGCTAATAAAAAAAAAAGGTATAGTATTTGCATATAACCTATGTACATCCTCTTATATGCTTTTAATCACCCCTAGATTATCTATAATACCTAATACAATGCAAATGCTATACAAATAGTTGTTATTGCTATTATATTGTATTGTTTGGGGAATAATGACAAGAAAAAGGTCTGTTCATGTTTAGTATAGGCACAATATTGTTTTTGAATATTTTTGATACAAAAAATATTTTTGATGTAAGTTTGGCTGAATCCAAACTCATATTGCAGAACTCGATACAAAGGGCAGATGGTATGTTAAAAGGATAATACACAGTGACGTAGAGTACATGCACCTGACAGCAATACTTTGTGCATACCATTAGAATGACCCTGTATGGCGTATGCACCTGAATGTGTGTTCTGAGCTAGGGAATCAGGGAATGGCCAACCTGGAGGTTCCTTCCTTATCTATGATAAACATTGAGCCCTCAGCTTACCCTGCAGAACTACAAGTCCTACAGGGATTGAGGCCCTGAGTTTTGGGTTAACTAAAAGTTGCCAGGTGAAAGTTGTTAAAGGAAGGGTAAGTGAAAATGCTAAACTGCATGATGTTCACAGGTGATTACAGTTTTCCTGACCAGCCTGCCACCCCTGGGCCGTGCAGTTATTGTCCAGCCTGCCAACACTGCGACCATAGAAAGGCAGGTTTGTCTAGCCTGCTGCCACTGAGCCAGGTGGATATGTTGCCCAGCCTGCCACCACCGAACTGCAGTAGGCAGATATCTTGCCCAGCCCACCACCACTGGACCCTCTCTCCTGTATGTAAGCCCCTAATAAAAATCCACAGCTTGTTTGTTGGCTCTGCACATCTTCTTTGGCCTCTTAAACCTGGTGTCTTCCCTATTGAGATTAATAGGGGTTGGGCACAACACATGACCAAGTAGTTTTCATCCCAAGGATGCAAGGTTGGTTTAATATTAAAAGATCAATTGATATAAATCACCCTAATATAAACTAATAAATCAAAATATATGTGTATATATAACTATTTCAATAAATTCAGTAAGAGTGTGTGGCAAAATCCAATAGCCATTCCTGACTTTTTTAAAAGTCATCAAACAATGAATAGGAAATGCTATGAATTAAATTTTGTTTCCCTGAAATACATGTTGAGTCCTAACCTCTAGTACCTCAGAATGTGACCTTATTTGAAAATAAGAACATTGCAAACATAATTAAAGATGAGATCATACTGGAGTAGGATGGGCCCTTAATCCAAAATGACTGTGTCCTTGTAAGAAGGGCACAAGAAAGGGGCAAGGAAGGATTCTACCCAAAATATCAAAAAAAGCATGATCCCATTGACACCTTGATTTCAGACTTCTAGCCTCCAGAACTGAGAAATAATACATTTATATGGTTTTAAGCTCAGTATTTAGTGCCTTGTTACAGCAGCCTTAGGAAACTAACACAGAAACTTCCTAGTCCTGATAATGGACATCTATGAAAAACCTACAACTCACATCATACTAACAACAAAAGACTGAATGTTTTCCCCTAAGAACAGGAATAAGACAAGAATGTCTGCTTTTACCATTCTATTCAACATTGTGCTGGAGGATGTAGCCAGTGCATTCTGACAGGAAAAAGAAATAAAACCCATCCAGATTAGAAAGTAAGTATAATTATCTTTATTTACATAAAACATGATTGTGCATAAAATTGATGCAATTTATGTAAAAACTAGTAACACTAATAAGCAAGTTTGGCAAAGTTACAAGATATACCATCAGAATACAAAATTCAGTTGCATTTCTATACGCTAGCAACAATCAGAAATTGAAATGTTTTAAAATACTATTACAACAACACCAAAAGATATTACTTGCAAGACATCTGGTTTTAGCTCCAACATATAAAGAGTTTAGATTGATTTTACAGATTAAGTTGGGAAGAATTCACATCCTTACAACAAGAAAAAAAGCTGAAACAAAACTGAAAATCAACAACTCTTCCAGGATCCATCAGAGAATTGAGGTCACAGAACAAAATGTCACCCAGTATCTGGAGAGACAGGCAAATAAAGAGAACCATAGCTGATATCTGCTTACCTGGAACAGAAGCAACCAGAGCCATAAACTGGTAAGACCACCTCAGTAGTAATTTTAATGAATTACTGGAAGCTGAGTGTGGATGAGTATCACAGTGAGAAACCCTAGAGGCCACAGTCTTAGGATGGCCACCACACACATTTGTGGGTTTTACCTTCAGAAATCTCACCAAATTCTTATAGGGAAGAGCCAGAAAAGATTCCCTGTATCTCGGGCAGAAGGAGGAAGAAAAGAAAGTGACCATTTTGAAATACACCCACAGGATTTTACCCGAACCTTTGCCTGGGATAAAGACATTTACCCAACTCTAGTACCCTCTAGCTTTCCGATTTCATCTAAGAATGGGGAAAAAAAGCTAAGAAACACTTTTGAAAGTCACAGCCCAGAGGCACAGGCCCACTAAAACACTGCTTGATCAATTACTGAAAGATAGCTGTAGTCTCCAACTTTAATAGTGGATTTGTCTAGTTCTCTTAGCAGTTCTATCAGTTTTTGCCTCATGTATTTTGATTCTCAGTTGTCAGTTGAATACACAGAAAAAAATTGGAATAGTTTCTGGAAGAATTGACCTCTTTATCATGATGTAATGCTTTTCTTTATGCCAGATAATTTTCCTTGTCCTGAAGTCTGCTTTGTCAATTAATACCAAACAAAAAAACAAAAAAACAAAAACAAAAAATCAAAAAAAAACAAGCATTTGACAAAATCCAGCACCCTTTCATGATAAATACTCTCAGAAAACGAGGAGTAGAGGAAAATGTACTCAACTTGACAAAGAATGTCTACAAAATCCTACAACTAACATCGTACGCAGGAGTGAGAAAATACATACTTAACTCCTAAGACTGGAAACAAGGCAAGGATGTTTCCTTTCACGATTTCTATTCACCATAGGACTGGAAATTCTAGCTAGCTCAGTAAGACTAAAAACAAAAATTTGAAATAAATGATGTACAGATTGGGAAGGAGAAAATAACACTGTCTTTCTTCGTAGAGAATGTGATTGCCTATGTAGAAAATCCCAAAGAAATAACAAACAAAACCTCCTAGAAATAAGTCAGTATAGCAAGATCACAGAAGACAACGTTAATATGCAAAAGTCATACCAGCAATAAACAACTGGAATTTGAAATAAAGAATATCATTTACAATAGCACCTCAAAGATGAAATACTTAAGTATGAATCAAACAAAATACATACAAGATCTATTTGCCAGGCACGGTAGCTCACCTAAAGGCAGGAAGATTACTTGAGGCCAGGAGTTTGAGACCCACCTGGGTAACATAGCAAAACCCAGTCTCAACAACAACAACAAAAAATTTAAGTCACCAAGTGCGGTGGTGCATGCCTGTAACCCTAGCTACTTGGAAGGCTGAGGTGAGAGGATCACTTGACCTCAGCTCAGTGTTACAATGAGCGATGATCACACCACTGCACTCCAGCCTGAGTGACAGAATGAGACTCTGTTTTAAAAAAAGATCTATATGCCAAAGATTACAAGGCTAATTAATTTGAGAAGTTCAAAATCAATGAAGAAATATTCTATGTCCATGGGTTATAAAATTCAATATTGTAAAAATGTGAATTCTTCCCAACTTAATCCGTAAAATCAATGCAACCAAAATCAAAATCCCAGAAAGTTGTTTTGTAGATATAGAAATAATTCTAAAGTTTATTTGGAAAGGGAAAAAGCCTAGTATAGCCAACGCAATACTGAAGAATAAAGTTAGAAGACTCACAGTACCTAATTTCAAGACTTGTCATAAAGCTATAATAACCAAAACAGTGTGGTATTGTCCAAAGAATACACAAATAGATAAAAACACAACAGAATTGAAAACCCAGAAATAGACACACCTAAACAGATCTTTGAAAAAGAAGCAAAGGGAATTCATTAGAAAAAAGAATAGTCTTTTCAAAAAATGATGATGGGACAACTGGATGTTGTCCCATTCATTCAAAAAATGAATCTAGACAAACCTTATACCTTTCACAGAATTTAAGTTGAAATTGATAAGACCTAAATATCAAATGTGAAACTAGAAAACTTCCAGAAGAAAACACAGGAGAAAATCTTAGTGGGTGACTGTGGGTTTAGAGATCAGTTTTTAGCTACAACATAAAAAAAAAAAAAGAAAGAAAATTTGTTAAATTGGACTTTATTAAAACTAAAATTTAATATTTTAAAAGTTGATATTTTAATTAAAATATTTTGAGTTGGAAATATCAAAGTGAACTCATGTTTATCTTGACATTGATACATTAAAATTAAAATGTTCTGCCCTGTGAAAGACACTGTTACAATGAAAAGACAAGCCACAGAATGGGAAAAACCACACATCTGATAAAAGACTTGTATCCAAAATATACAAAGAACTCCTGAAACTCAACAGTAAGAAAATGCACTCCAATTAAAAAGTGGGCAAAGATCTAACAGACGCCTTACTAAAGAAGATATATAGACCAGGCGTGGTGGCTCACACCTGTAATCCCAGCACTTTGGGAGGCCAAGGCGGGCGGATCACAGGTCAGGAGATCAAAACCATACTGGCTAACAAGGTGAAACCCATCTCTACCTAAAGCACAAAAAATTATCCAGACGTGGTGGCGGGCGTCTGCAGCCCCAGCTACTCAGGAGGCTGAGGCAGAAGAATGGTGTGAACCCGGAGGGTGGAGCTTGCAGTGAGCCGAGATCGGGCCACTGCATTCCAGCCTGGGCTACAGAGTGAGACTCTGTCTCAAAAAAAAAAAAGAAGAAAAAGATATATACATGGCAAATAAGTATATGAAAAGATGATTTTTCCATTAGTGAATTGCAAATTAAAACAACAATGTGATACCACTACACACCTTTTAGAATGACTGAAATTGAAAAAATGGACAATTCCAAATGCTGAAGATGTAGAGCAACAGGAGATCTCATTCATTACTTGTGGGACTGAAAAATGGTATGACCACTTAGATAGTCTGGCAGCTTCTTCCAAAGCTAAATATACTCTTACTTTATGATTCAGTAACTGCACTCCTAGGTATTTACCCAAGCATTTTGAAAATATATGTCCACACAAAAACCCGTACATAAATGTTTATAGCATCTTTATTTATAATTTCCCCAAATTGGAAACAACCAAGGTATCTTTCAATAGGTGAATGGATAAACAAACTATGCTATATTTATGCAATGTAATTTTATTTTGTGATAGAAAGAAATGATCTATCAAGCCACAAAAAGACATGGAGGAAACTTGAATGAATATTGCTAAGTAAAAGATGCCATTCTGAAAAAGCCATATACTCTATCATTCTAACTATATAACATTTGGGGGGCAAAATTATAGAGATGGCAAAAAGATCCATGGTTTTCAGGGAGAGAGGGTTTAATAGGTGAAGCATGGGTTTTGTTCAGGGTGATGAAACTATTTTATATGATACTATAATGGTGGAGACCTGATATTATGTATTTTTAAAAAAAGGTAGAAATTTACAACACAAAGAGTAAAAACCTTAATGTATTTCAAATTTAAAAAATCATTGGGAAGGTCCTGCATCTCAGAAAGGGATGTAGACAATGATAAAATAATTGATGCTGGGCGCGGTGGCTCATGCCTGTAATCCCAGCACTTTGGGAGGCGGAGGTGGCCCGATCACGAGGTCAGGAGTTCGAGACCAGCCTGGCCAACACGGTGAAATGCCGTCTCTACTAAAAATATAGGTGGGCGTGGTGACAGACCACCTATAATGCCAGCCACTCAGGAGGCTGAGGCAGGAGAATCGCTTGAACCTGGAAGGCGGAGGTTTCAGTGAGCTGAGACCACGCCACTGGACTCCAGTCTGGGCGACAGAGTGAGACTCTGTCTCAAAAAAATAAAAACTGAATTGTGCAACAAATGTATGAAACAACCTCACTGAAGGAGATGGGTGGCAGGGGATGTACTGACCTAAATAACTTTTGGAAAGAGTGCACTCTGTAAGATTAAAGGCAAAAAAACAAAAAACAAAAAACAAAACAAAACTGGAAATAACCAAGTACACGTATGGCAGATGGTAGGATCCAGGTTTCTTACTGTTGAAGTAAGAGTTTACAAATGAGCAAGGCAGGAGGCTGGAAAGGTCCATGTGACAGTGGATTGGAGCTGGAAATATTAATATGAACTCATCCTTACCTTGACATAGACACAGACGGCTTTACATATACACAGACACACATATCCTTGCTTTGTCAACTGAGAGGGCCTGGAAGCAACAGCAGAACATCCTAGTAACAACGAGCACACTGAGCATCCAACTCTTTGTTTCTAATACTTTTAGAAACCAGGGCTCCTTGGAGAAATGTCTGATTCTAGGACATGAACAGGACATATACAAGATTGGCCTGGAGCATTTGTAGTGCCAGAAAGCAAGGAGGTGTGGGACACACACACACACACACACACACACGCATTGACGGAAGTATAAAAAAGATACTGCAGCCAATGGCCAACTGAAAGCATTCCCCAGTGGCCAAAGCCAGAACATTTTGAGCAATAAAATAGGGCATTGGATTTTAATCCAAAGTATAAAATAAATATCCTTGAGTTCATACTTGTATAAAGAAATGTTCTAGTAAATAAATAAATGGGAAATAAGAAACAAATCTCTCATGCAGAAGAATTCCAAATAATTTATGTCAATACTCAGCTCTCATGGAGGGGTCCCGTAACTCTTCCCTCCTTAAGTGTCGATTGTGCATAGCATCTTCCTTCCAAAGAATATAGTAGAGAAAGAGAGAGTTTTTTTTTTTTTTTTAAAGAGTAACTTTACAGTGGAGAAACCTGATAGACCCTACCTCACCTAGCAATCAGGGTCATAAATCATGTTGACAGAGTATATCCTTGATATGACGTGATGAAAAGTCACTTTATCTCTGTGGTTTTCCTCCCCAAAAAGACATAACCCCAAACTAATCATGAGAAAAACATCCGATGAATTCCAGGAGAAGGGCATTCTACAAAATATCTGGCCAGTACGCCTCAAAACTGTCAAGATGATAGAAAACAAAAAAGTTCGAGAAACTATCATAGTCAAGAAGAGCCTAAGGGGACAAGACAATTAGTATAAAGTGGTATCCTGGATAGAATTCTGGAACAGAAAAAGAACATTAGATTTTTTAAATTAAGGTAATATCAATAAAGCATGGTCTTTAGTTAATAATAGTTAATAATAATGTATCAAAATTGATTCACTAGTTCTAACAAATGTAGTATACTAGTGTAAGATGTTAAATATAGAAGAAACTGGTGTGAGGCATATGGTAAGTCTGTAGTATCTTCTCAATTTTTCTGTTACCCAAAAACAGTTATAAAACACAAAGTCTATTTTTTAAAAACAAACAAAAAAATAAAGTATTGAGGATAAATCTAACAAAAGATGTCAAAGCTGTCACTGAAAACTATAAAACATTGCTGAGGGAAATTAAAGAGCTGAAAAAAATTAAAAGATATACTTTGTTCATGGTTCAGAAAACTCAATATTGTCAGGATGTCAATTGTCCCGAAGTTAATCTATAGATTCAACACAAATTCTAATTAAAATCTCTAAAGGCTTTTTTTTGGTATACACCGACAAACTGATTCTAAAATTCCTATGAGAATACAAAAGACCTAGAATAGCCAAAATAATTGTGGGGGAAAGTTGTAAAACCAACACTATCTCATCTCAAGACTTCTTATAAAACTACAGAAATTAAGACAATATGCCAGTCATGTGTAGATAGACAAATAGATCAATGAAATAAAATAGAGAATTAACAAATAGACCCACACATACATGGGCAACTGATTTTTGACAAGTTGCAAAGGCAACTCAATGGAGAAAGAATAATCTTTTGAACAAATTGTACTGGAGTAATTGAACACTCATACGCAAAAAAAAAAAAAAAAAGAACTTTAACCTATACCTCCCTCCAGATATAAAAATTAACTCAAAACAGATCATAAGCCTAAGTGTAAGAGCTAAAACTATAAAACTCTTGGAATAAACATCTTTGCAACCTTGGATTAGGCAATAGCTTCTTAACTATGACACTAAAAACACAAGCACCAAAGGAAAAAAATAGATAAATTGGATTTCACCAAAAATGTTTGTGCTTCAAAGGACATCATCAAGATAGTGAAAAGACAACCACAGAATGGGAACAAATATTTGTAAATCATGTATCTGATGAGGAAAATATATGTGGATATATAAAGAAGAAATAGTAAAACTCAACAACTAAAGACAAGTCAATTTAAAAATGGGCAAAAGACTTGCATAGACATTTCTTCAATAAAGATATACAATTGGTCAATAAGCACATAATATTATGATTAATGTCTTTAGTGATTATCCAAATTAAAAACTGCAATGAGCTATTACTGCACATCAATTAGAATAACTAAAAATTTAAAAATTGACAATACCAAGTGTTGGCCAGGATGTGGGGGAGTCTGAGCTTTCATGCTTTTCTAGTGGAAATGTAAAATGGTACAACCTCTTAGCAAAACAGTTTGGCTGTTTCCGAAAAAGTTAAACATACACTAATCTTACAATTCTATAGTTCCACTCCTTGATATTTACCCAAGAGAAATGAAGGCACATGTCCATACAAAAACAGGTACATGAATGCTCATAGTTGCTTACTCATAATAGCAAAAAACTGGAAACAACTCAAATGTCTATCAACAGGTGAATGGATAAGCAAAATGTTGTATAGGGATAGTATCATACTAAATAATAAAAAACAATAAACTACTGATAGATACAACAGCATGAATGAACCTCAAAACAACTGTACTGTGTGAAATAAGCCAGGCAAAAAAGGAGTACACAACATATGATTCCATTTATGTAAAATCCTAGACATTGTAAACCAATAGATGGCAACAGAAAGTGGATCACCAATTCCCTGGAGCCAAAGAAGTATTACAAAATGGCATGAAAAAATGCCTGAGTGTAATGGATATATTTACTACCTTGATCATCAGAATAGTTTCTTGGGTTTATACACACATCAATAATTATCAAATTGTACACCTTAAATATATGTTCTTTACTATATATGTCAAGTATATCTCAATAAAGTTTGGTATTTTTTTTTTTTTAGACAAGATTTTGCTCTGTCACTCAAACTGGAATGTTGGAATGTAGTGGCATGATCACAGCTCATTGTAGCCTTGACCACCTCAGCCTCCTGAGTAGCTGGGACTACAAGTGCACACCACCATGTTCAGCTAATTATTTCATTTTTTTGTAGAGCCAGGGTCTCACTATGCTGCCCAGGCTATTCTCAAAGTCCTGGGCTCAAGCCATCCTCCTGCCTCAGCCTCCCAATGTATTGGGATTACAGGCATGAACTACCACTCCCAGCCTAAAGAAGTTGTTTTAAAAAGGGTGATTTGCAAGGATAAGTGCAGTTAGATGGATTGGGTATTTGAGAATGGCCATGACATCCTTCTCTAACCTTTCTTCTACACCAAACAACTGACTATTATCAGGTAGCTTCAGGAAAGATTCTATCACAGACCATTTTCAAGACCTTCAGGATCAAGGTCTTTTTGTTTCCATTGGGTACTCAGCTAACTATGCCATAGGACAATAATAACTTAGCTTGCTTGCTTGCTTTCTTTCTTTCTTTCTTTTTCTTTCTTTCTTTCTTTCTTTCATCTTTCCTTCCTTCCTTCCTTCCTTCCTTTCTCTCTTTCTCTCTTTCCCTTTCTTTCTCTCTCTTTCTTTCTTTCATTCCTTCTTTCTTTTTGAGATATACTTTCACTCTTGTTGCCCAGGTTGGAGTGCAATGGTGCAATCGCAGCTCACCGCAACCTCTGCCTCCCAGGTTGATTCAAGTGATTCTCCTGCCTCAGCCTCCCAAGTAGATGGCATTACAGGCATGAGCCACCATACTTGGCTGATTTTAGTAGAGACAGGGTTTCTCCATGTTGGTCAGGCTGGTCTCGAACTCCCGACCTCAGGTGATCCACCTGCCTAGGACTCCCAAAATGCTGGGATTACAGGCGTGAGCTTCCGTGCCTGGTCAACTTAGCTCCATTTCTATAAATCACCATACACTTGCCAACGCATATGCACATATGTAATCCAACTTGCGCCTTTCTATGTGTGATGTAGACAAGGTGTGTCTACATCATGACCATTTGACAAGTGAAGGCAAATGGAGGAAAAAAGGAGAAAGCTCGAGAAGTTTGCAGTTATGAGGCGAATTACTTAGGACTAAAAGTAATATGTCTTGGTTAAGTACTTTCCAGGACACCAGCTGCTGTGTAAGTCAAGCTGTCTCCTCAATCAAATAGTCAGTTATGAATGAATAAATGAACTAGAATTCAGGGAAGGAAGGCTAAGCAGAGTCTCACTTAAGTCTTTCCATTGCTTCTGCTATAGGGAGCCCACAAATCTTCTCAGACGTCATTTCACAAGCTTGGTGCAGTCATTTAACGCAATTAGTATAGACAGCATGAATCATTCTTATTGTTTGTTCTGAGCTCCTAGAATTAAGCAGAATGATAATTAATGATAGTTAGCATGTATTGGGTTATTTACTGACTTGTTTATTACTCTATTACATACTTACCAACAAGCCTATAAGGTGGCTATGACTATAATCCTCTCCAATTGACAGATGAGGAAACTGAGGGACAGAATTTCAGTGGCTTCAGCAAAGTCACATCGTTCTTGAGTGGAAATGTTGAGATGAGAACTCAAACTGTGACTTCAAAGCTTCGTCCTATGCCCCTAATAATTCATTTAATGTAATATATGTAAATTAAGACATCCCCAGATTAATTGTATTTTAAATAGATCAGAAAGCCATAAATTGGATTGGAAAGAGTAGAAATCCATCTGATTATATGACTAAGGGCCTGCTCCCAGCACAAGCCTCCCTATTGTTGGAGAGAGGCAGAGGGAAGGTCGATAGTTGCAAGAGAATATACCCAAAAAGAAGAGGGTAGAGGAAGGAGGAGGCCAGCGCTTCCCAAGCATCATTGCCCTTCTCCTGTTTCTGTTTTGCTAAGTTATATTTCTATTTGACTGGTACCATGGCCTTCAGAGAGTTACCATTTAAATAAAAAGAGATGAATCATTTCAATGACTCCAGAATTCTATTTCTCCATCTTCTCTAATTATTTAGTAAAAAACTTTACTTCTTTCAACTCATTCTCATTCTTTACAAAACCGGAGAGCCAACTTAAAAAAAAAAAATCAGTCCTTCTGGTTTTGCAATCCAAATAAGTGGGACCTTGAGCAAGTCAACTTTTCAGAGGCCCAGTTTTCTTATCCATACGTAAGAGAGTTAATTTGTGCTAGATGGCCTCTGAGATGCTGTTCTAGCTTTAAAATTCTGTGATCTCATGTTTCTTTCCTATCTAGTTTGTGTATAGGAATTTGAAAATCCCAAGTTCTTTTTGTTCTTTCTGGTGGGAAGGATGCTGCTCTCTCTCATTATGTGTCTCCTTTTGCTACTCTTCTTCTTCTAAATTTTGTAACATATCCTATGTTCTGGACAAATAATTCTAATAGCTCCTGGCTGCCCTGGGTCTGAGGGAATCAAGGTTGAAGGGCTGCTCACAGATAAACAAAAGGAAGCAGAGAGGGAAACTGCCAATGCTATGGAGAAGAGCAGAGAGGAATCACTCACTTTCAGAGCACAAAAGCAAGACGTTCAAGAGAGAGAAAAAAAGTCTACGCCTTTAGTTAGAAAGACTCACGTAAAGATGAGGAATTTTTCATGTTGCTTTTCCACCACCACAGAATAGTTCCAGCCCACAGATGTCTAAACTCCTCAAAAACTGCCCTATTTGAGATACAACTTTAAATCTAAATAAATATATCTGAATAAGTGTCAAAAAAATTAAGATTTTTTCCACATAGGTAATAATGTTGAGTTTTTTTCTTTTCTTTTTCTTTTTTTTTTTTTTTGAGTCACAGTCTTGCTTTGTTGCCCAGCTGGAGTGCAGTGACACACAATCACGGATCACTGCAGCCTCAACCTCCTGAGCTCAAGTGATCCTCCCACCACAGCCTCAGGAGAAGCTGGGACTATAGGTGCGCATCATCATGCCCAGTTAATTATTTTTTGTAGAGATGGAGTCTCCCTATGTTGCCCAGGCTGGTCTCAAACTCCTGGGCTCAACCTATTCTCCCGCCTTGGCCTCCCAAAGTGCTGGGATTACAGGCATGAGACACTACACCTGGCTGGGATTTCTTTTAGAACTTTAACAACAGAAATGATATTCTTAGATTTCCAGTTATATAAAAAGGTCATCAAAAGAAAAAAATAACTTTAGTGATAATAATAATTAGAGACTGAATTTGAATGTGCTTCGAGATGGCTTTAACTTCTGATTTTTCTTTCTTGCAAAACGAAGAATATCCAGTAGAGCAGAGAAATACAATTTTATTAATTCAAACTTCCCTTAGAATGTACAAAAAACTTCATAGAAAGATACGTGATATTCACATTACCCAGGAGACAAAGATTTGAAAAAAGGGAGTGGGCTCAAATATAGTATCTTTTTTTCTTGTTTAAAGTAATTTTAATTTCTTTTCAGAAAACATAAGATATTTACATTCTGCCTTACTGACACTTTTATGTTGAAATTTCAACATTAAAATTATATCACATAGACTTTAAATGTTTATTAAATGAATTAATAAACTTTAGTATTTATATGGAAGTTACAAAATCTGGAAACCATAATGAAGATATTCATCTCTTTTATATATAAAAAGTGAGGAATTAATCACTTCCCAAATCAAACACAAATGATTAAAAGAGCTGAATATACTGCCTTTACAAAAGTAATTCTTAACATAAGAAAACAATGTGAAGAAACAGCGAATATGCTATAAACTGGGAAATACCAAATGAGAATTAGGTTGGAATGAGCTAATAGCACAATTGTAAGTCATAGTCCAAAAGTTAAATTAATAGTAAAATTAGAATAAATGCTACATTTTTCAAAAATTAAAATTTTAAAATATGAGTATTACTTATAGTCTTAGAGTTTTTTATATATTGATATCAGTCCATTTAAAATATCTTTTAATAAGGGTAACAAGTTTTTTACATTAAAAAAGCAATCAAAAAGCATAGAGCTACATGAAAGAAGCTTTCTAGATGTTTTCTATGAAGAGTCATATATAGTTTTGCTTAAACGAAATCATAGAATACTCATACCACTTGCTTTTTTTCACTTGAGAATATATAATATTTTCCCTTGCTTTTTCTACATATAGATTTGCTTAACGTGTCTCATGGTTGATAACATTCTGTTTTATGGATATACTATTACTTATTTAAATAATTTCTACTACAAACAAGGCAATACCTTTACAGGCATCTTTGCTTACTTGTGCAAGGATATCTGCAGGATAATCTCCTTGAAATACTGAGTTCAAAGATGTGAACACTTAAAATTTTGATAGATGTTGCTGGATTGACCTTAAAATGTTTTTCCAAGTGCCTCTTTGGATTGCTATTTGATGGGGACAGATCCATATACTTTCTCTGGGTCTGGATTGTGGATTCTCAGTGACTCTCTGTGCCCCTTCATCTGGGCCCTATTTATAGACTCCATTTGGTTTAAAATCTATATGCTAGGCTGGGCATGGTGGCTCATGCCTGTAATCTCAGCACTTTGAGAGGCTGAGGTGGGTGGATCACGAGGTCAGGAGTTCGAGACCAGCCTGACCAACATGGTGAAACCCCATCTCAACTGAAAATACAAAAAATTAGCCGGGTATGGTGGCGCACACCTGTAATCCCACCTACTCAGGAGACTGAGGCAAGAGAATCGCTTGAACCCGGGAGGTGGAGGTTGCAGTGAGCTGAGATTGTGCCACTGTACTCCAGCCTGGGTAACAGAGTGAGATTCTGTCTCAAAAACAAACAAACAAACAAACAAAACAAACTATATGCCAAGTGTTTCTTGACTAGACTCTGCATTCTGTCATCTAAGGGAGACAACAAGCTGGTTGGAGGCTGAATCAATCATGATTACTGGGTTGGTTCTGTTTTCTTCTTCTGTAATGATGTCCTAAATCTCCCCACTTGGGCTCACTCTCCTAGTTAGAAATTCACCCTCTTCTTATGGGACATAGTTATGAATTTCAGATTCTTTCTCCCAATTCAGGGATTAGCAGACTCCTGCTTTCTTCAGAAAGAAGACTCCACTAAATTCTTTTTCTCCAGCATCTTTGTCTTATTTCTTCTTTTTTCTTTCTGTAAAATCTTGGCTTATGGTGGAACCTCTGAGTTTTTCCCATCTTCTTCCCAAACAGAGAAAAACAAAACTGAGTCCTGGTCGTTCTTCTCTTTTTTGGTGAGTCACTCACTCTCTATGAAAACAAGGGAGGACTTATGTTCTAGAAGGAGCTCTTTGGATTTCTCTCCCCGTGACTGCCCACACATCCTCTCAATACACTTCCCTGCAAATTAAGGAGGCCAAGGGGGAGTCTTTCGAAATGTATCCATTCATGTTTCCTATAGTACTGGATCCAAAAGACTGAGATAGGATCTGTAGATCAAGATTCCCAGTATCTCCTATCATCACAAACTTTATCAAGCATTATTTAATGAGCACTGCAGAGACTTCTTTGCTGCTGTTTATTTTGAAGTTTTAGGACTAACAAAGAATTATCATCCTGCAAATACTCTGCCATTTCCCCTGGAAGTCCTAGTGATGCCAGTTTAGGCCCACCTGAAGGAGGCTACCCCCTCATGTCTTGGAAGCATATAATCTTCACATTTCAACCATGGATTCACTACAGTTATTTGTGATGAGAGGAGGCTTGTCCCTTCTCGTTTCTGTAGAAGGGGGAGTACTTATTCCCATTGGGTAAAAGTATGGGAGAATGTCGTCCAGGGTCTTTCTCTCTGTCCCACCCTTTACATTTTTCTGAAAGAGGAAGTTAAGTTTTCTTGATTGTTGAAACTGGAAGAAAACAAGAAAAGAAAACCAAGCCTGGAGGCTCAGAAATAGAGTTGCTATTTCTGGCGACCTATTATCAGCCCTGGATTGGGAGGCCTCTGCTGGGTAGGTTATGCAATTAAAAGAACGATTCGAGTATTAGCCAGCCTAGATCTAAGACTTGTTTGGTGATCAGCATTTTTGTTTGTTTGTTTGTTTTGTGAGACAGAATCTTGCTCTGTCACCCAGGTTGGAGTACAAGTACAGTGGCATGATCTCAGCTCACGGCAACCTCCACCTCCAGAGTTCAAGACATTCTTGTGCCTCAGCCTCCCGCCACCCTGGCTAATTTTTTTTTTTTTTTTTTTTTTGAGACGGAGTCTCGCTCTGTTGCCCAGGCTGGAGTGCAGTGGTGCGATCTCGGCTTACTGCAAGCTCCGCCTCCCGGGTTCACGCCATTCTCCTGCCTCAGCCTCTGGAGTAGCTGGGACTACAGGAGCCCGCCACTGCGCCCGGCTAATTTTTTGTATTTTTAGTGGAGACGGGGTTTCACCGAGTTAGCCAGGATGGTCTTGATCTCCTGACCTTGTGATCCGCCCGCCTCGGCCTCCCAAAGTGCTGGGATTACAGGCGTGAGCCACTGCGCTTGGCCTTTTTTTTTTTTTTTTCAGTAGAGTCAGAATTTCACCATGTTGGCCAGACTGGTCTCGAACTCCTGACCTCAAGTGATCCACCTGCCTCGGTTTCCCAAAGCACAGGGGTTACAGACATGAGCCCCTGAGCCCGGCCCTTTTTTTTCTTTGAATGCCGATGTTTCTCCATTTGTCACACTCCACGTGTATCACTCAACTGGTACCTAACTCAGGGGCTTGGGGGTGAGCAAGAGTATTCTTCCTCAGTCCCCTAAACCCCAACATGCCTTATATTTGTAGGGCTGTAGAATTTGCATATCCAAAGAATAAAAAGTGTTCTTTCCCTTGGCATAATCCAGAAATGTGATCCTGAAGATGAAGACAAATTCTCATTTTAAAAATATATGGTGGAGAACTAGCTACTAAAATATAAAGAACCAAATACCTATATTACTGAGAAACAATAAATGTATTATTTTTGTGAAATTCTTCTGACCATTTCTTATCTTGTCTACCCTGGAGATTTAAAGGAATTTCTAAATGATATGTCCCTGCAACATTTCTGGAAATCAGTCTCTACAGAGGTTTTTTAAAGTTCAATATCCTAGTAAGTGGTTTTTATTACTCTCTGGTATTCACCTGCAACCACAGCACAGCAGCATCAGGTAAGGTGTGGTACCTGATGAGAGTTGAGGGGCTGGGACAATCAGACTTTAGCTGCTGTTCTAACTAACCAGGAGATCAATCCAAAGGCATTTCTACTTGCTTCCCTCTCCCACCCATGCAAACACTAGATCTCTTGATTTAAATGAGCAAATATAAAAATTATAAGATTCACTGTATGCAAAAAAGGATGTTTTAAATTAAGAGCAAACTTTTAAAAATGAACATCTAGGTATATATTTGTATTCCCTTCTTGCTCATGATAACCTATCACTGTGAAAACTCAGGCAGAAGATGACACAGAAAACCCACTATGCAAAACCTCAGCATGGCCTGGAAACTGACACCAGCAACACCTGAGAGGTATTTTGTCAGCCTCAGGAAAAGCCTCCTGGAATATCCTTCACCTACTTAGAGGAAAGGATCTGGTCTCCTCTCTTCCCAATTATCATTTTAGGAATTTTTGGTTTCACAAAGGAAAGAATCCTCCAGAGGGTGCTTTTCCACTTGCCCTTACCTTTCAAACGTGCATATTTTCACCAGTTTCAATAAAACCCGGGACTTGAAAATGTCCAAGTAAAAAAGAAGTTACATCATGAGAAAAGAAAAGTATTTCTCAAAATAAGTGCTTTTCTGATTTAAAAAAGTAAACATTAAAAAGAAAATAAATATTGTTCATCATCTTATAACCACAATTAATAGATTTATGTTTTGCCATTGATTTTTGCCCCCAGGTATACTCAAACGTACACATAATTATAACAAATATGTTTTAGGTTTCATCTTCTTATTTACACAATCATTTTGAGTTTCTTATTATTTCTTCAAAAACATGATATATATTAGCATCATATATTCTTTGTTATATAATGACAAGTTATATATGTCATTATATAACAAAGAGGATTCTACCTTTTCAAAGCCATGATGTTCCTAGCAAATTTACAAAAAAGACAAACAGGTAACTCAAGAAAAGGGGAAAGAATTATGAAACAGTGATATGTTAAAATATGCAGGTAATAAAAATGCAAGTTTTAAAATTAGGGTTAATTTTTTACCTACAAATTTGAGGAAGGCAGTGTTTAAATCATTGTATACAATGCTGACAGGTGATTCAGTGCAATATCTTTAAAGTCATAAACATTTTAACATCTATTAAGGATATTAAAAGGAATTCTAACTTCCAGATATTTATCTAGTAATCTAAGTAATATGGGAGATCCATATAATCTGCACGCGCGCACACACACACACACACACAATATGCCCTATAATTTAATTTGCAATTGTAAAAAAATAAAACTTGAGACAAACTATTCAAAAATAGAGTGTCCATGACTACATTATGCCATAACTAAGCTTCGTAATGTTAGGCAGACGTTAAAAATGATATAAACTTTATGTAATAATGTAAAAAGAGATGATACAAGGGAAAACAAAACATGTTATTGTGTAAAAACTTACATCTGAAGACAGATATCGCTACTAGCTGCATTTGGATGTGAGATTCTAGATTTTTTTCCTTCAAAATTTCTCTTTTCCTGTCCTGTTTTGATAATTTACTCTTTAAAACTTCTAGTGTACTTATCCAATCTTTTCTTTTCTTTTCTTTTCTTCTTTAGAGATGGGGTCTTGTTCTGTCACCATACATGAACAGCAGTGGTGTAATCATAGCTCACTGCAGCTTTAAACTCCTGGCCTCAAGTGATCCTTCTGCCTCAGTCTCCTGACTAGCTGGGATTACAGGTGCAAGCTACTGTGCCTAGCTACTTATCCAATCTGTAATAGTGACTACAATTGTGACAAGAGCAGAAAGAGTGGGGGAAAGGAAAGGAGACAATTATTACTCAATAAGCAGTTGCATGCACTAAAAATGACTAAATTCTCTCATTTTACTTCCCATACAAACGTCAAAAATTTATGGCCAAAATAATGAGACTTTTTTTTTTGTATTTTCAATATTAATTATCTCAAATGTGTCTTTTACCCTTGAATGTAATAAACATTCATGAAATGCCTGATGAATTGACCCCAGCTGTGGACTGAGATGGGGGTAGGGAGTTATTTTCATTCAATGTCATAGTATAGCTCTCTAGAACAACTTCCAACATAAACCCAACAGCTGGCTGAGCATGGCGGCTCATGCCTATAATCCCAACATTTTGGGAGGCCAAGGTAAGAGGGTTGCTTGAGGTCAGGAGTTCAACACCAGCCTGGGAAGCATGGAGAGAGTCCCATCTCTACTGAAAAAAAAAAAAAAATTAGCCTGGCATGGTGGCTCACACCTATAGTCCCAGCTACTTAGGAGGCTGAGACAGGATGATCACTTGAGTCCAGGAGTTCAAGGCTGCAGTGAGCTATGATCAAGCCACTATACACTATATCAAGCCCAATCTGGGCAATAGAGTGAGACCTTATCTCACAAAAAAATCAACAGTAAAATAATATTTTATGAACATAAAATGATATTTCATGCACATGAACTGTCTATGAAGACAATCACCTTTGATCACACACTTCCACAGGATTGCCACCCTCCCATGTCTTTCTAGGTATCCCCTAAGTCATCAGATCTCTGTACATAGGTAATTAACAAATGTATACACACATTAATTAATTAAAAACAATGTCTGCACTGCTTCATTTAAAACGTGACTGGCAATTTTTAGTGCATGCTAGTATACACTGAATATCAATTTCATGTTTTGATATTTGTTTTGAAGGGTCGGCTACATTTAAAACAGCAAACACCACTGATGGAGTATGAGACTCCAGTCTCTAGAAACTGGGGCAAATCTCATAGACTAACTTGATCCATATCTTCAAACTCAAAGTTTCCTATAATCTCATTCAAAGCAATGGCATGACGTGTCCAGTTATTAATTGTACAGCTGCTACTAGAATGGTTAATGGCATTGCAAAAAGATGTATCCTCAGAGAGATTTAGGTCCTTCTGTCCTCACCTTAACAAGAGCACATTGTTCCACATTGTAATCGCCCATCAAAGTCAATGCTGCAAATACTCTATTCCTTGTGATGGGACTTCAGCTCATGGTTAGGAAACATGAGGAAAGCTAAGTACAAAGTAATTTGCAAAGTAATAACAATGTTTCCTACCCAGGTGATAGCTCAGAGGGGATTTAATTGGATAAAATTACCCCATTCCAAGAATAATACTTTATACTTTATGTCATAATTATCAGTGGAGGATCTCGAAGAGATTTATGAACATTGATTAAACATCAGCACACCATTTTGAGGGAGGCAATAGAAACAGTATTTTACTGGGCCCAGAGAAGGATGGTTTCCTATTCCAAAGCACACAGCTCAGTCAAGAAATAAGCCCAATCTGCACTGACTTGATGTTAGGACTGTTGTGAAGTAAGATTATAGAGCTTTGGAGCATCTCACTTCCATAACACATTGTAACTAAAGAGGCAAAAAAAAAAAAAAAAAAGTTTCATGTTTCCCAGTGTATCTTATAATAGCGTTTCTGATCGTCAGAGTTCGAAAATACATGAATCAATTTTCTTGATCTCCTAAGATTTTAGTTGGAAAAGTTCTGTTTATAATTAGTTTTCCCACTTTTCGCTGTAAACATCTGATATCAGAATCAAATATGAAATTCACAAATCACTGGTACTAGGAGAAATATCAAAAATAGGGTCGGCCAGGCGCGGTGGCTCATGCCTGTAATCCCAGCACTTTGAGAGGCCGAGATGGGCGGATCACCTGAGGCTAGGAATTCGAGACCAGCCTGGCCAACATGGTGAAATCTCATCTCTACTAAAAATACACAAAAAATTAGTCGGGCGTGGTTTGAGGGTTCCTGGGATCCCAGCTACACAGGAGGCTGAGGCAAGAGAATCGCACGACCCACAGCAGGGAGTGGGGGCGGAGGTCGCAGTGAGCCGAGATAGCTCAATTGCACTACAGCCTAGGGAACACGGGTGAAACTCCGTCTCAGAAAATACAAATAAATAAATAAATAAATAAATACAGTCAAGTCTTTTTGATTTCCAGATGAGGAATCTAATGCCCAAGTGGGAGTGAAGGATAAAAAGGGTCTCAGTCTAGATAATAAAGAGGCTCTACCATTGCTGAAATGCCTCTGGTTACAAAGAATGCCCACAGGTGGCTTTTAAGGCCATGACTACTTAGTTTGCTGGGCAATTGAATAGGTGTAAATAATTCTTGAGTTGAATAGGTGTAAATAATTCTGTGGCCTAGCATAAAAGTGAAACTAATGGCAGGAGGGCAAGTTTTCAGCTTGGTGCAATCCAACATAAAAAAAAAATATCAAATTCTAAACTAATTTCATTGTTATAACAACCTCAATAGACTTGGATGCTACCAAAATGAAATAATGTGTATAAAAACTTCTGTTCCAGTGCCTGGCATAGAAGAAGCTCTCAATCAACATCTGCTCTTTTGCTTCATCTAGCCCTCCCCACCTCCTCTAGCCTTCCCAGAGCCTGAGATCTAAAATTGCATGATCCATATATCTATATGTGCCTTAAATACTGCAGAGCAGATTTTGTTTGTATTTGCAGAAGCTTCAGCTACTCTATCAGATGTTTCTTTAAAAGCTTATAAATTATTCTCTAAGCTTTCTTTAAAAACAAATAAACATTAAAACGAATGTGCTTGCATTAAAGTTCGTAATCAATAAAGTATGATCAGGAGTGGAGTTAGAGAAAGTTGTATATCTATGAATTAGTCAGACTCGTAGTTGTCATGTGAGTCTGTGTTTAGGACAAAAGCCTCAAAACCTCTCAAAAAAGGTGTAGACCCTCAATTCTATAAGTGCTCCTCCTGGCCAAACTTTCTGCTTTGGGAAGGTGAGCAAGACTCGCTATCTTTACACAGAAAGTGAATTCCAGTTTCTCTCTGCTCAACAAGCCCAGAGGAAATCAAAACGTAGAAATTGAACATTTGCTGTTGTTATTGTTAAGCTTCCTTCTACACAATTCAGTTGACAAATTAGCCACACAAAGATAGGTTCTGATGACCCAATGACCTTTCCTTTATTCCACTATGTTTAAAATACCTTTTCATCAATTATAATTTCAGGAATTCTTTTTTTTTTTTTTTTTTTTTTGAGACGGAGTCTTGCTCTGCCGCCCGGGCTGGAGTGCAGTGGCCGGCTCTCAGCTCACTGCAAGCTCCGCCTCCCGGGTTCACGCCATTCTCCTGCCTCAGCCTCCCGAGTAGCTGGGACTACAGGCGCCCGCCTCGTCGCCCGGCTAGTTTTTTGTATTTTTTAGTAGAGACGGGGTTTCACCGTATTAGCCAGGATGGTCTCGATCTCCTGACCTCGTGATCCGCCCGTCTCGGCCTCCCAAAGTGCTGGGATTACAGGCTTGAGCCACCGCGCCCGGCCTAGGAATTCTTTAAAGTAATAAAAATATGATGACAATGATGATAATGATGAAGAACGGGTAATGTGGCTGTATCTGCTTAACTGCCTTCTAAAAATAGAAACTATGACAAGGCTAATCATTTTTGCTATTCTCTTTTAGAAGACACAAAATATCTAATATTTAAATCTTGATCCTTTCACCTTCCCTCCTCCCCGCCCCCCACCCCGCCCACCACATGATGGGGTTATTCAGCCCACAATCAAATGATTTCCCTATATTGCAGGAGAAAATATTTTGGAAGTAAAACTATGTCTTTAATATTTCCAAGGAAAATAATTCATATCTGATAAAAGCAATACTTTTAGATATGTCACATGCAAAAAGGGTACCATATAATTAGAAGTGAATTTAGAAAGACAGAAAGATGAGATATAAAAGCGCATAATTAGTGCACTGTTATAATTAGCAAATAGTTCTCAATCCCATAGTAACTGCACTCTGAAAAGGACTCCTGCCGGTTAACTAATATTTCCTGAAAGCAGTTTTCTTCTCTCTCTTTAAATACAAAGTTTGAATCACTGTCTTCTTGAAAATCATGTTATAAAATGTCATAAATTGATTTGTGCCTATATTACAGTTTTTAAAATGCAAAAAGACATATCAACTATAAGGACAAAACAAACATGTTTATAGAATAAAAGAACTATAATCAATCTATATAATGGCTTTGTGTCATATATATAATTTTGAGTGTGTTCTTTCAAAAATAAAAATTATTTGTACCACAAAAATGCCTTTGAAATACAAAGAAGCAAACATTTCACATTGAATATGGATAATCAGTTCAAAGTACCTGGACAACGACAACAGTGAAACTTTCTCAGAATATAAGTGGAAGTTTTTGGAGAAGTTTAAATATTTTTAATCTTGCAGTAGATTTTAAGGAAAGAAAGAGAAAAGAACTAAAAAAAATTAAGCAAAAATAAGTATTTTCACATTTTTTTCTCATAACCCTCCAAATGTTTACATAATACAATGATACAGTTACAGAGGGATTTTTTCCAAATTAAAAACAGGACTCAGGAGGCAAAGTTCCAGTACACAGACTTTGATTCTAAACAATTGTGTGGCCTTCAATTTCATCTGTGAAATAGGGCTGATGATATGTTCCTACGGGGTTTGGAGGAGTAAAGTAAGATAGTAGACTGAAGAGGGGAAGGGGGATGTTTTGCAAACTGCGATGTTTTGTTAAATTAAAGACAAAAATTGAATTATCAATCATATCCCTGAGTATCAAAGACTTATCGAGAACAGAAAATTAACTTTGCCTGAATAATAATATTCTGAGTGAAACAGTATAAAACCAAAAGGTTGGCAAAGTTACCAATTATAGGCAACAGGACCCAACAGTTAGTCAAACCCTTTCAGTCAAATTGAGATTGGCTTGGGCAGCAGTGACATATGGTGACATTAGTGAGAAGGGTAACCTGACAGCAGAACAGAGAGAAAAGACTGATTTATGAAATTTGCAACAGACTGGCCTTTTTAATCACGATCCAAAAAATGTCAGTGACAATGAAAACGGCATGTAAACTCTGAAACAGGCTTTGAAGCTCATGTCTTCTTGAACGTTTCCAAGAAGACAGAAGTAGGATGGTGGGAATGGCTTTGGTGTCTAGGTTAGCTGGAGTGTACAAAGTAGGTAGCGACCCTGAGCAACTTCCTTCAGCCTATGACAATGGTTAAGATTTTTTTTGAGGAAGTGTTCTTCAAGAGGGGGATCTGTCGCACAACTGAATGGTCCCTTAAGCACAAAGAGGAGAACAAACTTGGCTCATAGATTTGTGATTATTGTTCACATCAGCTCCTGGCTCGTATATGGCTTTATAAATGTCTTTAAAACCAACTTGCTGCTCCCTGGAATGATTCTAATATAGTAGGTACATTAGAGACAGTGCAGAAAGAATAGCCTATATTAAAAAGAACTAGGTATGTAGCTTTTAAAGTGTGCCCACTTAGAATTATTGGAGTGGAAAGATTTTGATAAACAAACTGAAACTTAAAAAGTGATAGGCCAAAAAATGCTGATTAATACCAGCAATAGGAATATACATTTTTAGAAAGCATTTTTAATCAACTCCTCAGTATGGGGTTAACCAACTGTGTCAGCAGAACTAAATTACAGACTCACAGGAAAGGAAAGAGAAAATAAAAAGAAGACAATTTTGGAACAAATTCAAACTAATTCCTTCCTGCAGTAAAAAGCTAAAAGCACTGAGGAAGCCTCATTGGTTGAACTCCTGAACAAATAAGCCCTAAGCACCTAATGGGTTAAGAATATCCAAAAATATGTAGTACTTTTTAGCCTAAATTAGGCTAGAATTTTTAAAGAGTGCTATCTAACTGTCAAAGAAATGCAAAAGTGCAAAATTAAAGAGAGTTAAATACTCACGGAGAAAAATGGTAGCTACCAGATACAGAATCATAAGTCAAGAAAGTGGCTGTGGGCAGTTGGTTCTTATCAGATCAGGAGAGCAGTTGATCTCATTGAGCCAACAATTGCCAGTAGTGTGATATTGTTGAAACTTTAAATATGACTGAGTTTGACCTTCAAAGCAGTAGTTTCCAGAGTATTTGAAGTTCATCCACACTCTGCATTGTGCTTGGGTATTGACTGAGAATCAGGATAAAGTGACAGTTATTAAAAGAGCCATAACTATCCATTTTCAACTTTGTGAATTTCAAGTTCTCAAGCATCCTGGTCATGCTAAGCAATGCCTTAGCATGCTTAGGTGGTAGGGAAAGTGCCTCCAAAAGCTGTCTGGCCAGTGGAGAAGGGACTAAGTGTTTTAACTTCTAAAACACGAACAAATATCCAGACAAAATTTAATGGTACCAAAAAAAATCCTGTGCTTTTGACATCTTTCCGTTTACTTTAGTTCTTTCAGGTGTATCTTTCAACAAAAATCTAAGTTGTCATTTTCAGACTTAAAGATCAATATGTGGAGTTTACAGTGCCTGAAGGTATTAAGGAATTCTTCTGACAATTACCCTGTTGGGAGGATCTCAAAGAAGGGGGGAGCTGAGAGTGAATGAATTTTTTTTTAAGTCCAAAGTAGAAGTTTTTATGTTTTTATTCCCTGGAATATAAAACACAGATCTCAATGTTTTGAAGGTTTTTATGAGAAATTATTGCCATTTTTTATTGAATCTGGTATATTTTTCAAAAATTGTCTGTTTTAATAAATTCAGGTCTTAGAAATGTCTAAAATTGTAGCAGTTATATTTCAAAATGCTGTCGTGTAAAATAGACTTAATAAAGTTTACTGATAGCAACAAGTATGGCAGTTACAGAAGTTTTACGAGACACAATTCCACTTTAAATGACAATGCTGAATTGTAAAACTAATTTCTTCCTAAAAATTAGTGTTCATTGTTTCCTATTCATTAGTGTTCATTTCTTACTATCCTGAATAGTTCCGCTCTCCTTGGTCATTGCATGGTATTTGTTGAATAGGACTTAGTCATGCTGATATATAAAGTAAAAACTGTTCAGAACACAGCATATGCTTCCCAAAGTGGGATAAAGATGATTTAAAAGCATTTATCTAAGCAAAGTGTTTGAAATATTTTAGTGTATTTATTGTAGTCTGTATTAGGAAAATATACAAAAGAAATCGTTAACTACAATATAATGTTTCATTTGAAAACACATTACTATGTTTTATTTTAGATGAGACTATTTTTAAAAAAATAGTGGTTCAGGGGGCATTAGAAGAGGACAAAAACAAGTAAACAGAAAAATATCAAAAGCACAGGATTATTTTTTGTTACCATTAGATTTTGTCTGGACAACTTAATACTTTCCCTACTGGCCACTGTATGTAAATGGTTGTAGCTGAATCAGGGAAACAGTGCTTTCGGGTAACTCTTCAACCAAATTCCAAAACATCAACCTCCTTAAAATTTACTCTAAAATAAGTATGATGTGTTAACACTAAAATTTTTTGCTTATTATGAAGCTATATATTTTCTGCCCAATTTTATAATATAAAATCATTAAATATCAGAATCGAAAGTGCATTTAGAGATCAAAATACTATAAACAATTCATTTTGTAGGTGATTAAGTTCTTCTCACTCAATCAGCCCATCAGTGATTAAGCTAGAATTTGAACCCAAGTATCCTAATTCTCTCTGCCTCTCTTCCTCACTGCCACTATTGGGAAATCTTGACTGGGAACATTTGGATGTGCAAACAGCGTTTTCTAATAGAACCAATTTCCAAACTCATTCTTCAGTTTTAGCCTATAATGACTAAATATACACAAATGAAATAGCTTACAAAAGTCTGGGTTCCTCAAAAGATTTTTTCACTGAAAGACATGTGAATCAATAAGTACCTTTAAAATGCAACAGGCTTATCATAAAAGCTAGGCTAGGACATAGACTATTACCAAAGTTTAAGCCTCAAAGAGTATTATTAGGTTTTTTGTTAATATCCCATGAGTTTTAAAACAACAGTTAACTTCACAGAGTTTTTAAAAAACAAAATAAACTGCAGATTACTAGCCTGCAAGCAAATATTCTGTACCAACCTCTCAAATCAAGACAAAATTCAAGGTAACAAAAAAATCAGAATAAAGCTAAAAATAATTAGGGCATGGTGAGAAGAGGATAAGTAACTAATTTGTTTTAGGAGCAAAATTATTTGAAGCTAAAAATAAAAATATTTCAGGAAGTGCCAACTCAATTCATTTTGCCCAGAAAAGATACTGGATATTCTTGCAAAGAGTATGGTAGCCTGGGTTGCAATGGGGTTTAGGGAAGCAGGAGTAAAATGCTGTTTTTGTGAACCTGATACCTAAACATCCCAGTGGGGTATTATGTCTGTTTAGACTCCAAGAAGGTGCTTTTCACATCTTTAAAAGACAGGCTGCCCAAGAGAGACAGGGTTAGAGGGGATGTTGTTTTTAATCCTGGAGTAAATAAGGCCTTCAATGTCCTACCCCTGCCCTGAGTGACCTGAGCCAGTTCTCTGCTTAGGGTCACTTAGTCACAGGAAGTTGATGCAAAAGGCCTGAGGTAGTTGTTGTTTGCCTTGTTTTGTTTTGTTTTGTTTTGGAGAAGTAGCTAGTTGGAGATGAGCAAGGCCGAGAAGATTCCAGCACCTTCACCACCAAATACAGGTTCTCCCTGCTGTTTTCATTTCTTCAAGGTCTCTGCCTGGAGGGGTCTTCTGCATAGCGGTACAATGTCTTGCCTTGTGCTTCCCTAAAGAGGCTCAGTGATGGAGTCAGGGTTGGAGTTGGGAAGAAGGAAGGATGGAGCCAACGTCCAGCCCCCCACACTTGCACACTCACACACTGCCATCACGCACCCATCTGCTTCTGGCAGAAGACAAGCTCTGACTTTTGGTCTTCCTAGGAAATAAGAAGAGTAAAAAAGGTTTCTTCTGTAGTTGTGATTTTTCTCGTAGTTCAGGGTGTGTGTTTGTGTGTGTGTGTGTGTGTGTGTGTGTGTATAAAACCATCTTGAGGCATACAGAAAAGAAAGGGAGAGAAGGAAATTGGATATTTCACTTAACCTATCTGGGTCTCAGCTTGCTTATCTGTGAAATGGAAAAGTAGAACTAAATGCCTTGATTTAACACCCTTATCTACGGTGGGGAAGGAGCTGTGAAAAGTGGTCCCTAGGCAGAGTAATCACAGCCCACTACCCAATGGATGGTGACTCCCACTGCCTAGAGCAGGACAGTCATTTCTGGGATCATCTAAGGGACATTTTGAAAGACGGTGTGTTTGCCTCTGGCCTCAATTGTCACCGGAACGCGCGCGCGCGCGCGCACACACGCACACACACTTATTTTCCCCACAGGTATTGTTTGCCTATGTGAACAAGTGGAAGCAGAAATCGCTCTTTCGAATTATTTAGGAAAGCCAACCTGCTATTATGCAAAAGTCTAGATAAGGCTTTCCGAAGCAGAAAGCAGCAGTGCGGGAACGCGGGTTTCCCCTTCTCTGGAGAGTACCAGAGTGGGAGGCTGTTTCTCTGTGTCCTGGTGCTGGGACAGGACGCAATCCAATTCCAGTTCTCGGTCAGTTCTGCGGCTCTGTCCCCGGTTCTGCAGTGCGCTCTCTTACTCCCTCTCTCAGTAGTGTCCCCGGCTGTCTCCTTTCCTCCCTCTCACTGTCCTCTCCCAGCCTCACTCCTCACTACCTATACCCCCCACGCCTTACTAACCCCACCCTGGGGCGCTGGGTTCCACGCCTCCTCACGAGGTGTGAGCGCCCGCGCTGGGCGCCCGTAGCGCGGCCCGCCTGTGTCACCACTTCCATCCGGCGGCAGCTGGAAGCCGGGAGAAGGAACCGCACCAATCCCCTCACGCTTCTCCCGGAACGTCTAATCCCATTAGTGCACCTGAAATCACAACCTCGGCCACAAATGCGCGCTTGTTGCGACTCCTCCGAGGGGGCCGCCGTGCAGCAGGAGGCACTCCGACGCCGGGGTCCCCAACCCCTCCCCCCTCCAAGTCCTAAACAGACTCGCAGAGCACACTTGATCTCCGAGTAGATGAGTGCACCCTGGGTTCATTGCTGCCCCTGAGGAAAAGCCGTCCAGGAACGGAGGCGAGAAGCTTCCAGAATTAGGCCAAGAGGCAGGGGGAGGGGTGATCCGGCGTCCCCGAGTCCAGCTGGGGAGAAAGGCGCCCTCGGATGCTCAGCCCAAAACAGCAGAAGACAGAAGCCGGTACGCCGTCGTCGCTGCGCCCCAGTCCGCGGGTCCTTGCGCTCCGGGTCCGGCTCCCGCTCCCGGGCTGCCACCCAACGCTGCCCAAGCCTGACCAACTCCCTCCGGCACAGGCTGAGGCGACCCCCAAAGAGAAAAATAGGATCGCAGTCAAAACTGGCGGGCATGGGGCACACTGGTGGGAGAGGGGACCTTTTCACCTTTTTCTCTTCCCAGGGGACACAGTCCCCCAAACCTACGTCCCTGCGCCAAACCAGGTGCGAGCAAACTCCGCGGACCCCGCCGCTGGAAGTGCATCCTGCCAGGACTCTCACTCGACCCAGGGAGTCAGCGCGCCCCAGGGTGCAGGCAGGCCCAGAGCTCTGGGTGGCTCAGGACACGGAGACTGGATCGCGCTGCAGAACACCGCCCGGACTCCGCACCCGGACGCGCACGGGCGACTGGGCACCCTGCTGAAAGGACTGTGCGATGAGAGGTTCTTATTTGGTAGAGTGGCCCTCCCAGAAGTGGCCGCCGACCTGCCAGTCAATGAAGTTATCCACCTGGAGCTGGGAAGAAGGGGCGTCTCTCGGGGCTGTGGGCTCGGTTGCGAACCGATGTGTTTGTGGCGTATACGTTTATTTCTCCTACTAGTTACCAGTTTTCAAATTGGCCCTTTCTCGCATAAATCGCCTGGAAAAAAAAATGATGTTTAGCTAGCATAGCCATATTCTGACGTTAATTTTTTAAAAAAGACAAAGAAAGATGATATTTGTTTTTCATTTTTAAATAAGGGCACAGAAAAGCACGTTTTCAGATATTCACAAGTGAGTAACTACTCAGCAGGCGTCCTTCGGCTTCCTCTTGTTCTTTGCTCCTCTATGTTTTTGACGCTGCTAGAATTCTTTCTGCGCCGCAGGAAGCCTTCGATGTTTTCCTTATTCATTAGTAGCTCAATGAAATGTTAAAATATTTATTTTTGAATAATCAGTACAATTTTTGCCTGAAGGTTTTCACAAAATATGCCCCTTTATCCAGTCGAACGTGGATGCTAAGCATGGCCAGTGTGACTCATCCTGTTGCTTCAAAGGTAAATGTTTGCTATTAGTGACTAGAGCACGTTCACCAGACCTCTTCCAGCACTCAGTACTTCAACTATTAGTTTAGAACACATCAAACATGTATGCACTTGTGATTAGTTCCTAGAAGAATTTTCTACATTTTCAAGCTATTGTTAGAAGGATTTTTTTTCTTTTTGGTTGGTTTTCTGATCTAGACCAAACAGCATCTCATAAAATGACTCCAAACAGCATCTCATAAAATAATAACCCTTCACAGTTCAGTTGTTTATACTAAAGTTTAAAAGACACCCACCACCAACACCTCCATTTATATAGAACTGAAGCTCTAATATAGCAGTGCAAGCAATCTCGCTGCTTTAAGTAGCCAATGTCAGTTCAGGTTCTCTTGATGTATCTATATTTAATCCAATATTTCAAAGTCATTCTGACATAGTGCCACATTGAAATGTATATTGAAGTAGATCATTGAAATATATTTATGCACAATAAAATGTCCTAAAGCTGTCTCCTTTTCACTATTAGGTTTTTATTAAAAGACACCCTAATACCTAGTCATGTGCTGGCAGGTTTTATTAAAATGTGATAAGGAGTTTTAACTTCAGAAAAGCACATGAACAGTTTTAAAAGCACTTGCACCAAAGTCTATGTCTCTTGAACCAAAATCAGCTTGACTTCTCCACATCACACACATATATACACATATATATTTACATACACACATATACACACATAGATATGTATACACATATATATTTGAGGGGGCATTAGGCTTATTTGTTTCTTAAGTCACAAAATCACTTCTCTATGGTAATAGTGATTACTTCAGAAAATATCACTGTCAAACAGAGGTCAAAGTTAGCTTCATGCCTTTTTTTCCCCCCCACAAAGCTTCCACAATGCTAGAGCTCTATAAATATTTTCTTTTTAAAATCACAACCAAAATGTGCACAATGTTTTTTAATGTTTGAGAGAACGTCAAATGGTCTCTGCTATATGAAGGCGTCTGACTATGAATTTCACCCACACTTTCTACCACTTGTGCGCTCCGGGTAAAAACACTGAAGTTTCATATTTTCATCCCAAATTTCCAAAAGGGAACTGCACTAAAATTTTTATAATTAACAGTGTCATTTCCCCTCTCCTAGAGGTTTTTTTTTCTTGATTACCAAACAATATCACTTTCCAAATTCCAAGAACTGATTTGTGTATCCTGGATTATTGAGGCAGTAGATAGATTTAACTTGACTGTCAGACAAATTCACTCTTAGTGTTAAGCAACCACTACTGTTTTTTGTTTTTGTTTTTGTTTTTTTGGAGTTGTTGACTCTGTCCTATCTTCCTTTCTTCCTCTCTTTTCCCAAGCTGTCTTCCCAAGTTTGGGCATATGGGTACACACACACGCACAGCTGTATTCAGTGTTTTAGCTTTGTGCCTTCAACATTTGAGCCATACACCTATGATTGATATCATATCCTATCTTTGGATTTGAAAAACGTGATTAGACCCCAAGACCTGTCCTATGAGTCTAAGTTGGGTACTGAGGTTTTCTCTTGTTAGTTACCAGCACCAAATCATACCCCCAACCACCACCTCCCACCCCCATAAAACACCAGATTGTCATCAAGGCTGCAGTTTTTCTATTGTCCAGTAGACGGCACAAAAGATCAAGCCTTCAAATGCTAAACAATTCAAGGCTGCTGCGGTTTGAAGTGTGTGTGTGTGTGTGTGTGTGATGTTCTTTAAAATAGCTAACCAGCCAGCATTGTATCTGTGAGGCAGAGAAGTACCGCAAAACTTAAGACAACTCACTAAAGTTTTGAAATGTAATGATACAAAAAGGTTTTGTATATGTCAACAAAATGCTGCTTCAGAAAAATACACTTATAAATAAATTTAGAGAAAAATGTTATTGAGAAATTTATTATTTAAAAGTTATCTTTATAGAAATTAAAGTGAGAAATTACAGGACATTTTATTTTTAATTAAAAATAAAGAAAGTATCTGCACCATGAGACTTGAAGTTTCTAAAGTGGAACTTTGCACGATGCATCTGTGTTTTTTATTGCATTTAACATACAACTCAGTCCACAAAATTGAAGATTGTATTTCAAATGCACTTACACATAAATGCATATATAATAGGTACTTGGGAAGGGGAATAAATTCTCTCAATGAAGTTTTGTGGGATAGCTTTTGGGGGATATTGGAGAACGAGGCCACTAGAAATAACAGTTAAGACTTTGCCTCTTTCAGAGCAATGCATGACTTTGGCTAATATTTATATTTTACTAAAAGGCTTCTATTTCCTTTTCATTCTGCAGACACTCCTTATGTAGAAGTTTGGGGGAGAGGGTAAAGTGTGGGCTAATAACTCATTTCCCAGTTAATTTTATTAAGAATTTATAGCACTGTTTAGAAAGTTTTAAGACAACCATAAATTTTATTAGGAATACTTTATTAAGCCCTCCATTTAATTAATAAAAGACCTCTATAACTTCTGAAAATGTCAGAGCTAGTAATTATGTTAACCAGTGTAGTTTTTTCCCCCTCTAGAGACCAAAGCATTTTAATGATTTGAAATAGAATAGTAAGGAAAGCACCTCCCTCTCACCTCCTCCCTCTTTTTTCTTAACTTTTGCATCATCCAGTCAGAATATAGTAACTTAGGTATTTTCCCTGCAACCGTTGGAGAGCCTAAGCTGACCTCTCATTGACTTCTGAACTGGACCCAGACATTCTTTGTTTTCTGAAACAAAATGCAGTAAACAAATCTTTTAGTCCTTATAGCCTGTAATGCTTTGGAGCACTTGATTAAAGTCCTCCCTAATCCTCTCAGTTAACCCCCTTTGATATCACCTAACCAGGTTTCCCCCTTTAATAGATCTCTCAATAGTTTATTTCACTTTTCTCACAGCCATTTATTAGCTTTGACTTCTTGGTACCTTTCTCATATCACCTCCAGGCTCTTATCTCCAGCATTCCTCTATTATCTGTACTAGATTTCAAATCTATTTTCTTTAAACGGTCTTTCCCTCCCTCCTGTTATTTCTGTTTTTTTGAAATGCAAATGCTAATGAGGGGGAGAGATGCAGAGGATGAATGTTTTTGAAATACAAACACCAAGCCTCCACACCACAGGACAACCTAAAAACCAATCACAACATGTCAAGGGACATCTTAAAGTTTGGTGGCAAATGATAAATCCTTATCATTTTGTGAACACAGCTGCCAAACTCGATTGATTAACAGGCTTTTGTTTATTCTAGGCTGGCAAATACACACACATTTTACCTTAAGAGGTGCCTCTTTTAATTTCTGAGGGTTTTGGAGCTGACTCATCAGTGTGACCTTTTGGGACAAAAGCCTAATTTAGGGTATAGGTCTTTCCAGAGGCACAGTTCCTTATAGAACATAAAGTCCGGGGAGTTCTCTGAGATGACTTTACCGGCAGCTCAGAGGAGCACTGAGGGCTTGAAATGCCTCCATATAGGAGGGTGTAAACAATGGAGACCAAGGGCCCAATCTGCCTCCTTTTGTCACCGTTTTCTGTCTCTGGAAAGATGCTCCAAGATAAGAAGGATGAGAAAAGAATAGGCCTGAATCGCAAGAGCTAGGGCCAAGTGCCAGAATTTTTCACCAGGCCAAGTTTTCGCAAAATAAAAGTGCTATTGCCTTAAAAAAGCAAGTATCTGAAATAAGTTAGAAATAGGTGCTGTCACAAAATGGGCACAAATATCGAGAGTAGTTTACTAAGATACCTAGACCTGTCCCTCCATTTTTTTCCTTTTAATAGATGATTAATTGCTGCCCTGCTAAAGGAGTTTTTTTTTTTTTCCTTTTTTATGGCTACTATATTGCAACTCTAGACATCCTCTGTGCAATTTCTCTCAGCAAGCCCCAACTGTAATAACTGTTTGCTAATTGTAAAATCCTTATCCAGAATGAGGTTTGGGCAAACAATTTGTACTACTGTAATTACATTGTAAAAGTGTTTAGTCCCTTGATTGTTCAGAATTAATTGTATAAAGGCCTAGAAGTTGTATTAGGTTCACAGTTAAAAATGGAAAGACTGTGTGTGTGTGTGTTGGGTGGGGGGTGGGCACTTTTCAAAACTACTGAGTTGATTTTAAGTCCACAAACTCAAACTATCTCATTCTTTAAGGAAAACTTGTGTGTAGGTTATTTAAAGTACATTTTTATGGTTATCTAGCACATCTTGGTTAAAGCATGCAGTAGTCTAGTCTTCTCCTACTTTGAAGATTTTGGTTATGTTTGCAAAGGGTGACTTACCTGAACCTTCTTTTTTCATCAGTGCTAGAAAACAAAAGAAAAAGATTACTGGAAAGCAACAATACAAAATAAATCCTGTTGTCAAATATACACATATATACTGACCTTTTCCAAATTTGAAAACTTGGCCGCAGAGTTGTGGTAACTCCAAGCCCCGTTACCTCTTTGCCGAAGAACCCCTGAGGCTGTTAAAGACTACAGTCCTCTAAGTGTATTTCGCAGTACATTTCTCTCAGTTAAATTATACTTACACAATTTCCCTCGCAGTTCATTTAAGGATCGTAAACGTAGGTATGTCCTGTCGGTGTTTGGTTTGACCCCCACCTCCTACCCACGCTTCTCCCTCTTACTCCCGAGTCGCGCAGATGCCTGGTGGGTCTGCTGCGGGACTAGGATCACACCCCCGCGAGCAGCCGTCGGAGGCGCTCAGGTATCTGCCGAAGTTGGTTGGGATTCCGGGAAGGGGTCGCAGCCAGCCAGCCCAGCTTAGTCCTCTCCTTAAGCGGTAAAGGAGTGTGCTGCTTGGCCTAGCCAGCGCAGCCTCCCAAGGATTAAACAGAAATCGCCTTCCTGAGACGGGGAGGTTCCACCTTGGCATGAAATTCTGCTTCCAAGTTCATGTTGTGGGACCCGGGGGGCGCCGGTGGGGGGGTCGGGGGAGGCCGGGAAGTGCGGGTAGGGGCATAAAGGCGCTGGTAATGTACCTGGCTGCCCACCCCCCTCCGTCCCGAGCTTTTATTCGCGGGCCTGTCTTAACCTCCCAAGTGATGTTTCAGAGCGTTTGTGCCAGAAAACCTACACATGTATGTGGTGGAAAAAACTAAAAGATCCTGAAACTTAAGCGTCAGAAAAAAGAGAGGGAGAAACAGAGAGAAAGAAAAAAGATAGAGGAAGCAAATCATAAGGGATCCTGGAGATGGTTTAAACACACACACACACCTCTTTCAAGGCAAAGCGCTTCTGAAGGTTTTGGGAGAACGTGTGTCAGCCTTTCAGGCACACAGGGTGCCAGTACGGAGTTGGGGGCGGGGAAGGGTGCAGTGCAGGAGGCTGGGAAGGCTCATCTGCTCGGCTTTACGGAAACGCTCCACTGTTGGGGGCAACCAACCCCGCGTTGACTCCTGCGAAGGCTAAAGGAAGCGATAGATATCGCTTAAGGAGACTACGGACGCTCGGTGGAACTTCATTCCAGACCTGTGTTCTGATGCTCGCCCTGTGTCCCCTGCTGCTTGGAAGCCCACTCTATAGAAACTTTAGTCCTACCTCGCAGACGGGCGCAAATTCTCTTTTACTTTGCGCTTAAGAGTTGGCTTCAATATATTTTGGAGGTTCTAACCTTTCCCAAACAATCTCCGGATGAAGGGACACCCCCAATCTTTCTCAAAACTCTTCCCCCTACCTACAACCCCGCGGGGGTGAGGGTTCAGTCCGCAGCTGGCGAGTGGGACGTGGGTGGGGGCGATGGGGGCGCGGGCGGGCTGCTTGGAGGGAGTCAGCCTTTTGGCCACCTTCAGGGCGGGAATAGGGACTGGCAGTTTGCATTCCCCGCAGATCGAAGCTCCCTGCTGATCGATTATTTGATAATTGATTTTCCCCGCAGCCAATGCGCGGCGGCCTGGGCGGGGGCGCCTCCTGATTGGCCGAGCACTCCTCCACGGCTGCCTACCGAGATTTGGGTGAGCTCATTTTCTAGTCGACCGCAGGGGGAGTTTTCTGCGAGGTTTCAGCTGGAGGGAGGGGGAAAAATCCTCTCCGAGCCGAGCAAACTGCGAGCCCTGCTTGTGGATGTGAGGTTTCCAGCCGCTGGTCGAGCTGCTGCGGCTGAGCCATTTCGGCAGATCAGAGCCCAGCGGACAGAACTATAAATACGAAAATAACGCCACTAAATATAATCACAAGGGAGCAGCTTAGAGCGGGAGAATTAAGGGAAGGGGGATTAAAGCTCAGGCAATAGGTGTTAAAGTTAAAAACAAAACAAAACAAAAAAACAGTGGCTGGTTGGAGCCTCCGAGTTGTAGGTACGGACAGCTTTTGTCTGAAATCTCAGCTTCCGAAGCGGATTTATTTTTCTCTGGCACTGGGAGGTTTCGCCGAGCCGGGTTGGGGACGGGAAAGGAGCGCCGGGAAGGATGTCTGGGGTGGTGAGGGCAGAGCGTCGCTGGAGAAAGAGATGGGGGACGCGAGGTTCTTACAGGCCCGAGAGAGGTCGAGGCTGGAGCCCCCTCCGCGCCTCTAAGACAAAGGCAGCGGTGGCTGCAGCCCGAGCCTAGCACTCCGGCAGCGTCGCGCCGCGCCCTGGGCGCACGGCCGCCTCACCCCGAGCGGGTCAGAGAAAGAGCCTCCCTCCCAGCAGCTCCCCGGCCCCTGCTCCACCCGCTAGGTCTGGGCTGCTGCGAGCCCGAGCTGGGTTTCGCTTTCCGAAGATCATAAATAGCTTGGTGTTTGTAAACAGGCGCTGGGGGCACATTCCCCGCGCTCAGCTCATTGTTCCCTCCCTTCCTCTCTACTTCGCGCTGGACGCCTAGGTTGGGGCTGGGAGCCGCCGGGGCTAGGAGGTGGGGGAGTCCAGACCCAAAGTGACAAAATGCTAGCATTTTCTTTTCCCCAGGCGGGCGTCCACCTCTAACAGCAAAGAAACCTCTAAGCTGGGTCTGCAGAAAGCCCGAGCCACCTCCACCCCACGTTCTCAGGACTCCTTAACAGAGGTTTTCCCAGCCCGGCTTCTCCCTCCTCCTTCGCCTCCAAGCTCCGGGTTTGACTTTTCTCCTTGCAGTGTTTAGTTCTGAGAATTCAGTACTTTGCGCATCACCCCCTACCCCGAAAAACACTGGCCGACCCCAGTAATTTCGAGGAATGTCATGAAGTCTATGCACGGAGCCCTGTGCAAAATAACTCCCGCTGCTGCCTGCCTGGCGTTGATTCCCAATTTATTTCAAGAGAGTCGGCTTTGGGGAGAGAGTCTGCAGGGGGAGGGAGAGAAAAGAATACTGAAAATAAAGCCGGCGGCCGCGGGCTACTGCCTGCGTTTGTGTGCGTGTGCCCTGGGTGTGTGGTGTTTGTGCCTGGGCGTGCGATTTAATGGAGCGCCTCTCTGCCTCTCCAGTGCGGCCAGAGCTCGCTTCGCGCACCCACCCCTGCCGAGGAGCCTACTTGCTGCAGCCCAATGCATTGTGTAAGACGCGACCTGTTATGGCCACCACTACTTCCGGGTTCTAGCATTCTGGTCGGAATCCACCTCTCCGCCTGTGCAACACACACTTTACACACGCACGGGGACTGCAAGCGGGCAGCATCGATCGTGGCTCCTTTAAGACAAACTCAGACAGACATTTTTTTTAACCCTCCTCCTCTAATCTCCCTCCAGTGCAGCACTTGCAAAGAGGGAGAGAGAGAGAGAGAGAGAGAGAGAGAGAGAGAAAGAAAGAGAGAGAAGAGAGAAACTGATTAGGAATTAGGACTGATTCAAGGGAAGCGAGCGCTAGGGCTTTGTGCATTTGAATATTAACATTTGAGGTGTTCTGACCAGAAGAAGACAGAGCGGATGATCATTCATTCACCACGTTGACAACCTCGCCTGTGATTGACAGCTGGAGTGGCAGAAAGCCATGAGATTTGGTAGTTGGGTCTGAGGGGCGCTCTTTTTTTTTTTTTTTTTCTTTTTCTTTCTTTTTTTTTTTTAACCGATTTTTGGGGGAGAGAAGATCTGCTTTTTTTTTTTTTTTGCTTTTTTTTTTTTTTTTTTTTTGCCCCCGCTGCTGTCTTGGAAACGGAGCGCTTTTATGCTCAGTGACTCGGGCGCTTTGCTTCAGGTCCCGTAGACCGAAGATCTGGGACCAGTAGCTCACGTTGCTAGAGACGTTAAGGGATTTTTCGTCGTGCTTTTTTTTTTTTTTTTTTTTTCCGGGGGAGTTTGAATATTTGTTTCTTTTCACACTGGCCTTAAAGAGGATATATTAGAAGTTGAAGTAGGAAGGGAGCCAGAGAGGCCGATGGCGCAAAGGGTACGTATTAAAAAACAATTGTGGAACTCAAATGTGAGATTAAATTGAAACGTGGCCGAAAGACACTGCTAAAAAGTTTCCTTTTTTTCTCTCTCTCTTTTAAAAAATGAGGCTCCTAAAGCAGTGGCCTAAAGCGAGAGGATTTATTCAATGCATTTGTAGACTTATGTATGTTACTTGGAGTTGTTAATTAAAGGAATCAATTTATCTATAGATTCCTAACCAGCAGCTATATAAATAAAAATGCAAGCTCAAACAATCATCTTTTTTTTTTTTTAAACTAGATACCTAATGCTGTAATTTGAACATTCAGAGATCAGAAGTTTAAAGTTATGTTTAAACCAAAATATGCAGCTGGAAACTTCTGATATGTTATTGATTATGCTCATCTTTAATATCACTAGAAATATTTAGCTTTTTAAAGGAAATAACTTTGTCATAGTATAGCCAATTTTTTTGGTCAGAAAACATTCATCTTTTTATAGTAATTTCAATTTGTATAGATTTGTATACAAGGCAATATTTTGCAAGTTTCTCTTAGATAAGCCCTGTACTAATTGAATACTAAGCACACAGTTACTCACTTTAAAAATGCAATACTAATTTCCCCATATTCCTTTT
The DNA here is from genome assembly GCF_009764315.1 of Trachypithecus francoisi. Taxonomy (NCBI): domain Eukaryota; kingdom Metazoa; phylum Chordata; class Mammalia; order Primates; family Cercopithecidae; genus Trachypithecus; species Trachypithecus francoisi. The sequence continues at coordinate 16,836,796 of NW_022681462.1, forward strand.
TCAATGGAAATGCAGTGAGAGTAAAGTGAGACAATGACAACCCAACTGAGGTAGTTTCTTAAAAGAAAGGGGGTCTACAAAAAGCCTTCCTTGCATAATTTGTGTCCTGGCCCTCAAAGCCCTGTTTGCAAAAGAAAGTTACTAGGCTGACACATTTTTCTTTACTCCTTTGGTTCAGGCAAATGTCAGCGTTCTTCCAAACTCTTTTCACACCTCTGGCTTTAAGGAGATGAAAGTGGCAATTCCTCCTTTCTTTGAAAATCATTTCACTCTCAGCGCCTCCAAATCTTGGGAAAATAACTTGCCTGGAATGAACCAATTAGAAAAGTCTAAATAGCTAAATTTCACACACACAAAAAATAATGACAATCAACATGAAAGTAGTGTTTTGTTTTTTGTTTTTTGGGTTTTTTTCTGGAAGAGGAAGATGGGAGGTTCTCTGTGCATTTGCTTTTGAATTTGCTTTAAACCTGGTGAGTAACATTTGCCTCCTTGACTTCTAGTCTGGAAAGAAAGTTCATAAGAGTAAACAAGAAAATAGAATATTAGCTGCTTCAACTATAGATTTTTCTTTAACTTTGGGGGTGGGGAATTGCCCAATTCTAAATTCAGCTGTGATGTTCAGGAAAAGCTACCCTTCTTTGAGTTTCACTTATAAGGGGTCCGTTAGTTTTGTATAATTAGCAGAGTTTGTCTTGGAAAGCAAAAGAATTGCAGTGTCTTGCAGGACTGCCTAACCTCACGCTGGCAGGGAAATAAAATGAAAAGCCTGTATAAATTCACGTGCTTGGCGTAGCTGTTCCCATCATAACTTTTTTTTTTTTTTTTTTTAATTCCCCCTGATGTGAAGGGGCTGTGAAACTAGGCGGGTCTGCTGCAGTGTCCTGGCACGTTTTATTATTGTGATTTTGAGTTTCTTCCTCCAGAGACATGCCCGTTTCACCTTCCACCCTCCGGAGAGTGCTCTTTCTGTCCGTCTTTCTTCTTTCCTTCTTGCCAAAGGAGCCTGAATTTCTGAACTAGTTGATAGGGACACAAGTTACGGCAAGATCATTCATCCCAGATGAATCTCGCTGAGAATTCTATAATTTTTACTTAAAGCCTTAATTTTAAAATAAGAAAACTCAGCTTTAGAGATGAAAGGCCACCGAATTCCGGGTGGAAGGATCCAGCTGGACTGACCTTATATAAGCTCGGTGCCTTGCCGTTCTCCCATTTGCCCGCCTGGCCTCCTGAACCTTCTTTTTCTCCTGTTTGTCATGCAGTACGACGATCTACCCCATTACGGGGGCATGGATGGAGTAGGCATCCCCTCCACGATGTATGGGGACCCGCATGCAGCCAGGTCCATGCAGCCGGTCCACCACCTGAACCACGGGCCTCCTCTGCACTCGCATCAGTACCCGCACACAGCTCACACCAACGCCATGGCCCCCAGCATGGGCTCCTCTGTCAATGACGCTTTAAAGAGAGATAAAGATGCCATTTATGGGTAGGTACAATGGGCAGCAGGTTAACTAGTTGAGACTCAATGCTTCCCTCTTTCCCTGTGCCCTTGGTAAGAGGAAAGTCAGAGTTCTCTGGATTGGAGCTACATCTTTGGTGACTTTTCATTCACATTGCATGGAGAATTTGGGGAGGTGACCTGCCATCCCAGAAGCCCTACATCTCCATACACACTCTGTGCACATTCAGTGCCCTGCTCCACCATGGCAGTGCCCGCAAGGGGGTCCCAGATCAGAAGAAGCTGGCTAAAGGGTCCTTGTCCCCTCTCACACTCCCTCAGCGGGCTGGAGTCCTCCCTCGCTCGATTTCGCCCGAGAGCGTTAGGGATTTCTAAATGTAGGCGCCTTTGTGGTGGAACGAAACTTTTAGTTTAAGGGAAAATCTCTTTTAAGCCACTGATTGTTCTGACTTGCTAAGTTTACTCAGCAGCCCTATGCTGGCTCTGCCACTGCACAATAAAACCAAGGCAGGACAGTTGCAGGTCAAGCAAGGGGGAACATGTTTTGCATTTAGGGAGTTTGACCACTGAAGTCAAGGAGAGGAGCTTGTCTGAATTGTTACACACATTAAGAAACTTCTAGATGTTTTAGCACTTTGTGCTCAAATGTGAAACCTGCAGGATTTAGAAATAAGTAAATTCGGGGCGCTCTTCCTCGGAGGTTGTTTTCTGGCCGCGGTTTACAATGCTTTCTCCTCCGCCATTCGATTAGACCTGGACTAGTAGAATCCTTTGAAACTCAGTTGTGCCTACTGTGTGCCGATGAATTTGGGAACCTTGTTTTACTTTGCAGAAACTTTTATTTCTATTTATTTATTTTTTAAAAATCAGAACCCACTGACCCTCCGTGGCAAAAGAATATATATATATTCTTTTTGCTTTATTTTCTGATCCCTTGTGCGATGGGCTTGTTTAAATCCCATCGTTCTGTCCGCAGCGTTAACTACAAGTGGTTTAGGCTCTGGGACCGAACATTTGGGGAAGCTTTGTAAAGGACCCCAAACTGTTAAATTCCCAGCTGAGCAGTGAGAGCTAATAAAAGACTTGAGATACCTCCTTGGGCATTAGAAGAAGCTTTTCTTTCTTCCTTTCTTCCTCCTCCTCCTCCTCCTCCTCCTCCTCCTCCTCCTCCTCTTCTTCTTCTTCTTCTTCTTCTCTTCTCCTCCTCCTCCTCCTTTCTTTTTCTTTCTTTTTTATGGGCTGAGACAAGCGACATCTAGGCCCCTCGCAATACTAGCTGCTTTGCCACTTCGCAGAGACAAAATGAAAGGCTGTACCGCAGGAACATTTGAAGGAACTTTCTTTGGGGGGCGGTGGGGGCCATCTGCGAAGGGAGGGGAGTGTGCGAGGAGCTGAGGAGGAGCCTCCCGGCTCTCCGAGGGTCTTGAGGTTGGGATCCCTAGGTGCAGCCCGTTGACAGTCGGCCCCACGGCCATGGACGTCCTTTCCCTAAGTTAGCTGAGCGCCTGCACCGAGATCCCCCGAGCCTGGGCTTCGCGCGGCCGCCTAGGAGGAACCCGCAGGAACCAGCCCTCCCCACCCCTCCGCCCGGCGCCTTTCTCCTCCACCAGATCCTGGATGTGCAGTGGAGGGGACTAGGGCTTGTCGGGTGGGAAACTTAATTCAAAATGGCTGCTGGAAACGCTTGGGTTTTATTCGTAGCAAATGTTGCCAATTTCTCCGGCCAGATACGCTAAACCGATCCTCAGATACCGTCCATGGCTCAGGGCCTCCGACTTCAGGGCTCCAGGAGGAAGGGGAGGTGAGCGGTCACCTGGGTCGGGGGGCGGGGGGGGGGAGGAAAAGGAAAAAAGTAGATGACACAATCCGAGAGGGGGTCTGTTCCTCTTGCTCCTCCGGCTGTTTTTCTTGGGCACCTTTTTCCATTGACTGGGGACTAACCATTATGTTGTTTGTGACTGTTGTATTTTCTTGCAGACACCCCCTCTTCCCTCTCTTAGCACTGATTTTTGAGAAATGTGAATTAGCTACTTGTACCCCCCGCGAGCCAGGGGTGGCGGGCGGGGACGTCTGCTCGTCAGAGTCTTTCAATGAAGATATAGCCGTGTTCGCCAAACAGGTCAGCAAAATAAATGTTAAAAAGTAAAAGAAACAAAAGGAGAGCCCCCCCTTCCCCAACACACAAACGCGCGCGCGCGCGCGCACACACACACACACACACACACACACGGGGCACACTTTCAAAAGTAGCCAGCACATAGTCGGCCCTAAGCCATGAGTGTTACCTCCAACCTCAGATTTTCTTTCTGTCTGAGTGTCTGTTTGCAGATAACTTAAAATCACCCATCTGCATCCCCACTCACCCTCCAGAAAGCAAACGTGGAGAGCTCACTCTGCAGAATAAAATCTAGAACACCACGGTTGTAGCTGCTGTGGACTTGGCGGGCTGAGCAGCCTCCCTGAGAACTGTAGTTGCTAGTAGAAGACTGAGCTCTGGGCTTGTTTTCAGCTTATTTAATTCACACTGAAATGTTTCTGCGCGGGACGAACTCGGTGTCACCGGGTCCCTCCCGGAGGGTTACATCCTGCCCCCAACAGGGTAATGAGGCAAGAAACTAGGAAGGCGACCAGATTTCAAATTTTTCTTTCTTTTTTCTCTCCCCTCCCTCTCCCCTTCCTCTCCCCTCTCCTTCTCACTTGTATTTAGATTCGCGCAGAAAAACCTCTATTTTCTTCTAATCCAGAACTGGATAACTTGGTAAGAGCGGACCCCTATTCCCCCCCCACCCCCCACCTCCCACCTCCAGCGCCCCAGCTTTGCTTTGAGAGCCCTGAGATTTCTAGACCGGTCTTCCCGTGCCTGCAGGTTGGCTGCAAATGTTTCTGTCCACGGACAACTGGTCCGGGACAAGATCCCGGGGAAATAAATTCATCTCGAGAGGGGCCGGGCGAGCGGGCGCTGGGAAACGCGAGCTTTTGTTTTTTATGACAGCCGGGCTGCGCAGCTCTAATCAGCGCGGGGATTTATCTCCCGGCCTGTCAGCGTGTGTGCTTAAACTTTGCGGACTTCCCAGCCCTCTAAGTCCCATCACGAGGGCAGCCACCGGACAAGAGCCCCCAAACAACCAGTTTGCCTGAAAGGTGTAAGGAAGGCAGCAGAAACGTTGCAATGGGAAAAGCCACAGTTTGAGGGCCATTTGAAATATTTTTCTGTCCGGTCCTTCCAAAGACACATCTAGTCCAGTGTTGTGGCCCTTTTAGTGTGGGGTGGGGCCAGTGGCACTGAGAAAGGGGAGAGCCATGGGGGAGGAGAGTGTTTATGAGCCCCACTTAGATGCTCTGTTGTTGTTTTAGCTATTTTTTTCTCCTTAAGAAATATAAACCTCTAGATGGTACCCAGTTGCTGCTATTAAGTTTTAGTGTTATTGCCATAAATCAAAATAACTCTATTTACTGGTGGGAGGGGGTGGGCTGGAGATGGTAGAGCTGTGACAGCCAGTTTTCTGCAAGCAGGAATGGGGTGCTTATTGTTTTTGTATCTTTGCAGATGATTCAAGCCATACAAGTATTAAGGTTTCATCTGTTGGAATTAGAGAAGGTAATTTCTGTAGCCTCTTTTCCTTTTACTTACCCCTTACCCCAAAACACACAGCGGGGGAGGGTTCAGAATGGCTGAAGTTCAGCCTTCTGATACATTTGCATAAATGTCTTTCTTTCTGGTAATTAGTGTCAAGGCCAATCTTAGCGTCCATTTCTCTTCGCAGTTTAATTACAATTTCAGCCACTAAAACCGGGATCACAAACGCCCTAGCCTTGTGTTCATTCTTAATAACTTGCTGGCTTTGTGTAAATAGTTGTAATTCTGTGCATCCCAGCTGATGTTTAGAAAGCTGCTCTGAGGTTGTTTCACAGGTTAATACCTCTGTTGTCTCTTCTCATCTTCTTCCTCCTCTTCTTTGCTACCTCTGAGGGAGAAAAAAGTTTTGTTCAGTTGTTGTGAGTTTCTGGAAGACAGTCTTGAGAGCAGTGGCAGATCAGACACAGGGGAGAGGCAGAAGGGGAGAAGGAGGAGGAGCGGGAAGGAGTCTGCAGGAGGTGGTGGGGAGGCACATTAAACGTTTTGCAGAGACAAAGCAGAGTTGATAGTTGTGTCAGTTTCTTGAATCTGTGAATCCTGCACACACTCCACTTTCACACTCAAGAAGGGGTGTGGGATAACATGATTTTGCTAGCTGTTCTATAAATCTCAGCAATAAAAACTTAATGCATTGTAATTCAAACTAACATTAAATTGCAAGCACACTGGGGTTTCTTGTGAATTTTTGCATGTCACTGATGCCTGGGGCCTGTAGGAAACCTCTGCACTTACACCTAAATATTTTGAGGCATTCCTTCTCCTTTTTGTAAAAAAAAAAAAGAAAAATCAATTTGATATGTTTTTGTGGCTGTATGTTTTCTTATATCAGGAGTACTGGCAACTTGATTTCCTTCCATTTTTTTTTTTAAAGAAAGTATTCTAAAATATGACCCTTAGAGATAAAAATCTTTATTACAAATATAATAAGGACTTGGGTTGTCAGGCATATATCCTATGCCACCACAGTACAGGTTCTTTGGAGAATATATATGTGCATATATACACAGATATACATTTTTTCCTTAGACACATTGGAAAGGAATTTATGATAAAGTCACTGGATGAAATTAAGTAGTTTACCTTAAATGTCACCTACGCAGGTCACCTCTCTAATGACCACAGCCCCAGGAGCAGATGAATTTAACACGGGTGTTGAATATGTTGTAGCCTGTGAATCATCTTGTCACTGTCAATTTTCTGGGATATCTCTATTTTGCAAGAAAAGAAAGTTATTCCTAATTCTGGATGCATCTGGGGGTCTCTGGAGGACAATTGCCCTGTGTTTCCCCTATTTGGAAGTTTGGATCTCACAAGGGGGGTGAATTGCACTTGTCAATGTCATTTATGCACTCCTGATTATATTCCCATTTTTTTATTTCTGTCATAATGTAGGTACACGAATTATGTGACAATTTCTGCCACCGGTATATTAGCTGTTTGAAAGGGAAAATGCCTATCGATTTGGTGATAGACGATAGAGAAGGAGGATCAAAATCGGACAGTGAAGATATAACAAGATCAGCAAATCTAACCGACCAGGTACGAGCTTTTCAATTTCAACATCCCTGGGGAAAAAAAAAAAAAAAATCTGTATGCATATTGCTTGCTAGGTCACTACCACCTCCTTTTATTATTTGCATATGATTAAGTCCCTTTTAGATACATTTCCATCGAAATGAAAATTTTTGAATAATGTGGCTATTATTGCTTCATTAAGGCTGGCTCTGGGATTCGACCTGGAGAGATGAGCTTGTAAAAGCTTTGCTAGCAAACTTGACCTGTTTCTTGTCGCTTTTAATTTTTGTCTTTATTTTATTTACCCTCTATAATAATGGGAGTGTTAACTGCCAGTGACCGCCTCTGATTGTAGGGGCTTTGTTCTGGAGCATTTTTCCCCCTTCTATCTTCAAGAAAAGAAAAGTGTAGGGTCTGCTTATTTCTTATTTTATTAGGAATAAATCCAAGATAGGTGGTCTAAGAGAGACAGCGAGGGTTTGAAATCTAGCAAATGCTGGCTATTTTCTCCCTGTCTGTACGGTTCATTAGCCTGTCTTGTCAGTTTTCCTCGGCCGAACGCTTCTAGACCTCACTGAACATTGCTTTGTGTGGTGTTCACTGCAAGCTCGCCCATTTTATTGTACTTAATAGAAAAAATAAGACCAGGCCGAGGTTATAAAAACAGATAAATATGGACTTTTCTCCTCCTTCTTTCCACTCATCCTCCAGCTGGTATGTGCTCTGGGCCCTCTGGGTTGGCAGCTTGTGGACATGTCAGCATCAGGGGCACCCCGGCAGCTCCCTGGGTAAGGAGGGTGGGGGACCTCGCACCGCCTTTGCTCTCAACTGAGGCTTGGCTTGCTGTGCTCCCTCCTCTCCTGTCCTCCCTCCAGGCCCTTCTTCCGATGCGTTACTAAGTGGGGACGACTTTTATTTGGAGTTGCTGAGGGGATTTCTCTCTCTGTGTCACCCCAACACCACTATTTGCTCCCAGGGTGCCTCTCTCTCTCCTGTGGCTGTATCTCTGGATTGGTCCAAAGGAGTTGCAAAAATGCAATGAAAGTGAAAACGTGTGGAGTGAGTGAGATGAAACAGGGCTCAAAACAGTTCTGTTGCGAATTGTTGCAAGGCGTCTGGAGATTTGGGTAGCTGGCCTGCTCTGCACCCTCCCAACCTTCCCCCCGTATAAGTGAAGGCCCAGAGTTGTTTCTCTTTCTGACTCGGCACCTGAGTCCAGACTTGGGGAAAGAGATCAGCCTGCCTTTGTTAAGCCAAAGGCCAGCTACTCTGCAAGCTCTGTCATGATCTCTGTTGGCCAGTGGCTGTCTTGTTTAGTCCTTGTCGGAGTGCCTGACACCTGGTTCTTAGTGTCATCTTATGGTTTTCTTCTCTCAACATCATCCTCTTAAAATACATTCTCAGCTTGATTTTCTCTGGGCAACCCCCGCCACACAGGCTGAATTCCTCTTTTGCCCATGGGGAGCGGGAAACAGGCAGAGCGGAGATTTAAAAGTGCCAATGTGCCGGGTCCGCACTGTGATCTGGAGAGTTGGAAACTTTCGGCAGTGTAGACGAGTGCACAGAACACGCAGCGTGCGCAATCCCGGTGCGGCCCCACAGAGGTGGGAAAACTGCAGGCGGCTCCCAGCGTTGGCCCCCGCGGGCTGCTCGGGCCTCAAGTCTAGTTCAACCCGCCAGCCTTCGCCCGGGAGCTGTTGAGTGCAGATTCTGCTGAGGAACCCTGGAGTAGCTGCTGTGGAATAAAAATTGCAATCCAACAAGCCTAACTAGAAAATGGGATTCTAAAAGCTCCGGAGTGCTGGGTACATAAAGCTATTTGAGCAAATTACAAGAATCGCTTAGGGGCATGAATGAAATCAACACTTTAATTGCCTCCAAAATGAAGATTTATACCCCATTTTCTCAAGGAATCATTATTTTATTAAAGTCAAAGATAAAAGAACAAAGTTATAGGGATTTTTTGGAGGGGGGAGAGAGAATACAAAAATTAATATAATATCATAGATCTCCCCCCTTCTCCTTCCCTAAACTTTTGTTACCCAATTCCCTTAACTTAAGATATGCAAAGATTGGTATGCAATTGTATTGGATAAAAATTCACATTTTATTCCCTTCTACCTCTAAAATGAGAATCTGATTTCTGGTCCCCGCTGGTTAAGAGTGGGCTTCGACGCTTTGGCTGAGCTCGTGGCACTGTTGGCCTTTGCGCGTGGGCTCGCTTGTGTGGCCCCCTGGGGCTCACCCAGGTTTCAGCTGGTCGGAGGACAGCAAATCCAAGGTCAGGTTTGGAGAGGGGAGCGCAAAGCGCTGGGCGCATGCGGTACAGTGCCACGGACGCCGGTGGGCTCCACTGCCCTGGGGAGCTGAGGCGCGACGAATGAAGCACCAGGGCGTCTGGTGGGCGCCAGTTCTCCGGACTGGAGCTTGCTGACCTGTCCCTCAGGGCCGCTGAACCCCTAGTGCGGCGTCCTGGGGGCCGGACAGGAAGGATGGCCTCTCCACCTGTCTGCGAATGCAGCCCAGCCAGTTTGAGCCTCCGCAGAGGGTGCGCTCCGGGACTGGACGCTTCTCGTGCTGTGAGAACGCTGGGCCTTGTTAGCTCATTAACCCCTCTGTCTCTAGGGCCCGTTGGCGGCACGATTTATTTTATTTTACTTTTTTTCCTCGGAGGGCGCGAAGACTGCCACCAGCGCGGGGACCTGGGATCTACGACTTTGATACTAGGCGGTATCTCGGAGGTCTAAGTCGGCGGAAATCCACTTGGCCTTGTAGCGCTAGTTCAGTCCTTTATCTTACTTCTTTCCTTCCTTCCTTCCTTCCTTCCTTCCTTCCTTCCTTCCTTCCTTCCTTCTTCCTTCCTTCCTTCCTTCCTCTCTCTTTCTTTCTTGCTCTCTCGCTCTCTCTCGCTCTCTTTTTTCTTTCTTCTCTCTTTCCTATTTATTTATTTATTTTAAAAATAGGATTAAGACACCAGTAGAAGCTGTAATCCCGTTCTTCCCCACACTCAGGTTCCTTCCCCCACCCCCAATCTTGGGGCTGCGTGGAGGTCCCTGCCAGAGAGAGCTACCTTGGCGGGCGCGAGCCTCCTGGGCGCCCTCTCCTGACCGCTGCAGTCTCGGCTCGGCTTGGATGTTACGGGCTCCCCGAGGCTGGGGGAAGCGAGGGGCGCCAGGGGCTTCCTGGCCTCAGCGTGGGGCGAGGTCCCGGCTGCGACCCCGGAGCAGAGGGAGAGGGGGGCCATGGTGCTAGGCGTCGAGGCGAGGGTTGAACCTGCTTGATTTCAGAGAACGATGCGGGTTCGACCGGAGGCGGAGCGCGTGTTCTAGGGGTCCTTGGGTGGATTTGGGGGCGCCAAGAGGGGTTAGGCGGGGAGAGGCCTGGCCACCCAGTTGCTAGACTTTAGGCCGCGCTCCGGGAAGGAGCAGTCGGCTTCCTTCCTAGGCTGCTTCTGTTGCGCGCCCCTCCTTGAATCTAAGCATTTTCCACTCCAAGAACGCGTTGGGAGAGAGGGGAGAGCGGAGCAGAGTCTCTGGGCCCCCAGGGCCGCCTCCCGGGGTGGCCACGCCTGCCGGTAGCAAGCCAAGATTAGCTAGGTCTGTGCTTCGGCCTCAGCGGTGGCCCTGGCTCTTCCCACAAGCAGCGGGAGGCAGAGAAATGGTCCCTTTGGATTGCAGTTTTTATTCAACAGCAGCTCTCTGGGGGGTCCTCGTCTGAATCTGCATTTAGCAGCTCCTGGGTGAAGGCTGTCGGGCTGCACAGGGCGCCCTGTTGCATGTTAATCCAGATATGTCTCTGACGTCTGGGGAGAAGTAATATGGCTTGCAGATATGGAACCAGAGAACCACGCTCGCCAGGCAGGTTAAATGCCAAGTGCTGCCGAGCTCCCGGGGGACGGCCGCCAGGGCTGTGCAGCCCAGACTGGAGAGCTCAGGGCCGCCAGGCCTCTGGGATCTGGGGAGGCCGGGTCCAGTGCGCCTTGGTTCCCAAGTGGGCTTGGGAACTCTGATGGCGATTGTTTTATTTCAAAAGTTCACAATGTTGTTTCTGAAGCAGAGTTTGGCTTAAAATCCTTTGAACTGAGGTAGAACTTGACAGAAAACGCCCCCCTCCGAAGAAGCGGGGGAGATTCTCGCAAGGGAAATTTAAGCTTTCCCTTTAGGGGAGGTGTCGCAGTCAGGGATGGGGCTGGGAGGGCAAGAAACAACCTAATGTCCTGCATGGATTGGATCTGCTGCTTTAGAAGCAAATAGATAGGGCCAGCGAATATTTACTAATACTAGAAATGTCTGCAATTCCTTGTCATCCAATAAGAAAAGTGTACACAAACAGTGGGAGGCAGAAAAATGGTCCCTTTGTCAGGTAGTTTGTTTTTAAATGCTTCCATTTGGATGCATCTTATTTAAATTGTAAATGCTTCGTAGCTTCCCACTTAATGCCTTAATCCTGAAACCTCTCAGTCCACAGGACTTGCAAGTGATAAAGTCTTAGCATCACCTAACTTTACGTTTGATTGTGTTGTGGGTCATGTGACATAGTCTTAATTCCTTTTAAAATATATGTCAAAGGGAAATTATGGCAAGATTCTCTTTAATGATTAAATAATAAGGTGTTGACTGCTTGTCACTACACTAGCTAATTGGGATGTTCATTCTAGGCCCTTTATTATGTAGCACCCTTTGAATTAAAAGTTAGTTGTTTACCGGGTATATTTTTATTGTTACTTTCTGATTGGCTTTTAGTGTGTATTTATGTGTGAGTTTCAGAGTAGGGATGTATTGATTCTTAATAGGGACACTTTTAAAACATTCTAAAAAAACAAGGGGAAAAAATACAGCATGTATGCAGATAGGTTGAGATCAATTACATTGGTGAATGTCTCTAAGTCTAAACGCTAATACTACAAAAATATCCTTTGCATAGCTTCTCTCTCTGTCTCTCTCTCCTTCAATCTCTCTCTCAGTGGAAGTCCCCAATGCAAGTTGCATGAATAATGGAAAGCAATGATACTAATGCTACTTTGTACAAAGTAAAACCTCATAACAGTAACTATTGTTCAGTGATTTAACTAGCTCCATGGCAGTAGGTCATTCAAATAGCAATTCTTCTCCTACCAGAATGACTCCATTGCTCACCATTCTGAAATATATAGAGTAGTTGTTTGATATAGCTATTGGTCCTAACTTAAAGACTTGTATTAGAAAACATGGAGAATCTTAAATAATAGAGGAAGAAGAGAAGGAAGAAAAAAGGATTAAAATGTGCGCCGGGCTTTCAAAAAAGTAACTGAAATACCATGCTAGAATTGTCCAACTTTGAAAATATATAAATTTTAAATCATTATGTTTTCAAACACTCATATGTTTGAATTTTTAAATGTTTGTCATAGTCCCAAAAGATTTAAAACACAGCTGTGGCTGGGTGACAAGAAAAAAAACAAAAATCCAGTAAAATTCTATACCCTTAAAAAACAAAGACTATTTGTGTTCCCATAGTATAAACTTACGTTTATTAAGGCCAAGTAGATAGACTAAAGTATTACCATGGGGCCTACTGTCCTAAAACTAGCTTACCTTCCCTAGCTTACCTCACAGGTGGAGTTGGAATGAAGAATGAAGAATGCATAACAAATTATACTAAGACACTTGCCATAAATGAAAATACTGTCAACATGAATTTAAATGAAGTATTCTCGTATTGGTAATGTTATGCTTTCCATTGCAACAACAATATTTTCTTATGAAACATAAATATGTCAAACAAATGTGAAATGCTAAAGTTTTAATAAATGATCATTTAATCATCAAACACAACCCAAGCATGTACACAAAAACTTTTAAAGGAAAGTCGGCATATAGCCAAATTCCTATAGGGACTAGCAGGGAAATGATCAAAAAATGAACATGAAATAAGACTTCCTGTAAGAAGGTCTATAATTCAAAATTATTTGACTCCACTGTCAGGGAAATAGTTGAAGAATAGTAAACTGATACAGTTCTCAGTCATTTTTGTTACACAGTCTTAAATGTTTGCAACTGTAGCATTTTACATGGCCTTTTGTGGATTATGATGTCTGTCATATTTGAATCAAAGTAGTACTTTATGACATAATTGAAACAAAATTATTTGCCATTTCTCCTGAGTGCAAAAAAATTTAATATTTAAGAATTAAATAAAAATTATGGGAAAGTATTCTTTTACAAATAAAGAAATGAAAATAGAAACGTGACACAGTTTATCTGACAGTTGTACAGATGTTATTATAGATTTAAAGATTTTCCAAATCCCAAGTAACAACACTGCTCTAAATCCTGTTGGACTTGCTCTTCTTACTAAGCAGGAAATGTCAGAATGTAATACCTGTATAAAAAGTTCTGGTCTAAAACATATGAAATACAGTCTCCCAATTTAAGTTTTAATCATAATTACAAAATTTGATTTTTGGCATCCTGTAAAATTTCGAATATTTTGCTGTCTTTAACATATACGAATAAACCATGGGTGTCTAAAATCAATTTTGAAAAGTTCAAGCAAATGAGTGTGTTGATGTAGTGTAAAAGATAAAAGAACATCTTCACTGTATCTTTAATTTAACATGCCATGATTTCAGGATTATAGGAATTCAGAGAAGCCTTTTGGAATCTTAAACAGACTCTCCAGGAAGTATACCTACATTGGCCAATGGCTGGAATCCCTACACTTATAAATTGGGCATTTGCATAAATGGTATAAAGGATACTATGTGAAATAAGTGAGAATATATTCATTTAAATATTTGTCACTAGAATCCAATTTTGATCAATTTGATGCATTCAAGTGCACGGAATTAAAGCAATTGGCAACCTTTTACTAGACTTTCTTCAAACACTCTTTTGCCAAATAGCATTTCTTAATCTAGAAAATATGTTCTTGTTAAAGGAAAATACAAGAGTACAAATATTTTTAAATTGGTTTATATTCTTGACTTCTTGGTTCAGAGTTTCTAAAACTGACTAAAATATACTATCAAGGGTTGATTCTCTGATGGAAAAATGCTCATTTGTACACATATTGAACTATACACCTGTTGTTTATTGGTGTCATGAGTACATACAATCAAATACAAATTATAGCTAGAGCTGTATGGCTATATATCAATACAATTGAAGTTTATAATGAAATTGACACAAATTATATAGCTATATCTGTTTTAAGATATAAAGTAACCATATTATGGTTTTTCCATGACATATGGACCAATTTATATGGCATACACTAATGGAGGACAAATACGTTGAGAAAAGAAGTTTTACCTTATTTGTAATTCTCAAAAATATGTTTCTACAATGGATTCTTCCCTTGTACTTCATAACTCCATTTGCAATTAATAGAATTTATACTCATGAAGTAAAGAACCTTGAGTGCATAATGTTATGGTTCTTTTAAAAACTCAAATAAAATCCTGGCATGCACCTATAGTCTCAGCTAATCCAGAGGCTGAGGCAGGAGAACCACTTGAGCTGAGGAGTTGCCAGCTTGGGCAATATAACAAGATCCTGTCTCAAAAACAAGACCAAAAAATCCTTAAATGAAATCATATTATTAAAAAAAAATGCCTATTACTATCGATAAGTTTACTAAGTGAAACTTTAAAAATGACCACAACCTTATGAGTTTAACAAATGTTAGCAACTGTTATAGTTGTGCTGCTTCTTTTACATTTTAACCTAATACAAAGTCTTACATTTTACAATGGACTTAAATATATATTATTTTAACTCATTTAGAAGATATCAGTAAATAATATTTTGAGTGATATTAGAATTACTCTAATATCAATATGTGACAACATTCTATTATCAATACCTGACCACATAAACTAGCTTAAAATGAATCGTTGCTTGTGAATTTCCATTTCTATAGATTTTTCCTTACACTTTATAATGTGGTAGCATGTTTATTATCCATTAGCTTTAAATTTCTGGGTTGTTGGTTATTATTTAGCAAGATTGAACTATATATAGATCTTTCTTTTTCTGATCACTTTTTTTCCACCCTTAGGAAACTTTCTATGCCTGAGATTTGAACTTGAGCTAGTTTGGTAGGTCTCATTTTCCTACTGGAGTGCCTTGCGGGTTATTACCCATATATGGGTTAATTTTTGTGAGAAAATAAAGAATGTTACTCACTTCAAAACAGGAATGAATAGAGGCCAAAGTCATCAAATATTCCCAACCTGTGCTTTACAATTAAGTGAAAAACTGAAAACTGTTATTCTTATTTGTCTTCCCTAGAGCTGTGAACACTTGGTGTAAAGATTAATATCAGCCCCTTTGTGTTCTTCCTCTAAAAGCCTAAATGTTTATTTTCAGCAACAGTATTCTTAACTGATTGTCCATATTTGGTCCCAGACCTCCATGATTTGCATTTTATTCTGAATTTGCATTCATATTACGTCCCATAGAAACTCTTTAAAGTGAAGTGTGTTTATGACTATTATGAAACTCTGGAAAATGAAGTTTATAATGAAATTGACACAGCTGTCAAAAGGACAATGAGAGAGCAATTTGACTGTAAACCCAGAGTTTCCTTATTCCATCTCAACTTGTAAAAGGCTTATGTCTCTTCTTTTAAAAATATTAGAAGCTGAATGAATAAGAATTTCTTTGACAATAAACCTCCTCTTAATGTCTCCATAACTCTTTGGATGTGTTCTCAAATATTAACTTAATTTGATAGACAAGCTATAATTAACTGTGACCTGTAGTGTTTTCTGTTATTCAGAGATTATTCCTTAGTAATTTGAAAACTTAATTTCAAACTAAATGGTGTACAATGTCTGAAATTCTAAAGGCGTGCTTACGCTATTTACATGAAGTGGAGTGTTTGTCTACAGAGCTTCAAAATGGAGATACTTTAGAGAGGTGGAGGAATACTTTTTACATACGTCTGGCGAACTAGCTAGTGCAGGTGGGCTCTTTTTGGATATTTTTCAATATATAGCCTTCCTATATATTTGCTGCATACTAAAATTTTTCTTCCTGAAGGAAAAAAAAGCTCTGTGTTTCATACAGAAACTCATATATGACATTTTAAACCTACACATTTCATTTATCAAAAAATCCAGCCAACACATACATAGAAAATTTAAAATAGCAGCAAATAGGTAAGGTGCTATTTGCTAGTATGCTACAATCAAAGCAGAAACTTTAGCGGTACAATTAGGCATTTTGGGTTTAGTTGAAACATTTCCTTGAAAGTTCCCACCAGATCTGAAGTTGTTTTAAAATCCATGCTTGAGAATATTTTAGTGTAAACAATTTGTGATAAATCACCATTGAACATTACTTTCATTTAAAATTGTTGCTTCCTAAGAGATGTAGTGTCATGAGAAACCACCCTGCCCTTCACTCTTGAACATATAAATTTATTACTTATTTACATTCTATCATATACATTATTTGTGGGAATTTTACTATAACTCTACAGAGCATATGGAATTCATCTTCATGAGATAAGGGTGGCATCTCTGCCAATGTGGTATAACCCTAAGTAGATAATAAGGATTACCCTCAGACTGCAGATAAATATTATCTCTTATAGAGTCATTACATGTTTATATTTCATATCTCCAGATGCAAATGTAGTTTGCCATTTTCATTTTAATTGTCATAGTTTTCTTGGCTCTAGCTTCTAACAAAGAGAAACAGGAATTTTACATTTTGAGTTGAAATTGATGATAAATTAATATGTTCAAGAAAAAGAAAGATATTCAGTTGTAGAATTATTTAACCCCCTTCCTTTTTTTCAGTCTGCTTTCCCTGTCCTTAATGTGTTCCAAAATTTTCTGAAGAATGTTGTTCATAAAGTTTGTAGCACTATTTGTGTATTTGGTGGCTTGGCCCATTGTTTCATTGTATTTTGGGATTTTAAAAGCTGTGTTTAATAACAAAATAAGCAAGAAAAACATCTGAGTGATTATGTCCTGTACTTCTTTGCACAAAATAACAGAGAGATGTAGAATATGCTTGTTCGGTGCATATCAAGTGTATTGTTGGTGTTCAATTATTTTTGTTCTAATAATTATTCAAAGGCAGTAACAATCTGCATTTAAGTGAGTATAAACATTTTTATTCTGGAATTCGGAATTTGCAGCAACTCAATTTTATTTTCCAAATTACCCTGCCATTTCAATTAGGTGCATTGTTCTTCACTCTACTGTTGCGACATTCTAAAGGTTTGCTTGCCATCCTAATAGTGAATTGTTTGAGTGTTTAATATTTATTGAGGGCATGTAAAGAACATGCCAATAGAAAAATAGGAGAACAAAACATTGACAAATCAATTATGGGGCTTTTCTTTACTCGTAGTATACTTTCAATATTCCAAATACTCTGTAACTGTTAAATAGTATGAATAGTCTCTAGAATAATAGCCTTGGGTGTGGCTGAAGAATGGCATTCTGATTAATTAGAATTCCTTAAAAAGTGCACAGTGCAACTCAGCATCCTACTTCTGGAATTCACAGTTGCTTTGGCTGATCTCTTAGTTAAGTATCTTGAAATATAGAAAACTTGACCATTGTAGGAACCAGAAACTCAAATTAAATCTCAAGATGCTTTGAGAAAGGCCTCACTGATGATTTTACCCAAGTTAAATAATGAAGGAAGGGAATAATCTTTTCCCAACCTCCAAATTTAACTTTGTCAGTGGACTTAAAGATTCTTGAGGAATGAGAGACACTTAAAACGCAAAATGTTGTAAAAAATATAAAAAATCAGAAGTGCTTCTAAAGAAACCATAGAGAAATTAGAAAATACCCTGTTACTAATTATTAGTGGAAATCAGTGGTAAATATAAATTTCTATGATTCTTTTATTCAAAGTATAATGCTAGGAGGTAGAATAAGACAAGGCTATATCTTGTCTGAGTATTTTTTTTTTTGTTCTTATGTCTCAATTGTGTGTTCTCTGGCTCGAGAGTTTAGAAGTGGAAAAGAGAAAACTTCAGAAACACTTGAGAATAAGCAGTTAATTGTACTGCTTGTCATTTTCAGTTACACATCCTTTCAGGAAGGCGGTGTTCTAATGAACTATATACAGTTTAGAGCCAGAGCACTCATATTTGAATCTAGACTTTGCTGTGAGAGGGCAAGTCACTGCACCTTGAGGGGCCTTAGTTTAATAATCTGTAAAATGGGGATAGTAACAGTAGCCACTTTAGGGAGTTACTGTCAGAACTAAATAAAAATGCATCTAAAACATTTAGAGTAGTAAATCCCCAATCCAATAAGCATTTCATTACATAATATTTTGTCTTCTCGATTGTATTCTGCCCAACCTTCAGTAACAGGAATTGGGTTTATGGAGGAAGGATTGGGTGCTGGTTGATGGGGATGTTGTTTTATAGAGTGTTTTGTAATCATAGAGTTTAAGAAAAATATCTTAATTCTTACTATAAGGGGTCATTTTTATTCTGATTTCAGCTTGGTGTAAAAGGAGACTGAACTCAGCTATTTTGTTGAGATAGTATGGTGAATCACTGCAGACTCACTCCTAGGGTAAAATTCAAATAACAGTTATGTAAGGACTTTGGGCTAAGTACTTTCCCCCCGCATTTCTGAATACAAATACTTCATGCTGAGGTCTGGTTGCTTTCAGGATATTATTATCTACTTTTACTCATTATACAATGTTTTCTGCATTATTGGATTTTAAATTTTTTTACTTATTTATTTATTTATTTTGCAAGGAGCCTTGCCTAGAAAGTTTGTGGTTTAAAGTTGTTTTATATAAAACACTTTTGAGTTTATTTTATCTTAATTTGTTTGCAGAACAAGGAGCACTGATACTAAGTTACAAATGTAAAATAAAACACTGGGAAGCAAACAATCTTATAAAGAGGATTTTATAACATCAGGTATACCGGCATGTAATTTACTGATTCTTCTCCCACTGCTAAGTAGAAATAATAGAAAATGATCAAAGTTCAGCAGAAAACTCTCAAAAGATAAATGGATAATACGGTTTGAAGTATTTAGGTGTACTTATTTGGAAATGTAGTGGTGTCAGTGGATTAGGGTTTTTTTTTTTTTTCAGTCAAACATTTAACTCTATGAACTACAATTTATAGGTATGATTTTTTTTCTTTTTTTCTTTTTTTCTTTTTTTTTTTTTTTGAGATGGAGTTTCACTCTTGTCTCCCAGGCTGGAGTGCAGTGGTACAATCTTGGCTCACTGCAACCTCCGCCTCCCAGGTTCAAGCAATTCTCCTGCCTCAGCCTCCCATGTAGCTAGGATTACAGGTGCCCACCACCACATCCAGGTAATTTTTTTTTTTTTTTTAGTATTTTCATTTAGTATTTATTTATACTAAATAAATATTTAGTATATTTATTTAGTATTTTTAGTAGAGACGGAGTTTCACCATGTTAGCCAGGATGGTCTCAAACTCCTGACCTCAGGTTATCTGCCTGCCTCAGCCTCCCAAAGTGCTGGCATTACAGGTGTGAGCCACTGTGCCCGGATGTAGGTATGATTTCAAGAGTAGAAGCATTTAGGGTCATTAAAGCCAGTAAATATAAGAATTTAGTTTTATTAATAGCATGTCAGTTATAATACAATGGCGTAGAAAAAGAAAAGGTTATTAAAACATAAATAAATACTTATATTAGATTTTAGCATATTGAGCCTTTATCTTCTCTCTTCTTAAGATTTTTCTCGGCCGGGCGCGGTGGCTCAAGCCTGTAATCCCAGCACTTTGGGAGGCCCAGACGGGCAGATCACGAGGTCAGGAGATCGAGACCATCCTGGCTAACACGGTGAAACCCCGTCTCTACTAAAAAATGCAAAAAAACTAGCCGGGAGAGGTGGCGGGCGCCTGTAGTCCCAGCTACTCGGGAGGCTGAGGCAGGAGAATGGTGTAAACCCGGGAGGCGGAGCTTGCAGTGAACTGAGATCCGGCCACTGCACTCCAGCCTGGGCGACAGAGTGAGACTCAATCTCAACAAAACAAACAAACAAACAAAAAAAAAAAAAAAGTTTTTTCTCTACAATAAACTGCTAAGTAGAATTTGAACATTCAGGGCACTTGAATAATTTCTATTACTTGCCAGTTTTGAGACTTTGGTAAAACCAGTTGTCATTTCTTGTCAATTGCCCTTTGGTTGTGATTATTCCTTTTCCTTGCAATATGTCTGAATGTACCACATGTAGAAATCTATATTATCTTCTTAGACCACAGTAGCGTCACCATGGGATGATGTTAGCATTGATTGTCAAAGTTAAAGAATTGGGCAAAAAGTATCAGTGCTGTCTTGATTTCATCAGGAAAGCCTTTGGAATATTCTGAGTGTTGTTTTACATCTGTAGATCTTTGCTTAGCATAGTTGATTCACTTATAATTTATTGAGTAAATTAATTCAACTGTGCAGATCAATAAATTCCTGAAAATGTTAGAGTGGAGAACCAAAAGACACCAGGTTGTTGAAAACTAGGGTTTTAAGCATCATTGGGAGAGTGTTCTGTGGTATTCAGTCTTGGCTTCCTAAGGTCCTCACCCTCACTGCCTGCCACAGCAGCCTAGCACCTGAGTATTGAGAGGAGAGTGAAGCATGCTGACTACAGGACAATTAGCAAAATCTTTAAGGGATAGCAGGTTTTAAACATATATCTTCTCAAGCCTGTAATCTCAGCACTTTGGCAGGCCGAGACGGGCGGATCACGAGGTCAGGAGATGGAGACCATCCTGGCTAACCCGGTGAAACCCCGTCTCTACTAAAAAAATACAAAAAAACACTAGCCGGATGAGATGGCTGGTGCCTGTAGTCCCAGCTACTCGGGAGGCTGAGGCAGGAGAATGGCGTAAACCCGGGAGGCGGAGCTTGCAGTGAGCTGAGATCCGGCCACTGCACTCCAGCCTGGGCGACAGAGCGAGACTCCATCTCAAAAAAAAATATATATATATATAGATAGATAGATAGATAGATAGATAGATAGATATTTTTATATATATAATCTTACAACCAGGTTGCGTTAAATTCCATTACAACACAATTAAAAAACCATTAGATTCATTTTTTAACGTTCTTTTGCCTTATGCCTTAAGTACATGATAGGTGTGTGTTGCGGTGTGTGTGTGAACCCATGTGCACACTCATATCTGAACCCAGGCTTTAGTGATTTCTGAAGCTTGAACAATCACCTGGTAGAAAACTTTTCATTTAAAGATGAAATTACTCCTTGGAGAATTTTCACCAAAGGCAAGAAAGCACAAAAATTCTTTTCCTCCTCTCTACATGCCTCATTACACAGGGATAGAGGATTCAATGTTTGAAAAATTATCATTTTTGTAGGTTTTATTTGTGGTACGTGAGACTGGGAAATATGGAACTCTATTTAATAGATGCTATGTCTACCTATGCAAACTACCCACAGCTACTATCCTATGATTTTATACACACACACACACACACACACACACACACGTTTATTTTCAAGCAATTCACCAGAGTTGCTTAGCCGCTAAGGTCTTAGAAATCTGCCTCATTTGACGCTGAAGTGTACACACTTATGCTGTGTGTAAAGATTACTGGCTGGCACTAATGCAGCGAGTGCAAGACATAAGAGATAATTAGATAACCAAGATGCATTTCTAGATTAAAAGTTCACAATGGCAAATATGACAGGGCTGGAACTGCGAGAAGAGGCAGTGTGGTGTGTTAGTGAAAGCCACAGATTCTGAAGAGGGATGTTGGATTTCCATTGTCTTACCGCTAATTTACCATCTGCCCTGAGTCACCAGAATTACCCTTCAGGTCTCTATTAAGTGGAGTCATAAGCACATTTTATCACAGCATTAAAAAAGGGCTCAACAAGAACCCTGGCATGCCTTACAGACTTGGCAAAGGTAAGCGAGTGAGGGAGGGGGCAGAGAAGGAAATGAGCAAAAGGAGAGTTGGTGGAGAAAGTGGATAAAGTGTGTGAGGGAGGTAACCTTTTAAAAAGTTGGCCTCTCTGCCAAAGGTGAGTGTGGGCCTCCATCAGGGAGTGCCTCGGGCACCTACCACTCTTTTCCCAGAACCAGCAATTGCCTCTCTGCATTTTATCCACTTTCAGCAGGGCGTAGTGTGGACTTAGAAAAGCTTTTTCTAAAGCATGCTATTTCACATCCATATCGTTCCTCACAACACTTTAATGTAGCCCCTGAATCCACAGCATGTGTGCACAGTGAAATACTCATTTGTGAATGTTTATGGCATTTCAAAACATCTAAATGCTCAAAAGGTAAGAGCAGTTTTTCTGTGTTAAGAAAAAAAGAAGGCAAAACAAAACATACTGCCTAAATTTGTTGTGGTTAAATGAATTTTGCTTAGTGATTTCTAGGGTTTTTTTTTTTTTTTTTTTTTTTTTTTAGAAATCCACATGACTTTTTTTTCCAGAATTACCTGAAATTAGTTGAGTAGATATAGCCCCAAGGGAGTATGTTTTGAGAGGAGCAGGCTGTACCTAGGGCTCTAGCAAATTATAGGTGCTCAGTACATGGTAGTTGAGTGGGTTGAATGATTATATGATATGTTTTGGTTATCAAACAGATACAAATGTGAGCCACCAAGCATTTCATCAGTAGTTTCAGCATGACAAGACTTTAAATACTCAAACATAAAAAGCCTTCTCAGCATCCTCATTCCCCAGCTTCAGGTACACACAGGTAAATGTGTAGTTTCTCACAGCAGCTCCTACGCCCCTTCTCTTCTCCTCATTTCTCTGCATATGGATCTCTCTCTGGTCCCTTTCCTCAGATGGTATCATTGATTGAGGAGTGTATAAGAAATGATATTTGCTGAAGTCATGCGCCTTTAAGGATCCTGAAAAACGCTGTTTAGATGGAGGGGAAAAGTCAAGGGGAGTCAGGCTAATTAGATGCATCCCCCCTCCTCTCCCAACAGTGTGGGATGCTGACATGCAGTGATCCCATCCACTGTGCTTCATGGAAGAGCACAGGTGTGCACATGGGCATGTACATACGGACATGGGCATGCCTGCGAGTGTGAGTATGCATGTGTATGCCTGAGTACAATGCACACTGGTGCCTTTCCCATGCAGCCCTGGAGACTGTCCTCAGCTGGAGATACTAAATTGTTCACTTTTGGAGACAAGCCAGCTCTTTCAGGCCACTAGAGATCACTTACTAAAGAGACCCTGGTGATTTGAGAGAGTAAATGTACCTCCCCAAAGAGAAAGCCACCTATTGATAGGTGCAGACTGACTTCGAATTTTGAACACTGATTATTTCATCAATTTCTACGTAGCTGCTAACTGACCCCTTCACAGTAAAGATAATCAGACTCTCAATTATCCACCTTTTTGAATCGGACCAGTGGTGTAGAAGTTTTGAAGAAAAAAAAAACCAACTCTATTTTTGGTTCGGAAAAAATGATTCTGGCATCATACTGATGTGGTGAATGACTGACTGGGAAGATGTGTCAAGATGCTTTGTATACTGTAAAGTGATTTATAAATATTAGGTATCGAATTAAACTTGACGAGGTGGGGAGGAGCAAACCACCTGTAAAAATCATGTTATTCCAAGGTGAAAATAAGATCAGTTTGCATTCCCTGAGCACACAGCAGCTGGGAGATAGTACAAAGCACACCGAGCTGTGCACGAAGCCAGCTCAGGTTAACCATTCTTTCCAAAAGGTCTACACACTGAATCAACCTGTATGTAGATATCCCGGGCTTGGCTTAGATAAACTTACGTTGTTACATTAAGAACTACAGAAGCTGCCATTTATTGAGTGCTTGCTGCATGCTTGACAATTTACATATATTATGTCTGCAGGGGAGTACTTTTTAATCCCCATTTACAGATGAGGACATTAAGGTTTCAAGAGGTTATGACTTATTTAAGACCATGTAAGTGGCACAATCAAGTTTGAAACAGGACTCTGTCTAGCTTTAAATTTCATTCTGTTTGACTCTTATGCTACAACTGTTAGTCTGTTTTTATAGTGGTGTGTGTTTGTGTAAATGCAAGTATGTGAGGTATATTTAAATTGTACTAGTCTTTTTTAGGTATTTTTTGATGTCTCTCACATGGGAGAACACAATACCAGATGACAATTTAACAAATGTTCCATATGTATTACTTAAGTTATTCATTCATTCAAAAATACATTTGTATCTAATATAATATCAACATTTTCCTAGGATGGAGAATATAAGAGTAAATAAGATGTAGTCCAGGATTTCAAAACATTCGTAGTGTAGAATTGTAGACAGGCACAACAGGTCATCACAAAGCAAAGAGTGAAAGGCTAGAAGTGTGCATGAGATGGTCCGAGCTCTCAGAGCAGCAGAGCCTCACTCATCCAGGTGTGTATCAGGGAAGGTTTTCTAGGTGAGGTGGTATCTGGGCTGTGCCTTAAATAGCAGGAAGAAGATAATCAGGGGCTGGGATCAGGCAGGGCAGAGCAAGGCAGAGGAGAAGGGTAAGCATGGGCTTGGAGCAATAAGCAGCAGAGTATCTGTCAGAAATAATGTGCAATGTGGTGTTGCAGGAGCAAAAGAAACAAGGAGAGGAATGGACCCTGGGGGAGATTATGAAGGGCTTTGTATACCAGGCTAAGGACCTCAGATTGTATTCTGTAGGCAGTGAGGAGCAGTCCATTCATTCAACAAATGTTTCCTGTGTGCCAACCAACTGCTGGGCACTGTGATCGATAGCCAGGATGCAATGGTGAGCAAAACTGACACCATGTCTGACA